>NC_091936.1:3550000-3907500 GCF_041260155.1 Ptychodera flava
GTGTCCGGCTTTGGCTACGCCGCCTCCCACCTCCGGTAGGCGGCGTAGCCAAAGCCGGACACTGTCGCCATACTCGTAGGGCTATGCATGTAGCGTACCATGCTTGTGTAACAGCCGAGCTCAACGTGCATTCACGGTTGGTACTCGTGTACAATCATGATGTGTTCAATTCTGATGAAGATTCATAAGTCTTACTTTTGCAGTGTTTTTTTCCGTACGATAATCCCGACAATACGTGTTACTGTTAGACGAGGTGGCCATTTTATGATAAGTTTCAATACTGCACAGCTACATAGCGTCACTATCGTGTGATCGAGGTACAGCGTTGTTGAACGGGATACAGAAACTCTGCAGAGGGAGAAACGATCGTTGACATGAACAGTCAATGTACTTCAGCACGTAGTCCGAAGATAGCGGATCGAGAAAATAAACGTGTCCCAGTAAATAATGGAATATTTATGTACATTAACTCGATATTAATCAAATTTCCAGCTCATCGCAAAAAAATGTATTGCAAAGATTAATTTGTCACTGACAAATACTGCACTGTATGGAAAAAACAGTCTGTAGAATAGTTCAACTTCAAGTGGTATTACCCGAGACAAACACTTGTGTTGTCAATTTTGATTTCATTTCATAAACTTCATACTTCATCGAGTATCATGTATTTCAGCCTTTGTGAAGCCATTTTATTGATATTTTCAATTTTTGTCTTGGCTTTGTTGTGGAACATGTTGAATCATCTCCGTGGACATGTAGGCAAAAGTGTGACGGGGTCGAAGTGACTTGGGTACCTGGGGCCGACCAAAACCAGTGTGAATTACTGGGGTCAAAGCGGACAGTGGCCGGGATGACGTGTTCCCCAAGCGAGCTACCTTCAGAAGTCTGTTTCATCGCAAAAAACGTCAACTTTAAAACCCGTCATTTATTTACTGATGTTATTCTCAGCATCACAAACATATACGCCTCTGCTATGTATCACAGCAAATAGTTATATTTGAGCGCCCCGTAAATGGGATCCTCGTTTTTTTTGCGAACCCGGAAGTGTGTCTTGCTCAATGCATACCCATAGCGAGGGAAACTGCCCGCGTTCCCATGCTCCCATGCACCCTTTTTCAATGCCAGTGCAACGCCATCTGTGCAAAATTTGTGGTGGTATGCTCCCGTGTCATGGAAAACCTCTCTTATTCTAACAATGACGAAGTTGACTTTGGACTTCGATTTCGTAAATGTGATGTCCATGCAGTGAGTTTGGGTTGGCGCGCTTATAATGCAATCTTTGCCCACCTGCGGTCCGATATCCCGCATTTATTAGCGATATTTATCTGTTTTGACTTGACCAAAGTTGGCAAAACTTGCTATGTACATTAAAGATACTATGATACAAGATTATTGAAAGTCATTTGACATTTTTTTCAGCCAATTCCCAATATGCATATTTAATGAACCTTCCAAATTAGGGATATATACTGGCATTTACTTGATAAAATTTGGCGAAACATGCTGTGTACATTGATCATTATACCAGGTTATAACAGTATTGAAAGTCATTTTGCATTTTCATGTCAGCTAATTCATAATTTGCATAAATAGCTAACAAGCTTTCACGGTTTGGCATATAGAGCTTGAAGGACTTGACCAAAGGTAATTACACATGCTATATTGTGATACAATGACAGTACTCAAAGGAATTAATTATTTTTATTTCAGCTAATTACATATTTGAATACTTAATGACCTTTAGAATTGATCTGTGGTGAAATTCATTGTGTTGATCATAACACTTTAAATGTAGCAAAGCATGTAGCAAAGGTTCAAACTTGCACATAAATGCAATATATAATGAAACACGTGAGCATTTTCAGTTCATATCTGGTTAAAGTAAGCAGTAAGGGACTGGTCAGTTTCTTCGGCCGGGACTATTCCAAATTTTGAAAACAGGGTGACCCCCCGCACGCGACAACGGTAAAATAAAAGGTGGACAATATATAAATATATATATATATATATATATATATATATATATATATATATATATATATATATATATATATATATATATATATATATATATATATATATATATATATACACCTTTTGAAAAATTCAATGTAACACCGAAAGACATCATATATAACATAAGACTCAGAATAACTTAAGGTGTGGTGGTACCTGATCAGTACCGCTTGGGGAGCCAAGGCAGTTGACTGTATTGTTTTCAAATCCCGGAAACAGTCGCCTTGATAAATGACTGATGAACACCTAGGAGATTTTGATGATGTTATTTCTTTGCTGTATATTAATTGTTATAAACTAATCCTGCTGATGTCATATCTTCATCATTCATATGACACAATCATAGAGAACCCATAATGATCTATTGCTTGCACTTGCATGACGTTACTTTACATCATTGCTGTATTTATTTCCATCCGAGTGAATTTAAACTGTTTAACTACTTTTGATATATATATATATATATATATATATATATATATATATATATATATATATATATATATATATATATATTATATTTTACATACATACATTTATATTTGAACAGTCATTCTGTGTTTTCATGAAATTGTTGACATGTCAGTTGTAAGATAGGAATTTCAAAGTGTCAATCTTGAAGTTTGAATACAGTACATTTTGAATGAGTTGTGAATGTATTTCACGTGATTTTCTATGCTTAACCAGATGTCCTGAACAGAAATGGGTGTCAATCATTAATTTCAAAGAGGAAAAAGCAGTAAATCAAAAATTTTGATGGGTGTTAAGACTTGCCAGCCATCCAATTAAATCTCCTGATGAGCCATAGAGAGGCATTTTAGCTAAATCTGATGTGTGCAGTGTCTGAGATGACCTTTTCTTGTAACATTGAAACCATAAAAGCACTGCTAATAATGACAAAAACTGCCTTTTTAACTGTTATTTTGGTCATAAAAAGCATCATTCTACAGAAAACCTGAGACACAAAGGAAAACAGTTGCATCAATCACAACGAAAGATATTTTGTCATTTTTCTATCTCTAAAATAAGTCACTTTATCAAATATATTGTGAAATATTTGTGCATGTTGCTTTCTCATACTGAATTCTCATACAGAGAACAGAAAAGTATCAGGAATATGTCATGCTTTTCATATGAAATGCAGATTTCATAATGGTACACTTTAACTTAGCAAACATCAAGATATCTCTGGTATATATCTCTGATTTATTAAAGTATGACGCCCGAAGGGCGCGGAGAAAAATATGAAACATCCTGATACCTCCGATATATATTTCTTGTATATTAAAGTCATGCACAGGAAGGCCGTGCTGAAAAGTGTCTGATATATTAAAGTAATGTGCTCGAAGAGCACGCTGAAAAACATTGAACATACAGATACCTCTGATATATGTATGCCTGATATGTTAAAGGCGGAGCCTCCCTTTAAAAGGACGCCAAACTATGGCGGCGTTCATTGTGTAAGTGGACACCAAACAGGCAACACGCGGGCACACGCTCCAGAAAATGCAACTTTTTAGTTTTCCCCGGCCGCAAAAACACAGACAGACTGCCAAGCAGTCAGCGCGAAGTTGCTGCCGATCGAACTCTGTGGTTATATTCAAAGTCTAACGCGACTGGAAGACAATTTTTTAGGAAATTCAAGCGTTTGTGGTGGGGAATCAATGACCATTGGCGATTTGAACCGACCGTCAATCAAAAGCTTGCGTAAACTCTGTTTGCAGGATTAGCAAAATGTGACAAAAGGTTGAGATCAGTTTGTGTAATCAATGTTATAGAAATCAAACATCGTACTGGCCAAGCGTTTGACTGGGAGGAGAACTCCACTAATGCGAGAACCTGGGATTGAAAAGTGCGGCTTTAAAGTTGGGCGTGCTGAAAATATGTCTGATTATTGAAGTTACGCGCGCCGAAAAATGCAACTGAATGATGAAATTTGAGGCTGGCACGATGCA
Organism: Ptychodera flava; assembly: GCF_041260155.1. Taxonomy (NCBI): domain Eukaryota; kingdom Metazoa; phylum Hemichordata; class Enteropneusta; family Ptychoderidae; genus Ptychodera; species Ptychodera flava. The sequence goes on from NC_091936.1 coordinate 3,553,972, forward strand.
TTTTAGGCAATGATGAGCCTGTGTCGAAATTCAAAAACACACTGACCCCCCGCCCTATTGGGCATTTCAAAAACATGGTGACCCCCCCCTATCACAAAATTAAAAAACAGGGTAACCCCCCCATGAATCCACCGCCCCCCCCAGGCCGAAGAAACTGACCAGTCCCTAAGTAGTAGTATGTGAATAAAACAGTAAGTATTCAGTCTTCGAACATTTACACCGTTACTGCTATATAAAAACTGCCTTATTCCGCTCTTCACAAATACAGAAGTATGAAGGTAGTTCAATTATTATTGATGTAGGATTGTACGATTGTTTTATTATTATTATTACTTGATTAGATGGATTATAAAACTGGCAGGATACAAACAAGTACGTATCATTAAAATCCGATTATTTCAGAGACAGTAGGGAGCTCCAGGCTCGGAGCTCTACATTATATACATCTACGTCTCATGTAAATTTGAGGTTTTTGCCAATTTAATCCATGTTGTTGTTTTTTTAACATAGGGACCGACGGGGACTGACTGTCATCGATATAATAGCAATTATGGATGGGAGGATGGGATGGGCGGGTGGGTTTGGATTGGTTTGTTTTAATGGGTAGTTTTTTTTAGGTACTTTGTTTTGTTTTTCTGACAGTTACCTAGCACACGTTAAAGCCCTTTACTTGCAATTAAATAGCAATAAAGATGTGTTTCATCAGTCTATGCATAAATTGAATTAAGTGCCATTATTGACCAGTGTGTGTGTGTGTGTGTGTGTGTGAGTGTGTGTGTGTGTGTGTGTGTTGGGGGGGGGTTGACTGTAGTTTTGACCCGTCCGAAGCACTCACTGCTAACACTCGCATTCCGTTAATTACGATTGCGTAAATACTTTTTGATGTCACCCGCCACGGATAGCTTTTTCATTGGTAAACAATCCTTGCTTGTGCCAACAAAATAACTTAAATCTCGTACATCACTAAATAATGTCCGAAGTATTGCACTGAAGTATTGCACTGCGCTGGTTCATACATTTCGAGCATTCATGGGACTGTTTCCATCTATTCCTCAGATGCGTGTCCCGTGGTTTTTTCTAATATACATTTTTCTTCGTGATTGAGAGAGGACCGGAGCTAGTTTGTTTTGAGACAAACTCACAACAACTTTCGCGTCAGTCGGTAGTGGATCTGGTGAATGTTGTTGTTGTGTATTATTTGTTGTCTTTCGATCTGGAAGTCATCGAACGAGAAGCTCTTTGACGGCAACGGTCTCTCTCTCTCTCTCTCTCTCTCTCTCTCTCTCCAACTGTGGTAGTACAGTGCTAAATGCAGCATCGCAGAGAATTTAATATCAGGCCGCGTTCAAAAAAATGGTGAGGGGGGGGGGCTGGAGGAATCGCGATTGAAATTTTTTTTTTTTTCAGATCCCCCCCCTCAATACCCTCAAAAATTTTCAAGTCCCCCCCCCTCAATACCCTCAAAAATTTTCAAGTCCCCCCCCCAAATTACCATATAGCCGCATATTTATAAGGAATGCACGCAGAGTAAAAAAAACATGTAATGTGTCGTTCTGCACTCAAATGTTCAACACTATCTCTTATCAGCAGGTTGTAGAGCCATATACCTAGGGCAAGTTCTTAAATTGATTCATTTTTAAATGCATCAGTGAACTTTTTGGATTTCTCAGTCTAAGCCCACTTGAGTTTATCCAACCCTGGCCAGTTCAATGGCACCAGCTGAAAAGCACACAAAATGACAATCATGAGAGAGTATGAAAATTATGTATTCCTAGCTACGTTTGACCAAATTGTGAAAAAATGAGCACAGTGACCTACCAAAATATTTTTTTCAAAAGTACAAGACATATACAACTTAGATGCCACTTATAAAATGTTTTACAAAATTGACAATACTGGATTGGAAGGTTAAAATATTCCATGAAATTAATGTTTTAATCTCAGAAATTTTGGGTGTAATAATGACAAATTTGATAAAAAATAAAAGATTCCATTTAGTCACACATTTTTCCATTTAAATTAGAGTCTTTACTATTCAAAGTTTTACTTTTGTGTTATTGGTACAATGAGATGTGAAAATTTCATTCACTGCATAAACTTGAAATGAATGGTTTTATATATTGATTTTAAGTGATTTTAGAAAAACTGACTTTTCATTGTATATTTGTATAAGATCAATTATGGTGACCCCATCTTTTTTCTCTAATATTTTATTGTTCTCATATGCCAGAATTCAAAAATCCATGGTACATGTAACTGTTAGTCCCCTAGTCTTCTATGTGTTGCTCTCTGGCTGGATCTTGTGTACAAGTAGATGTATGTTTCACTGTCAATTGAGTGTCCTATGACCGAAACTCTTCTTAAACTACATCAGAGTCAGAGCTACATGTATCACTGTCACTGTCAGTATGTAGTAGCAGGGCAGTAATTGTATTAACTTTTTATTTTGACAATTTTTTTGTTCAGTTTATAAAATTGTGTTCTTGTTCTATTCCCTACAGAATGTTGAGCTATCCAGTATTCAGCTTGCCAACACAGCCTACGTGTACCGTGCATTTGCATCATTCAATTGTCACCAATATTTAGACAAACGGGCTTTGTTGACAAACTGAATATTGTGTTTTTCAGCATGCTGTAGAGAGACACCAAGAAACTGTGTTTGATACATTGCATAGAAATATTGAACAATTATAAACAGTTGTAGCTCCTGCCCCATTACAAGGCAAACTTGTTCTATGAAAATTTAATGGCATTCATACATTTTTAGACTTTTTCGAGATTAAAGACATAAAATGTGACAAAATGGTTCTAGATTTTGTTTAATTATTACTAACATTAGAACCATTGGACGACATCAAAATGTTGGGAGTCACAATATTTTCAGGTCCCCCCCCCCTATAGGCAGAGCAAAACTTTCAAGTCCCCCCCTCGACTACCCCAAAAATTTTCGAATCCCCCCCTGAATTCCTCCAGCCCCCCCTCACCACTTTTTTTGAACGCGGCCTAAGCAGCGAATATTCATCAAGTACACAGAATGGATACCATGTCTGTACTTGATGTGCATTTATTTATGCGTGTGTGCACCAATACTTTCATCAGATTTTGGCACTGAGAAACACAACATTTATTTACACATAGATCCTCTAGGGTCTATATGATTTACACTTATTTGCTGAACGGAAACGTCCATCGGAGAGCGTGGAAATTAAGGAGCCCACGGAACCGCATACTTACAATCTGAACATTCACATCAAACAGTAGCTGTGGGGTCCATAGCTGTGGTGTTTTACGACTTCTACCCCTCCGGAGGCGTTACTAGTAAGTCGTGTAAGTCAAAATCAGCCTATAAAAAGGCAGGAATTCCGTCTGAAACACAGTCGTTTGGTGGGCTATTCAGCTCTGGGACTATTCGCCCCATAGACGAGTGTACAGAAGGGTTGTTTCTCGCTTCTGTAGGCCTACACTCGTCTATGGGGCGAATAGTCCCGGAGCTGCATAGCCCACGAGGGACTGTGTCTGAAACAACACAGCTATGGACCCACGTACCACAGCTACAAACAGTAGCTGCTACAGTTGGCTGCGTATGAGGCTGCGTTCACAAAAAACGGTGGGGGGGCCTGGAGGAATTCAGGGGAGGATTCGAAAATTTTGGGGGTAGCGGAGGGGGTGACTTGAAAATGTTGCTCTACCTGTAGGGGGGACTTGAAAATTTTTGGGTCCCTTTTGAGTTTTACATTTTCCAATTCCAAGTTTTTGTAGGTAATTGAATGAGAAATGAATACCATTTTTTATGTCATCAAAATGTTGTAATGTTTGTAATAATTTAACAAAATCTAGAACCATTTTGTCACATTTCATGACTTTATCTCGAAAAAATCTAAACGTGTGATTTGTCGTAAAAAACAAACTTGAGCCTCGTAACAGGGCAGAAGCTGCAACTGTTAATGATTTCTGCAATATTTCTATGCAATATAACAACTACAGTTTCTTGCTATCTCCCTACAGCATGCTCAAACACACAATATTTAGTTTGTCGACAAAGCCTGTATATATAAATATAAATATGTATTTGGTGATAACCTAATTGGAGTCCAGACTGACAGTCAGTCAGTCGCCAGTGATACAAATGCATGGTACACATACATAGGCTGTGATAGTAAGCTGTATACTGGATAATTCAACATGCTGTAGGGAGTAGTACAAGAACGCAGTTGTAAAACTGAACAAAAATATTGCCAAAATTATAAAAGTTAATACAGCTACTACCTACGGGTAGTGTCACTATCAGATACTACCCTGCTACTGCAGTGTCACTGTCACTGCATACCTGAACAGTGACGTAGAGACAGCTCTGACTCTGATGTACATGGTAGTTGAAGAAGAGTTTTGGTCAAATGACACTCATGACAGTGAAACTCACTTGTACACAAGATCAGGCCAGAGAGCAAAACAAGGAAGAAAACATAGAAATGTTTGAATTCTGGCATATGAGAATAATCAATATTAAAGAAAAAGATGGGTCACCATGCTTGATTTTCTAAATTTTCACACTCTTATTATAAAATGATACAGAAGTAAAACTTTGAATAGTAAAGACTAAAAGAAAAAATATGTGACCAAATGGAATTATTAATTTTTTAACCAAATTTGCAATTATCACACCCAGAATTTCAGAGATTAAAACATTTATTTGATGGAATATTTTAACCTTCCGGTATTATCAATTTTGAGTAGCATCTAATTCATATAGGTCTTGTAGTTTTGAAACAATTTTTGGTAGGTCACTGTGCAATACGGCAATTAGCCAGAATTCACAATTTTCCTACTCTCTCATGATTGCATTTTGTGTGCTCTTCAACAGGAGCAATTGACCTGGCCAGAGTTGGATTAACTCAAGTTGGCTTTTAGACCAATAAATCTAAAAAATTCACTGATGCATTTAAAGAACTTGCCTTGGGAATATGACTATACAAAGTGCTAATACAGGTAGTGTTGAACACCTGTGAGCAGAACCGCGCAATACATGTTTATTTTTTTTGCGCTCACATCCCTTACAAATAAGCTTATGCGGGCCTGTGATAGTTGGGGGGCGGGGACTTGAAAATTTTGACCATATAGAGAGGGGGCATTTGAAATTTTTTTAGGGTAGCCTACTTAGGGGGGATCTGAAAAAAAATAAGATTACAATCGAGATTCCTCAAGCCCCCTCCCCCTAATCGTTATTTGTGAACGCAGCCTAAGCGGGTTATCATCAGATTTCAGGTCAGCATCCGTGGCATGGATTGACCTAATGACCCATAAGTATCCGCTGACCTCCCTCCGAGCTCAGACATTATCTCCGTTCTGTGACGGAGCAGGTCGTACAATTTGCGCATGCTAAGTAGACATTGCCAATATAGTAGATACGATTTTTTCGCTTTACCCTGTAAAAGAACCTTGTTTTACGGGGTACCAGTCAACTCGCACTTTTTCCAACCCGCCAGAACCAACTCGCCCGATTCCAACTCGCCCGATATTATTTTGCAATTTTATGAGTACCTGGTACGCTAGCTTTGCATGGCAGGGCTGTGCGTTTACCGGCGTAATACGGAGGCCGTTTAACGCCGGTAAACACACAGCCCTGCCATGCAGAGCTACTGGTACGCTTGCTGCGAATCCGTAGCCTTTGCCACTCGGGTAGCTTGGTCATTGGAGTGGAAGAACATGTCAAGGAGTGGCAGGGCTCGTTTTCGCAGCACAACTGGTACGCATAAAACGTTTTATTTCTAACAACAAATATTTCTAACATAGAGAACCACAGGTGCGGCTTGAAATATGTGCCAACACGGAAAACTGTTTATTTGCGAATTTCACGTTTTGCAAACCTCTTGAAAGAATAAATTTCGTTCGGCTTCTTTACGTATGGGGATAGTACTGCGTACTGGCTCACTTCTTTAGGAACAGCAGGACCGTCTTTCACGAGTTACTGGCCTGGCATGACATGAAAATAGCTGGCCTCGGGCCATCGGGTTAGCGTACATGGAATCTACAACACCGTATCTCAAAACAACGGGCGAGTTGGTATCGGGCGAGTTTGAATCGGGCGAGTTAAAGTTGGTTCTGGGCGGGTTGGAAAAAGTGCGAGTTGACTGTAATTCTGTTTTACTTTACCAACCCTTTAGGAAGCTGAGGAAAAACCCTGTCGCCAAATAGAAAGGAATTTATTTATTTTCCTACAACCAAATACCTAATCAGTGATATTTTAAAAGTTGTACGTTACGGTCAAAAAGCAGAGAGGAAATTCTTCCGTACTGATTTCCTGTATTATTATTATTATTATTATTATTATTATTATTATTATTTTGTGGTTTCCAAAGCTTACATAAAACGAAAAAGACTAACATTTTGACAGGACAGGAAACGCCAGCTGAAAGCCATATTAGAGGTGTTGCTAAACACATATTTTCCGCTGCAAAAAGTTTTAATATTTTATTAAAGCTCGGCAGACAGACACTTTATGAAGTTCACAAGCTTAATTTTCAATTTTGATAATTAAGCAAATTAATTAAATTGATAATGGCAATTAAGCAAATATTTACAACGAAAACATCACGAGATTTCTAAAAGTTAACAGTCTTTGCGAATAGAGGTCACTTTCGCAATTTCCGAAGTTATTTTGTGAACACTTGTCAAGGAAGTGTTCGAAGATTAAAGAAAACTTTTCCACGGCTTTCCTTTCATTCTCTCCATTGTACAACATACATTGTGACGCAAATAGATACCACTTTCCGATGCTGCTCGTCGAAATATGAGATAAAAAAGTTGACACAAGAATACCTTGAAAAGATTACAGTAGCGTGTAGTTGTGACACGAAAATAGTTTGCAGCAATCTGTACTATCTGACCGCACCAGCTATGCGTGTAACAAATTATTCAATTATCTCAGAACTGAGTAACCTGCACTATAGCGTTAAACTCCTATTTTGTTAAGAAACGAAATCATCTCAATTCCAAGCATTCTTCAATATGCTCACGGCTATCTATTGTCTTCACTTTCACTTTGCTGCAATCTGCAATCTATGACTCGGCTCCGAGTAACCTTCACTAACGTTAAAACTCCGTCTAGGCTAAAAAAATTACCAATCCGTCTCAGTCTGCAGCATCCTCCAATACACTCAGGACTCTATGAAAGTCCACACATAAGAAAAGTCAATCATTTTGCAGCTATCTGCAATATCCAACAAAAATTATTAAAGTCTCAGCTCGGAGCAAACTGCACTGACGTTAAACTCCGTCAAGGCTGAGAAATTACTGATCTATCTCAGGCCGTAGCATTCTCCAATACACTTAGGACTCTATCAAGGTCCACAGATATGAAAAGTCAATCACTTTGCAGCCATCTGCAATATCTGACAAGCTATGTATAGTACAAAATGAAATAATGTCTCAGCTCAGAGCAAACTGCACCAAGGTTAAAACTCCGACAATTAAAACAAATTTCAAATCTATGTCAGTCCGTTGCATCCACAATAAACTCAGAACTCTATCTACAGTCCATGGATACGAAAAGTCAATAGTTTGCAGCAATCTGCAATATGCAATACGCAGTGTGTATGGAGAAACAGTCAAAATGTCTCAGCTCGGAGCAAATTGCAGTAACGTTAAAACTCCGTCCAGGCTACGATATTACAATTCTATCTCAGTCTGTAGCATTCTCCAATACACTCAGGACTCTATCAAAGTCCACAGATACGAAAAGTCATTCACTTTGCACCAATCTGCAATATCCGACACACTATGTGTAGGTACAAAAATTAGTAAAGTCTCAGCTCGGAGCAAACTTCACTAACGTTAAAACTGTCCAGATTAGGAAATTCCTAAAATATCTCGGTCCGTAGCATTCTCTAATAAACTCAGGAATCTATTTAATGTGCACCGTTAAGAAAAATCTTTCACTTTGCAGCAATCTGCAATATCCGACACACTATGTATAGGTACAAAAATTAGTAAAGTCTCAGCTCGAAGCAAACTGCACTGACGTTAAACTCCGTCAAGGCTGAGAAATTACTATGTATCTCAGTCCGTAGCATTCTCCAATAAACTCAGGACTCTGTCAAAGTCCACGGATACGAAAAGTCATTCACTTTGCAGCCAACTGAAATATCCGACACATTATGTGTAGGTACAAAATTATCAAAGTCTCAACTCGGAGCAAACTGCGCTAACATAAAACTCTGTCCGGCTTAGGAAATTACTAATCTCTCCAAGTCCGTAGCATTCTCTAATAAACTCAGGACTCTATTATATGTCCACCGTTAAGAAAATCTTTCACTTTGCAGCAATCTGCAATATCCGACACACTATGTATAGGTACAAAAATTATTAAAGTCTCAGCTCGGAGCAAAATGCACTTACGTTAAAACTCTGTCCAGGCTAAGAAATGACCAGTCTATCTCAGTCCGTTGCATCTACAATAATTCAGGACTCTATCAAAGTCCACAGATACGAAAGTCAATTGTTTGCAGCAATCTGCATCATGCAATACGCAGTGTGTATGAGGAACGGTCAAAATGTCTCAGCTCGGAGCAAAATTGCAGTAACGTTAAAACTCCGTCCAGGCTACGAAATAACCATTCTATCTCGGTCTGCAGCATCATGTAATAAACTCCGGACTCTATGAAATTCAACGGATACGAAAAGTCATTCACTTTGTAGCAATCTGCAATATCCGACACGCTATGAATAGTACAAAAACAATAAATTCAGGACTATCTAAAGTCCACGGATAAGAAAAGTCAATTATTTGCCGTAATCTGCAACATGCAATACGGTATGCATATTACGAAACGGTCAAAATGTCTCATCTCGGAACAAACTGCAATAACGTTAAAACTCCATCCATGTTAAGAAATTACTAATCTATCTCCGAGTCAGTAAGTAGCACCATCCAATATGCTCGGCACCCTATCTATAGTCAACATTTAAGAAAAATGCTAAGTTTCCAACAAACTGCAAAATCCAATACACTGTATAGGCGTAGGACGAGTTAAAATGTCTCAGCTCCGAGTCGGAGCAAACTGCAGATAAAACTACGTCCAGGCTTCGAAATTTAAAATCTATCTCAGTCTGTTATATCCTCCAATAAGCTCACAACTCTCTCTAAAGGCCATTGATACGAAAAGTCAACCATTATTGTGTTACGTGCAGAGAAACGAACAAAAGGGTGAACTCAGCAGTTAACGTTTAAACAAAATTATTACAAAAATAAAACTAATTGCTAAGTCAGGGATAGAGTACAAGCTTTAAAAGTGACAGATTACTTATCTCAGCTGGGACGGCAAGCTCCAGTCTCAGAGTTGTAACAGTCAGTCGGATGAATGAACAGTCCTTTGGCTTGCAGGCTTGAAGCTGCACAAGTCCACAGTATAAATCCAGCGTTGACAGTGAAGGTCTTGAAAAGTCTTGAGAATGACTACTGCTGGAGTTTAGTAACACACAAGAGACACGATCCCAAAAGTCTGACTGGAAGCTGAGCACGTCCCTTTTATAAAGGCATATAAGAACAATCTAGAACTTTTATTGACATGCTAATTACTGTTCTAAAATTATCTCCCTTACACAACTAATCAACTTTCCAGAACATTCCAAACATGACTAATTGAATTCAAGGTTGTTAGGTCATCAAGGGCAGTGACCTTGAGAATGTTCTAGACTAATTGAACTCAGGTCATGATGAGTGTGGGGTAAATGACCTACATAACACACCCCCTCTTCAAAAAAAGAAAATTTTTCAAAGAAAAATCTTTCTTTTACAAATGTAATCTTGAAAAAGATTTAAGTACTCAAAATTTTTTTACTCTAAAGTAAAATTTCTTGAAAGTGAACAACAATAAACTCTAAATACGAGAGAGACAGTCTGCAATTAAATTGTCTCTGCCTTTGATATGTCTAATGTCAAGATTAAACTCCTGTAACATTAAACTCCATCTTAGCAATCTCTGATTTTTGCCTTTAAATTTCTGCAGAAAACAAGAGGGTTGTGATCAATATAAACCACTATTGCCTGATTTGAAGAAGTAACATAAACTTCAAAATGCTGTAAAGCTAATATCAAAGATAAACACTCTTTTTCAATTGTAGAGTAGTTTCTCTGGGATTTGTTAAATTGCTAAATTTGTTAAAAATAGCAAACAGGATGATCTGTCCCATGACTATCCTCTTGCAATTGGATATTGGAAAACTCGAAATGGCACTGAATTTGGCATAAAGTATGGATTGCAAAGTCCAGTTATTTTTATTGAGTTCGATAAAGTCATTGTTCGGCAAATACATGGCTTCCTCTTGGAGATATTCCGCTTCGCAGGATTCAGTCTGTCTGGATGTTGTTCCACTGGATTACTGTCGCAGACATCTTCGTTGTGATAGATGATGTTTGTCCTTGTTGGAACATCTTGAAACAAATGTTCATGGATTGGTTCTTTCAGCTGTTGTTGTTGTTCTGGCTGGAGGTGTGCCAACTTTGTAGACTCCAGCTTCTCCAGGATTTCTGAGTTCTGAAGCTTGACCGAGCCCAGCTTTGAGTTAGAGTATTTTCACTCAAGTCAGTTTCAGTATCACTATCTTCATAATGGTTTGAACTGACTGCACTGACAGGCTGAGTTATAGTAGGATTATCCCTATCCAAATATGGCTTAAGCATATTTATGTGACATAGCTGTTTTGTTTTCGCCTGTCAGGTGTTATTATGATGTAATTTAAATCACTCAATTTCTTATCAATTAGGTATGGCCCAAAGTAACGAGCATGGAGTGGTTTGCCAGGAATTGGAAGTAGAACAAGAACTTTTTGACCTGGTTCAAACTTCCGTTTTGAGGTGCTTTTATCATATTTGATTTTCATTGACTGCTGAGATGACTCAAGATTTTCTCTGGCTAATTCACATGCTTTAGAGAGCTTTGTACGAAAATCTGAGACATATTGCAAAATATTCAGACAATCATCATCGTCTGATAGGAATTTCTCTTTAATGAGCTTAAGTGGGCCACGGACTGTATGTCCGAATACAAGCTCAAATGGGCTAAAACCAAGAGACTCTTGAATTGACTCTCTAACAGCAAAGAGCAAAAAATGAATTCCTTCATCCCACTGCTTCTCTGTGTCAAAACAGTAGGTCCTAATCATGTTTTTCAAAGTTTGATGAAATCGCTCAAGGGCACCCTGACTTTCTGGATGATAGGCGGATGACCTATACTGTTTAATGCCTAGCTGATCCATTACTTGTTGAAAAATACCAGACATAAAGTTGGAGCCTTGATCGGACTGGACACATTTAGGGAGGCCAAATAAGTGAAAAATTTGACTAAAGCTTTCACTATAGTCTTTGTCTTTATATTTCTCAGTGGTATGGCTTCTGGGAACCGAGTTGATGTACACATAATTGTCAACATGTACTCATTTCCTGATCTTGTTTTTGGTAGGGGCCCAACACAGTCTATTAGTATCCTACTAAATGGTTCTTGAAATGCAGGAATTGGCTGTAAAGGGGCCTTTGGAATGGTCTGATTTGGCTTTCCTACCACTTGACATGTGTGACAAGTTTACAGAAATGTGCTACATCCTGCCTGAGATTAGGCCAATAAAAGTGACTGAGAATTTTGTGATAAGTTTTCCTGACCCCTAAGTGACCAGCCCAGGGGGTTTCATGGGCCAGGCGCAATATTTTCAGCACGATAGGGCTTTGGAACCACAATTTGATGTTTTATAGCCCAATCGTCATCAACCAAAACGTCTGGAGGTCTCCATTTACGCATGAGAATACCAGATTTTGTATAATAGGAAACAGAGCTATCTGAAGTTTTACCTCATCATCTACCCTGTCAAACAAAGACAAAATATCTGGGTCTTTGTGTTGTTCTGCAATGAGATTTGATCTAGAAAATGTCTGACTTTGGTCAGCAGAAGTTTTACTGGAAGTTTCAAATCCACGAGGGATAACGGAATGATCCGTGTCAAACACCTGACTGAGAAAGGTGTCATTTAAGTCAACATCTGTGACATTATTCTTGAGAGTATTTTGATTCTCGGAAGTTTTCTTTGACATGGCTCGAGTAATTGCACACGAAGGAAATAAATCGGGTATCTCTTGTTCAATTGGCTCTGGATCCTGATCTAAAGTAGGATTATCAGTCACAAGTGGATTAGTAATGACCTTGTCCCCAGCAAGGTCGTTTCCAAGAAGAAGGTGAATCCCTTCAAAAGGCAAAAAAGGCCTAATACCTAAAGTCACAGGTCCAGAAACAAAGTCCGAAGACAAGTAGACATTATGGAGAGGAACAGGAATGTAGTCATTGCAATCTACCCCCTTAATAAGAACTTTAGAACCTGAAAATGACTTTTCAGAAAACGGCAGGGTATCTGCCAACAAAAGAGACTGGGAAGCCCCGGTATCTCTTAAAATTTTGACAGGGGTAGCGGAAGAGAAATCACTAGAAAGTGATATAAAACCATTATGAATAAATGGCTCGAAAATACCCATAATGCTATCTTGAGAAGAATTGACCTTGACCTCATTAATTGGGGATAAGAGGGGTTTAACCTCAGAAAATGTGTTGCACACATTATTAGACTCTAATTGAGTTGATGAAGAAATAAAGCCGGTTGGCTTAGATCCACTTTGACCACTTTGACCTCCACGTTTTCTTTTCAATTTGAAACACTCTGACATTAAATGGCCGTCTTTCTTGCAATAATTACAAGAAAGTGTACCGAACTGTTTGTCAGAAGGAGATTGAGACTTGGATCTGATGATGTGGAAGTGTTACTTGAATTTTGTGAACTGTTGTCATTTGATTTCCTACTCTCCTTTGAAAAATTCTTGGATGAAAAGGAGGAGTTAAATTTACCTGCATTGTTTCTGTATGAAAAGGACTGGGATGGTTTGCTGAGAAATGAAGATTTGTGGGTCAATGAATAATCATCGGCCAAACGTGCAGCAACCTCCAATGTATCTGCCTTTTGTTCATTGATAAACGTCTTGATGTCACTCCGGATGCACCTTTTAAATTCCTCAATCAAAACAAGCTGTCGTAATTTGTCATAATTCTGACTGACCTTTTCCGAAGAACACCAACGATCAAACAGTTGTTCTTTTGTTCGAGCAAATTCAACATAAGTTTGATCCTTCACCTTCTCACAATCCCTAAATTTCTGACGGTAAGCTTCAGGCACCAACTCATAGCCTTGAGAATTAATTCCTTCACAGAATCATAATTTGAAGCCTGCTCTACTGACAACTGAATGTAAATTTCTCTGGCTTTACCCACCAAAGCACTCTGCAAAAGCATAGACCAGGACTCCTTAGCCAATTCAGACTCTGAGCAATTTTCTCAAAATGGAGGAAATATTTATCAACATCCTTTTCTTGGAAAGGGGGAACTAACCTGAAATGCTTAGTGATGTCAAACTTGTCTGAAGGGAAGAATTTCCTGACTGTCCAAGCTCTAAACGTCTCATTTCTAACTGTAGTCGATGTTCTTCCAATTCTCTCTCCTTTTCTCTCTGTCTTTCTTCCATTTGTAATTCTTTGTCTTTCATTTGTATTTTTCCTGCCTTTCCCTTTCTTCCATTTGCAATTTTTCCTTTTCTAATTCCAATTTCTTAAGCTCCAAATCTGCCTGTATTTCTAATTCTAATTTTTTGAGTTCGAAGGAAGACTCAGGCTCATAATCTTTTAAGGCAGACTCTTCAAAATGGCCAGAATTAACTAAATGTTTTGCAATCTTGAACTGAATTTCTCGCTTGCGCATAGATCTTTTGACATCTACTTTAAGGAAATTTGCCAGTGCTATGAGGTTGTCTTTTCTGAGGGAATTAAATGTGTCCTGATCAAGGTCATCCATTTCCTCTGGTTTAAATTCCGCCATAATTAAATTTCGCTGAGTTCACAGTATACAGTAGTTTTGAAAAGGCTGTCAAAATGTTGTCAAACGGCTCAAAATATTCGTCTCCCAGACGAGCCCCCAATTTGTTACGTGCAGAGAAAAACGAACAAAAGGGTGAACTCAGCAGTTAACGTTTAAACAAAATTTATTACAAAAATAAAACTAATTGCTAAGTCAGGGATAGAGTACAAGCTTTAAAAGTGTACAGATTACTTATCTCAGCTGGGACGGCAAGCTCCAGTCTCAGAGTTGTAACAGTCAGTCGGATGAATGAACAGTCCTTTGGCTTGCAGGCTTGAAGCTGCACAAAGTCCACAGTATAAATCCAGCGTTGACAGTGAAGGTCTTGAAAAGTCTTGAGAATGACTACTGCTGGAGTTTAGTAACACACAAGAGACACGATCCCAAAAGTCTGACTGGAAGCTGAGCACGTCCCTTTTATAAAGGCATATAAGAACAATCCAGAACTTTTATTGACATGCTAATTACTGTTCTAAAATTATCTCCCTTACACAACTAATCAACTTTCCAGAACATTCCAAACATGACTAATTGAATTCAAGGTTGTTAGGTCATCAAGGGCAGTGACCTTGAGAATGTTCTAGACTAATTGAACTCAGGTCATGATGAGTGTGGGGTAAATGACCTACATAACAATTGCAGCAATGTGCAAGATCCAATACGCTGTATATATGACGAAACGGTTATAATGTCTCAGCTCGGAGCATACTGCACTAACGTTAAAACTGTTAAAACTCCGTCCAGGCCAAAAAAAATTGACAAATCACTCAATGCACGTTCGGTTGCATCCACAATAATCTCAGAACTATATCTAAAGTCCATGCTTACGAAAAATTTAATCACTTTGCCACAATATCCGACATGCTATGTGTAATACATAAATTATCAAAATGTCTCAGCTCGGAGCAAACTGCACTAATGTAAAACTCCGTCCATGTCAAGAAATTACCAATCAATCTCAGTCCGTCTCATCCTCCAATATGCTCGAGTGGCCGTCTATAATCAACACTTACGAAAACACGCCGAGTTCCCACCAAATATCCAATACGCTGTGAATATGACGAAACTTTTAAAATGTCTCAGCTCGGAGCAAACTGCACTAACGTTAAAAATATTTCCATGACAAGAAAATTCAAATCTATCTCAGTTCGTAGCATCCTCCATTTTGCTCGACACTCTATCTATAGTCAATATTTTAAAGAAAAAATGCTAAGTTTCTAACAAATTGCAATATCCAATACGCTGTGTAGGCCTATATGACGAGACTTTTAAAATGTCTCAACTCGGAGCAAAATGCAAATGAAAACTACATCCAGGCTTCGAAATTTAAAATCTATCTCAGTTCGTTGTATCCTCCTATAAGCTCATAACTCTATCTTAAGGCCATGGGTACGAAAAGTCAATCATTGGCAGCAATGTGCATGATCCTATACGCTGTGTATATGACGAAACGGTTATAATGTCTCAGCTCAGAGCATACTGCACTAACGTTAAAACTCCGTCCACGCCAAAAAATGACCAATCACTCACGTTTGGTTGCATCCACAATAATCTCAGGACTATATCTTGGCCCAAATTTACAGAGCAACTCACAATCTAACCCCTAATTGTGTAGCCAGTATGTTCAATAATTATATCCCTTCCAGATCACTTCGTTCTTCCAATCAGAACCTCCTTAAGGGAGCCTTCAGTAATTACAGGGGGTGGGGTGGGGCGGTGGAATTTCGAGAACACCTGTACCGTAAATTGTGACCCTCCCCCCATCCTCCTATCTAAAATGTGACCCTCCCCCTTATCCGACATTCTAAAACTTGACCCCCCCCCCCCCCAACCACTGCGGTATTCTCCCCGGGAATAACTAAAACAGTATCTGCTAATTTACATAACAATTGGTTCAATGGTTATGTTAGGGACAAATTACAGAGGGGAGGGCTGTAGTTTTTGGTGGGACAGTCGCAATTTATCACGCAAGAATTGTTGAAGAGATATGGTATTTCATACAGTTTAGGGAGGGTCACCATATTTTGTGCAACTATAAGAAGGCAAGATGTAGCTGATTTAGTGCTTCATCCAAAAATATGAAAATCATAATACATGGAGTCTATCAGGCAAATTATTGACAATTTACCCCCACAAAACATGCTATATCTGTATTTTATATATGTTTGATAATGTATTTAAATGTACTTTGCTTGAATAGGGAAGTAAAATGAACATTTGTGTACAAGAAATTGATTTCTGAATTTCATCTAAAAAGTTGGTTCACTATCCATGGTGTTTATGATGAAATTATGAATAGTTTTTTCCAATACAAAAATAGGTAAATCTTTGCATTTGTGTACTCTTGATTATTGATATTAATTTTCTTGATTAGACTAGAGTGGTTACAAGTCTATGGTTGTGTAAGAAATTTGATTTTGGAATTTCACCAAAATGTCATTCAATACACTATGCATTGGGGTCTACGATGAAACTATGAATAATTTTTTTTTCAGTACAAATTAGATAAATCTGTGCATTTATGCATGCTTGATTATTTAGATTACTGTTCTTGATTAGACTACAGTGGTTACAAGTCTATGCTTGTGCAAGAAATATGATTTTGGAATCTCACCAAAATGTCAATTCACTATGCATGGCGGTCTATAAGTGTGTGCGTATTTTGTTGGTGATTTCCTATTCAGGAAATATCACACGGACAATCAAAGTTTTTGCCATAATATCAGCTTCTGTCAAAAATGACCCTCCCCCCAAAGCTAGGTTTATAAAAAGTGACCCTCCCCCTTGAACTGTTTTCTAAAAAGTGACCCTCCCCCCAATTCCCCCGGCCCACCCCCTCCCCTTGTAATTACTAAAGGCTCCCTAAAGTTCCCAAAGCACGTACACTTCTTTATCAAAACACTTTGTCTGTTGCGGGTGTGGATGAATATAACAATCTCCCCAAATCAATCATAGCTTTAAGAAATCTTGTAACAACTTTCTGTATTCTATTTACTTGTCTCATGCTTCTTCGTAGTTTTTTGATATTTGTACTTCTGTGTTTTTTGTGTTTTCAAGTTGGTGCTGTAATATGATTTTCTTTTGTCTATTCGACCTCGATGAAAAGAGGTGTTTCATCTATGGAGTTATCGAGTTTAAATAAGATTAATAATATTAATAATATCTAAAGTCCATGCTAACGAAAAATGTCATTACTTTGCCGGAATATCCGACACGCTATGTGTCTTAATTATCAAAATGTATCAGCTCGGAGCAAACTGCAGTAAGATTAAAATTCCGTCCACGTCTTAGCTTAGTCCGTAGTATCGTCCATATGCTCGAGTCTCCATCTATAGTCAACATTTAGAAAACAAGCGACCTAGCGGCCGATATAGCTCCGCTGTGTTTATGTAGAGAGTAACTATTTTTGACACATGTTGATGAAGAAGGAGGAAATCTTTGATAGCTCAATGCAATGGCCAGAAAAAAGTGGCTAAAATAAGCTGCAAAAATACACAATTTCATCATACTTTGAATATATCACATCGACTGAAACTTTTTGACCAAAAATGGCAACATCGCCCCAAAAATACAAAATTTTAGATTTCATCAGAAATTCAATATATATTACTTAGCTCATCTGTAGTGAAACCTGTATACCAAATTTCAAAGCTATCAGAACAGTACTTTTTGAGAAACACACTTTTTGACCAAAATGGCAAAAATTGCCCGTAAATTACAAAATTGCAGATTTCATCATAATTTCAATAAATATCATTAAGGTGATCTGTAGGAACCTGTATACCAAATTTCAAAGCTATCAGATGAGTAGTTTTGGAAATACACATTTTTTGACCAAAAATGGAAAAATTTAACCCAAAATTACAAAATTGCAGATTTCATCATAATTTCAATAAATATCATTAAGTTCATCTGTAGGAACCTGTATACCAAATTTCAAAGCTATCAGATGAGCAGTTTTGGAAATACACATTTTTTGACCAAAAATGGCAAAATTGCCCAAAAATACAAAATTACAGATTTCATCAGAAATTCAATACATATTACTAAGTTCATCTATAGAAACCTGTATACCAAATTTCAAAACTATCAGACCAGTACTTTTTGAAAAAAACATTTTTTGACCAAAAATGGCAAAAATTGCCTTAAAAATGCAAATTTGCATATTTCTGCACAATTTGAACAAATCTGAAATAGACTATCCCTAGGGACATATGTACCAAATATCAAAGCTATCTGACTTGTAGTTTTGAAGAAGAAGATTTTTAAAGATTTTTTTACCAAAAATGACAAAAATTGCCTTAAAAATACAAATATGCAAATTTCACCACGATTTGAACAAATCTGACTGAAGTCACCCTCAGTAAACTGCATATCAAATTTAAAAGCAATCGGACAAGCGGTTTCAGAGAAGAAGATTTTTTTACCAAAAACACCAAAAAATGCCCCAAAAATACAAATATGCAAATATCACCACAATTTGTACAAACTTAAGTGAGGTCACCCCAAGTGAACTGCATATAAAATTTCAAAGCAATTGGACTTGCGGTTTCAGAGGAGAAGGCAATTGTTGACGGACGACAGACGACGACGGACGACGACGGACGACGACGGAAAATCAACCTATTTGATAAGCTCCGTGTCGCTGACAGCGGAGCTAAAAAACCGCTGAGTTTCCAACAAAATGCAATATCCAACACGCTGTGCATATGACGAAACTTTTAAAATGTCCCAGCTCGAAGCAAACAGCACTATCGTTTAAAACTATGTCCACGAAATTTCAATCTATCTCATTCCGTAGCGTCCTCTATCGGGTGTTGCCAATGACTGGCGACGAGATGGCTTCTGACTTTTTGTAGCCTGTTTGGCCGGAAATAGTAGGCCGGGCAGATTGGACAGTGAATAACATTTATTTGTGTTAGTACAAGAGTCCCCACACAGTTTTAATTGGCTTGCCATATTGCCAAGACTGCGTCTTACATAGATCGTCATATTGCTAATGTCTACCTTGCATGCACAATGAACTATGCAAATTTTTGACCTGCTCCGCCACAGGACGGAGATAATGTCTGAGCTCGGAGGGAGGTCAGCGGACCCTTCTCTAATGACCCGTATATAGACGGACCCCACCCAGCCACATATATCTAGCGGCATTCCCACAGCTAATCCAACAGCAGAGAAATGACAAGGTAAGAAAAGAGCAAGGCAGGCATAGAATCTCACATTGAAATAAGAAGGTGGCTGCACTGGTGCCTAGCTCTGCATGGCAGGGCTGTGTGTTACCGTCGTTACGGCCTGTGGTGAAGGCCGTATAACGCCGGGTAGTCAGGTGGCTTAGCAACAAAAACCGGCAAGATCGTTACACGGATGACAAAAGTGCCAAATTTGCTACAGAGGTTCGCATACATGTGAAGATCAAAATTAGCTATTGCTCCAAAAATTTGGGCCACCGGAAAGGCTCGATGACGTCATAAATTCAGAATGGCCGCCATTATATTGCTTAAAATACGGTTTATTCGGCTAGTTTTCAATATTTTTTTGAGTAAACGGACACAAACATTCTCAATTACAAATACAACATAAATTGATGCAAATCAATTATTATGATGACGTCATAAAGCCAAAATGACCGACCAAATTCAAAATGTCAGTCGTAACATTGTCTAAAATGTTAAAGCACTGTTAATAAGCCTGTTTCAGCATTTTATCGCTTGAACTGAAATTAAGACCCCAAATTACAGACAAAACATATAATTGATACAAATTAATTAATGTGATGACGTCATAAAACCAAAATGGCAACCGAAAGTTACATTAATTATGGCCTATTATGAAGTTCACTATGCTCGTTACAATAGCCCAATTACGTGACAAACTTATAGTCAAAATAAAAGATAACTGTACCAAAACTTAGCCAATAAGTTCAACACAAATAACAAACCTTTATGAGATTATTTATTATTAAACAATAATCTGTGTTTGAAAAATCGAATCGATATAAAAGGAAATGAAGGCACCTTCACACACTGGTTCAACCTTGTTTATGATACGGTATAGTGAGTGGATCAATGTGGTTTTGTGATAGGGAAACATGGTGCGAAACCAGTGAATCGATAGTGTTTTGACCCTCGTAATGTGACCTTTTTCCCAGAAAAAAGGTAAAATTTATATTTTAATGAAGCATTTGAAGGTTGGTGGCAGATAAATATCGTCAGATGGTTTTGTGTGGGTTTTACAATCGAGCCATCTCTCTCGATTGCGTCTCTGGCATTTGAAGACCACAAGGTCAGGGTATGAGATTTTGTCGATAAAATATTCAATTATGAATTCCCAAGTTTAACGTAGGGTACAGGGTGTTGCACTCGTCGACAAATGTTCTGAATGTTATAAAATTATGTTCTGTTCCTGAGTAAATCATGAAAATGTTACCTTTTAAACGTTTCCATACGAATATTTGACCGGATTTGGGATTTCATATAGTTTTCTCCGTTTCATGGTATGAGATATCAGCTATTTCTGGTGAGCCCATTCTTCACCCATAGATTTGCTTGTATTTTTCTCAGTTGAATTAAAATATGTTGCGTTTCAGAATAATCAACAGTAAGGCTTTCATGTACGTTGTTGGTGGTTTTTTTGTATCGTATCAGTTGGTTGGTAATGTTTCAGAGTCCAACGCTACGATCGCTGTATTTATGGCTTCATTTTTCGCATATTTGTATACATTGATACCACTTCTAATGTTACCAGAATAGAGTTTGCTTGTATATTTATTGATTCTAACTAGTTAATGAAGTTTTTGTGTCCTTGACATATGTAAGTCGTCTTTGCATGATTGGTTTTATGGCAAAGTCTAGAAATTCCGAGATTTGGTTTATTGGACTCGAGCAGCCATTTCTATTGAGACGTTGGATGATGATTGTTCCTTCTACTTGGGTTTTGTGTATTTTTGGCAGGAGATACCATCGTATTTTACAAATTATTCTACTTATGGGAATGGGGAAACTGTAAATCTCCTCGTCAATGATCTTCTTGTCGCAGATAAACGATATCATATACAATTTCCATCGTATAGTTAATGTCGCCAAGTGTTGCCTTAATGTACATTAATAGTGTACATTTCGCAGCTGTCTATAACTTTCTTTAATGTCATTTGTCGTATTCACAATTGCTATGCCTCTTACTTTATTGATGGGTTTTATTGTGATTTATTTGTTTTTAGATAGATTGTTCAGAGCAGTCTTTTCTTGTAGAGTCATGTTCTTTCTGATGTGGGTTGCGAATGGAATTTCCTCTATCGATCTAAGTTGCTTCGAGACAGTTTTACAATTTTGGGTTTTCCGCCGTTAGTAGTGTCGACATTGGATTTATCTTAGAACAGATGTCTGACTGATGAATTGATCGTTTGTTTCTCATGCGAATAGATTTGTTGATATCTGATAGGACAATTTTTCTGTATGGGCACTTCGGAATGGGAATAAATTTCAAGCTTTTGCTTGATGCTTTGATTTCAAAATTTGGTAAGGTTTGATTTGCAAGATTTTTAATGAATCTGAGAATCTTCCTTAGTTCTTGCTTTTTTAATCTTCGAATTTCTGTTATGTTCTTCCTGGCGTTTTTTATGTTTTTGGTTTCCAAATAGCAAAACGATACCAAAAACGAAAGGCAAAGACGCTTTTCATAGAATTCGTGAAAACTGCAAAAAGCAAGGTAAGCTAGCTTCAAAAGTCAAAAAGGTCTTCTCTTTGTTCAAAAAACCCTGACCAAACGGTCTTTTTGAGGCCAGCACATCCTCAAAAAAGAGTACTAATGTAACACAAAACTATGTGTCTGTCACCACACATCGAGACATAAAGAAACCAGAAAATTCAACAAACGAAAAAGGCTTCTCAAACAAATGAAGCAAAAGACCAAATCACAAACATAAAACCTTGTTTCGGGGGCCAAGGTCACATGACCAGGGTCAAGGCATGATTAATTCGCCGGTTTCTCGCCATGTTTTTCGTTATCATGAAATCACACTACTATTGATCTACTCACTATAACATAACACTTTCAAAGGTAGAACCGATATGTAAAGTTGCCCTTATTTCCTATGATATTGTTTCAGTGTTCAGACAGAGGTCATTTGTAAATAATCAATAATTTAATAATAGTTTGCAACTTGTGTTGAGCTTATTGGCTAAGTTTTGGTACATTTATCATTTGTTTTGAGTTTACGGATCATCAAGACAAATTGTACATTGCCTTGAAACTATTATATGCTGGACACAGGCTTCATCAACAGTAATTCAATATTATCACACGATATTATGGGAGATATTTTGAATTTGGTCGACCATTTTGGCTTTATGACGTTATCACAATAATAGATTTGCATCAATTTTATGTTGTATTTGTAATTTAGGATGTTTGTGTCAGTTTATTCAAAATAATATTGAAAAACTGCCTGAATTAGCAGTATTTTACCATTTTAAGCAATATGACGGCGGCCATTTTGGTTTTATGACGTCATCACAATAATTAATTTGCATCAATTATATGTTTTGTCTGTAATTTGGGGTCTTGATTTCAGTTCAGGCGATAAAATGCTGAAACAGGCTTAATAACAGTGCTTTAACATTTAGACAATGTTACGACTGACATTTTGAATTTGGTCGGCCATTTTGGCCTTATGACGTCATCATAATAATTGATTTGCATCAATTTATGTTGTATTTGTAATTTAGAATGTTTGTGTCACTTTATTCAAAAAATATTGAAAACTAGCCGAATAAACCGTATTTTACCATTTTTAAGCAATATAATGGCGGCCATTTTGAATTTATGACGTCATCGAGCCTTTCCGGTGGCCCAAATTTTTGGAGCAATAGCTAATTTTGATCTACACATGTATGCGAACCTCTGTAGCAAATTTGGCACTTTTGTCATCCGTGTAACGATATTTTTGTTAAGCCACCTGACTAGGGAACACACAGACCTTTATGCAGGGCTAACAGCCTCCCACCACGGGAGGCCGTATAACGCCGGTAACAGACAGCCTAGCTGCAGTACAGTAGCTCGAGGTTTTGCCTGGCTATTTGGGTCGGACTGGTTTTGCCGTTCGACCCAAATACCCAGGCAAAACCTCGAGCTACTGTACTGCAGCTACAGACAGCCCTGCCATGCAGAGCTACACTGGTGCCTAGAATTCCCAGTGCTGTATACACCGTTACACTTGTAATTCCAATTCCTTCCTATGTGGGTAGCTGGTCTGTTGAGAATGATCACAGTCACCTGTGGTCTATTCCGCTCTGCGTCTATATATGCGCCTGATGCGCCCCGCAGACGTGTTATGGACTAAAGTGGAACTTTTTCACATGAAAAATGGTAGAAAATGATTAAGTTGTGCTACCATGACAACATGAATTGTGGCAGCGCTATGCTGCCATGTTCCAGAATTTTTTCTAGTGTTTCTCAAGCTACCCTTTGAAATATCCAGATAATTCAGTCAAATAGTCCTGTTTAGAGTGTTTAATTTGGTCCTTCTTGTCTTTTTGTTCTCTTGTTCAATTATCATGTGCTAGTTGTTCACTAATTTAAATAAATGTATGAAGAAAAGTGAACTAGCTGAGATAGATTCACCTTTTAAATCAATAAGTTTGATAAAGTAATTTTCTTGGTTTGGAATTGTGTAATTGAATGTTATTGTATATACCTGCACCTCTGTGATAGAGGGACCATGATACATGCACATCTGTGATAGAGGGACCATGATACACGCACATCTGTGATAGAGGGACCATGATACACGCACGGTCTTAGTTGTGTCAGTTGTGTAGGCCTTTGACAATTATTTGCAGGTTATCACGACCTTGATCAGTTTGCACCAGCTAAGTCACGCCCCCACGGGCCATTGTTACTAAGGAACTATAACAGATATCAAATTAAAGACATTATATGGTGTTAGTGTATAAAAGTTGCGTATTTTCATCAAGATCACTTTTCCATTGCACTGGCATATCAAAGTCAAGTGGGTAATAAATTAATACACAATATTTCTGTTATTTGATATTTTAATCACACACGCATACACATACATGCCTTATTTTTATTTGAAAACAGAATCAAAAGATGAAAGCTTTAATTATTGTATTGTATGAGTAACTTTAATACCAATGATACTAAGCAGTATTTACGTTGACTTTTACAGTAAACTGAAAGTGTTGATAAAAGATTAATGATTTTTTGATATTCAACTACCATTTGATATTACTGCTTCTTTGTAAAGCACAAATTAGAAAAACTTGAAAATCTTATCTTTCATTTCAGCACTGATGTCACAGTCCGTGTTGCAAGAAAGGATGATATGAAAGCTGTTAGTGATCTAACAGTGAATGTAGGATGGCATTGTCGGGTTGAATACCTTGAAACAATGCGACAAGCAAGTCCTGATGGCTTCTTTATTGCTGAGAAAGATGATACAATTGTTGGTGAGTAAAAGTCACATCCGCTGTCATGGCAATAAATCACTATTCACTGAGTGGGTTCCCTGTGATGATCAACCATTCAAGTGTTTGGGCTAATGTGCACTTCTGCTGATGTGGCAGTGTGCTAGAAAGTTATATCTGACAGGTTAATTGTCACTATTCACAGTAACTTAGGGAGTCTGTTTGTTTTATTTAATAATAACGGTCATATTCAGCGGACCAATTGCATAACAGCTTCCGAGACGCTGCACATCAACAGAAGTATTTCACTGGGCATACCTGAAAGACTTTTCATCTTGGTAATAAGGACAGATTATGACTTACAAGTGCATCTCAGTACATCTTGCAATATCATTAAATGTAACTGCTGTCAGCAGGTTTTATTCACAGATTTGCTAACATCTTTCAAATCTTTTCTTTCCATTGATTGTGATAAATCATTCAGAATTCTCAGGAATTTATAATTTATTCAAGCATGCACGAACCTAATTCTTTCAAAATCTGGCACCATTGAAGATGAAGGAAATGTTGATAAGCTAGTAGGTAAATTTACAGTTTCATTTGGCAATATGTTGTAATGGAACATTCTCTGATAATTCAAACATATCCTCTGACAAAGCTAACACGCAAACATTTCTATTTCCATGGAACTGTGAAATCATAGTCTCTCCGGGGTGGAATGTGTTACTCTCAATACTGATATTTACTGATACAATAGATATCAAATTGTATATTGTGCAAATTGTATAGTTGTAATGACTTGCATATTTGTTTTGTGAAACTTTTTGAGTTCAGTATTGTTCTATTGCTTTGACACCTCCAGGGACGGCATATGCTATAAATCACACTGACTCCCTAGCATCTTTTGGACTTTCCATTACGAAAGAGGAATATCGCAAACAAGGCATTCAACGTCGCCTTTTGCAGGAACAATTTCAGTATGCTGCTGGACGAAACATAGGGCTAAATTCAGTCGATCAACATCGAAAGGAAGTTTACATTAAGATTGGTTTTAAGCATGTTGATTTTGAAATAATCTGTTACCATGGAAGGGTATGTCATTCCACACTGCCTGTTTTTGACAAAGTTGCAAAAAATGTTATCAAAATTCTACCTATAAGTCAAATTCCATTTGATAGCTTAGTAAAGTATGATTCACAGATATATCCATCTGAAAGGCAAGAATTCCTTCAAATTTGGTGCCAGGGTAGAGATGTGAACACCTTTATTGCTATGAATGAGAACGATGAAATCGTTGGCTATGTGAATCTGATGCCCATGAATGACAATGACTTTTATTTTTCACCACTGTTTGCAGAGAACAGTGAAATAGCAGAAATGTTAATGATTATATCACTGCATAATCTACCAGACAGTGCTGCAGTAAACATGCTGGCAATAAAAACAAACCTAGAAGCCGTAGAATTGGCCAGGAAGTACAATATGTGTCAAGAGCTTTATACTCTTTATCGCCAGTACACAAAGGAGGTACTCAATCTCCCTGTGGAGAAGATCTTTTCTTTACTCAGTCCAGCAATAATATAGGCCTAATATGTAAGTCTGAGGGATATTTTGCTGTAAGCTATCCATACAGTTTGTTAACTAGCACTTTCATAAATCAAGTTGAAGATATACTCTTGGGACAAGAATTAGATTCAAACAAGCGTTGGCTGTGCAGTGAAGGCTTCACTCAGTGTGACAGTTTTCGGACAGGGTAGTGAATTTCGCTCAAAGCCATTTCATAAATGACGAGCAGTACGAAATCTTATTACCATACCCTTCGAAACTTTATTGTGTTTATCCTCAAACTGTTAACACGACGGAAGTGGTATTTAGGGGGTCAAAGTTGCCAAATTGTTGACCCCATGTTGAGTGCGTAGTAATCGGACTGCTATCACAGTAATCGGACGTCGTATTTGGAATGTGATTATAGGGGCTAAATATTGATATTTTGAAACTTCAAACCCCCGATTTTCAATTTCGATGTGTTTAGAAAACTGTTTGTAAAATTTCGTGATAAATTAGTTACGTTTAATCCATGGACGACGCAACTATATTTCGACGTGTATGGCGCTTAGATATCGGACACGGGCTGTCTCTGTGTGTTGCGTTCGACACCTTGTATCGTACGGTGTGGTTAACTTCGCCAAGTTTGTAGCGCCCAAAATAGCTTCTACCAAAAAAATAACTATTCAAAACGGGACAGCAGCGTCACCTGACTTAATATGCGGTAACATGACTTGTAAAACGCTATCAATACGGAGCGAAGTGAGTACAACGAACAGCATGTCATTAAATGTCCGAAAACTGAGGTCGTCCGAAAACTGTCACACTGAGTGTACAATGTGATTGCAGTCATCTACAGATATATCAAAGCCCATTATATCATGAAAACAAAATACCACAGACTACATAAAGGTGATAGAAGATAAAAATTGATGTAAATTTTGAAAAACCTTCCTTTAATAACAGATTGTTTAAAAATCAACATGCTTCAAGAAATGACTGGAGAATTGAAATGTGAATTTCAAAACCATCAAGAGTTGTACTACAGTAATACAAGATACTGTCACTGTAATCCTATCAAAAGGTGAAAATATTCTTCAAATAATTGTTCTAACTTTGTATGATGATTCATATAACAAAAATAATGTGCTAATCCAGAGCAGTAATTGTTTACATTTCAAATATTATAACAAGAACTTAATGTAATATAGTTGACATTTTCTGTAGAAATATGATGAACCTGAAGACAAGCTGTTTATGGAATCAGTGATGAAAGGTATAGGATATGCTATGAATGAATCAAAATATTTTCACGATAGTGTTTTGCAACAACTTTATGCTATTACAAAGAAATAGCTTTCTGTACAGACTAACATGATTTTTAATGGCATTGGTCCAATAAAGTTTGCTGACAACAACAAAAAAGTTGTAATATCATTTATTTGATGTACCACACACATTAAAGCCAGGCCAAAAATACAAACCTATGTCCAGACTGAAAGTCATTTGTCATGATACAAATGCTCGGTACACTAATACACAGGCTGTGTTGGCACACTGAATACTGGACAGTTCAACATGCTGTTAGGAGACAGATATACCGGAATTTTTAAAATAACATTATTGCACATTTCATGATAATTGTATAAACCTGAATAAGATCGTCAACAGGGACCTAATACACTGAATATAAAAGCAATGTGACAAGCAGTTTTTAAGACAGATTTTTCACCAAAATCAACAAAAATACTCTAATAAGTACAAAGTTGAAAATTTCAAGCCAATTTGTGTAAATCTGAATAAGATAATCCAAAGGGACCTATCCACAAAATCATCAGAGCTATATGTCTTGGCGGGAATTTTGAAGAACTACATTTCTTACCATGAGTGACAAACATATTATTAGAATAAAGTCTTCAATAGGTGCAAGATACGGGGCAGATTAGTATTAACTTATGCAAATTATATTCATAAGAATTGTTTCGGTATTGAAATTTTATGCTAATGATTCTTTATCAATGTGGAATATTCATCTGCCCCTAATCCTGCATTATATATGCATAAGGACCTCTACATCAAATATAAAAGCTGTATGACAAATGGTTTTGAAGACACATATTTTGACCAAAAAAGACAAAAAAATACTCTTTAATGGTACATTCAATTATAATTTAAACAAATGTCATCCCTGGTGATTTGTATTCCAAATATCAAAGCTGTGTGAAGAAGATGATTTTTGGGCAAAAAAAGCAAAAATTTTCATATAAAAGACTATAGCAGATATCAACACGCAATCATTAGAGTTCAACTGAATAAATGTAAAGAACCTACATATCAAATAGGAAATAAATCTGGCCAGCACTTATAATGGAAATTATCAACTTAAGATTTTATTTTTAGATCTAATTTGGAGCAATTATTTCCGTTTGAACAAACTCACATTTACACCCACAATATATCTACACACCAAAAACCTGCATTAAATGGATAGCTAATTGCAATTCTCAAGTTTTTTTCAGTGGACAATCAAACAGACAGACATACAGACACCATAAACCAAAATTGTGAATTCTCAGCTATGTCTTCAACATTTCAAGTTCTAGACTGTACAAGGCAAACTTGCTTCTCAACTTAAACTCAGAAAACTGAAAAAATCTTGTTTAGATAATCATTAATGATAATTTTTTGATGAAAATTTACAAAAATTATCCTTACAAATACATTTGTCAGATATCAACTAAAAAACATTAGAGCTGAATAGAATGTGTCAAAGATATTCATCAACAAAATATGAAAACAATATGGCCAATACTTGCTGAATGATTAACTTTTGACTGATATCGCAGATTTTTACCTCCTGTCTCTGCTTTATATATGCACTTGTCTCACACTTCAATAATATTTCATTGTTTTTATGTACTTTTTCATGAGCAACTTTACTAAATATGAGAATGCCAGATACTATACTTGGAAACAATTAAATGGTGCATCAAATTCCATTGCACATATGTATGAAGTAGCTAATTTGTCAGTTGATGGCATCTGCATATTCACCTTTCATTGCCTGTCGAGTACTCTTGGCAACAAAGAGTCTGGTTAATTACAATACATGACAAGCTCATCCATGACACATGGTAGACTACCTTGAAGTCATCTATTTTAAATGGTGATTTGTCTGCGATACTGACACTCTGTCCAGCTATTTGTGGTATGCTCTGTGTTGAGGTAATCTTACAGAGCTTACCAAATTGTGTAGTCCAAGCCCGTGAGTCCAAGGTGTTTTGGTTAATGCAGGAGGCCAACTGTGTTTGGTTCCAGTGCCAGGTCGATGTTTGCTTATCTGCTAATTCAGTCCCATCAGTTCTTGTGGAGCCTGCCAGAACATTGGATTTTGCTGGTAACACATTTGTGTGAACTGTGTGGGAACAGACTTTGCTTTTATTCTATATTAAATAGACAGTTTTTGATTTGAACTGATGAAGATTGCTTTTCTTATAACTTTTTCTGCTCTGCATATAAGCAGTAAGAGAGAGCATATAAAAATTGTGTAATAATATTTACTGTAAATGGGTCCAGATATTTCAGTAAAAATTTCAAAATAAAGTTACATATTCTGCAGGTACCTTTGGGAAACAAGCTATGGCAAACTGTAGGGTCATTCTCTGAGAAAAGTTAGCAATTAACTTTCTTTTGCCATTTCCATCTGAAAAAATCGGTATCCTTTTGTTTCATAAAACAGGTGGAACTAGTCTCTCTGCTTTCCATTTCACTATTTTGTACAATCTGATTAAAAGCAGATGTAGAGTACAGCGACGTCTATACTTGCATGGTATTGAAAACTCTTGCTGTCACCTCTCACTATGACAGCAGGAGAATACCGCGCAAGTATAGACGTCGCCATACTTTACATCTGCTTTTAATCAGATTGTGTTCTGTATTGCTGTGGCCATAATCTGTGGAAAATTTTACAAAAATACTAATCTCCTTTCTAAATCAAGCATAATTTTCCATATCCTTTAAAATGGGATTACAGAAGCATGGTGTTCTTAAAATCATGTTTTAAGAACTTTTAAAACTAGCCTATCAATTTTTCTACAAACAGGAGACATTGTCGACTTTACCAAGGAATCTTGAATGGTACAAATCATAATGAGTCATGGGATATCTCCAGTACTGTGGAGCATAACTTAGTACATGTACTGACCAGGACTTGCGTCTTGCATGTTGGTGCACCCTGTGGTCCTTCCAAACCAGATAGACAGATCCTAACACGTCTTGATTATTCAATATTTACAAATCATGAATAATGTTACCTCTACCTACATGTATCTGTAATTTCATCGAATTTTTTGTTTTTATTTTTAATTGGTAGTCACAAATAAAATCTTCCTAGAAACACTGGAAACAGCTTGTGTTGTTCTTTTTTATTCACTTTGCTGGTTCTTACAGATGTTAACAGTTCAACACTTAATATTTTAAGTTGTGACAAAATTACCTGTGTTGAGTTTAGGATAGCTTAGCTTTTCAGATATCAACAAAATATTCTGCAGAAAATGCATTTCTGGTTGTTCTGGTATTGTTTGAAGTTTGAACTTCAGTTTACAGATACCAAGCATTCCATGAAATTTGCTGTTTAGGAAAAAAGTATTCATTCTTTACCTTTATCCTAAAGTGCAGTTAGCTGTTTAGGTTTAACCCTTTGAGTGCTGTATTTTTTCCAACCAAAATTTTAGTGCAACATTCACCAATTTTCACAAACTTTTCTGTAATTTTTTTGATAATTTTGGACCAAACGAACTCAGCATTCATTGGCCACAGTTTTTTATCAAAACTTTGGCAAAAATCTGACAAAAATTGACTGAGGTATATTTTATAAGGACAACAAAAATTGACTTTGGCGCGCAAAGGGTTAAATAAGTCTGTAGAGTTGTTTTGAGTTCCGCAAAGTTTTATATAGTATGACTATTTATTCTTCAAATAATCTATTCTCAAAATTTTGTGAAATCTTTTGGGTTCTGCAAAGATTTGCTTCCATATAAAGTTCTACTTTATGGTTACAGTATTTGTAAGGATTTATGCATGTTATTGTTCTTTAATTGCCTTAACAGTTTTCACCAGTGTTTACAACACACAAGTTAGCTTTACTAAGAGATGTTTGTATGATGCAGAATAATATTGAGCTGTTTATGTTTAACCTGTCAGGGTGTTGAAAGTGTTACATGTCATATCTTTTACAGTTTCCACCACTGTTTAAAAACCAAGTCAATACCAACATGTGTGATAGAAAACTGGAGTTAATGCAATTACATATGCAGTGAATATCATAAAACAAAATTATTTACTGACATTGCGTTGCGGCTGAAAAGTTTTATTTTCTTCATTCAAGGTTTTTATCAAATGACATACAACATATATGTCATGGGCATTATCTTTACTTTCTTTTGCAATAAATATTAGTTCAAAAGAAAATGTTTAACTTTAACATACATACACGAATTAACTGATATTTGGCAAACATTGACAATCAATTATCTGATGCTTAGCAGTAAAGCATTTGTAAACAACATGCAAATAACAATAATACAAGTACATGCACATTCATGCATATTCAGGTTTCTGCTTGTGTATTTCCACTAACCTATTTATACCATATATCCTATGCTACAGATAAAATATTAAACAATGTATGAAAGCTGGGCTTTAATCAACCGCCATAGGTGACAGCTCCAGATACCACTGAAAACACAATTTTCTGTCTTGGGGTACATGGCATTATATCATTTTTTCTTACAGCCTTCCTTGAAGCAAATGTTTTTCCCTGCTCACTTGGCAGGCAATTTGTTTTTCCTAAAAATTACCCGCAACTATTTTTTTCAAAAATCTTCCAGCCACCAAATGTACCTCCTCTCAAGGCTGCATTCACAAATACTGGTGTGTGTGTCTGGGGGGGGGTGTGTGTGGGGGGGGGGGGTGGAGGAATTTAGGATGGATTTGAAAATTCTGGGGGTGGTAACGGGAGGGGGATTTAAAGGTTTTGCTTTGTGTATAAAGGGCGGGGACCTGAAAGTTTTTTGGTTCCCTATTATTTTTTACACTTTCATGTTCCATAGTTTGGTAAGTCAATGAAAAATGAATAAACTTATGTCATCCGGCGGTTCTAATGTTGGTAATGTCTAATGTCTAGTTGTCTTTTAATTCAGCACTGATATTTTAGAATTTGTGTTGCAAGAAAGGAAGATATGAAAGCTGTGAGTGATCTAACAGTAACTGTAGGATGGCATTGTCGGGTTGAATACCTTGAAACAATGCGACAGGCAAGTCCTGATGGCTTCTTTATTGCTGAGAAAGATGATACAATTGTTGGTGAGTAACCAAACTTACATGTTGTCATGGCAACAAACCAGTATTGACAGAGTGGGTTCCCTGTGTTGATTAACCATCCAAGTATTTCACATGGCATATACCTGATATATTTTTTTAACTTGGTAATAAGGACAGATTATGACTTACAAGTGCATCTCAGTACATCTTGCAGTATCATTAAGTGTGACTGCTGTCAGCAATTTTTATTCACAGATTTGCTAACTTCTTTTCAATCTGTACAGACTAACATCTGTAACATGACTTTGAATGGCATTGGTTTAATAAAGTTTGCTGTCAACAATAAGAAAGTTGTAATATTATTTATTTGATGTACCACACTCAATACAGCCAAGCCAAAAATACATAGCTGTTACAGTTGCTTCTAAAATCATTTCTATTTATTAAAATGCACACACATTTTGAACACAAATAAAGTGATATAATGCTGACATGTAATTTTAAAAGAGACGGATCAGCAAGTTGATCCATTCAATGCATTAGTTAACATATAGTCATTGACACTTCATTACACATGTATACACCAATGATTGTACAGAAATTAGATTGAAATTAAAACTGTCAAAATAATCATGACTTGATTGATAATTCAAAAATATTCCCACGTCATGCATTTGTACACTCAAAGTTACAGTAAAGAAATTAACAGCTGAAAAGAATTTGACACAGCTGTTTGAAAGTAATACAGTTGTTTAAAATCCTCCAAAAATGTTAAAATCTAGAGATTTCATATAAAGTTCATTTTCTCTCAATGTTTAAAATGATCTGTGTAAATATATACCGGTAGGATTCAATTGATACATTACATATTCCAGCAGGATAGCTTGACTAAAAGCCAAATTTTGGGTTGTTCTTGATAATATATGATAAAAACCCAAGTTTCTTCCTATTGCTAAGTAAAAGGCCTAAATATAAATGTCATGTTTATACTAGCAATGTGTAAGTTCTTGTTTCATGTCATGATAAATGATACAATAAGTCTGCCCTATTTGAGCTTTTTTAGTAGTAAACTTTAAGACCAATGTCTATCAAATTTCAGTTAACATCAACACGGTGTTGTATGTAAGAGAAGTACTTCACCTTTGGCCACCTGATTTGATTCTGATGTATAGACCGGTCACCTCTAATAGACTGGTCACCTGGTCTTCACCTCTGATTCATTACTGATGTTACAGCAGCAACAGCAGCAGTAAAACATAGAGTACAGAGTGCTGCTGAAGAACTGTGGAGTCAATCTCTACTAGATCATACCTTTCCTTGTTAAGCATTACTTTGACAAGCATTACAGTATGAGTAATGGCAGATGGTTGATGACATGAACATATTACAATTATATCAGTTATTATCATGTACACATGATATGATGAAAGAACGCTACAATTATGTCAATTATTATCATCATGTACAGATTTTGCATCAAGTGAACAAACAAAATGGCTAATTATTTATTTCGGTGGGTTGATGGATCAGTCAAGACTGGTACTTTCATTGTCTGTAATAACTGTCTTCATTGAAGAATTTTTTACACAGTCACATCTTCCTGGTACAAACTGTGAGAATATCTTTGGTGTACAAGCAAAGTGTACAAGTTACATCTTGAAGTTTGGAAGTTAAAATTCAGAGCAAATAAAACTTGCAAGCTATGCTACACTGAGTCTGTGAATTCAATAATGTATAATACCTTGCATGTTGTTTGTTTATTTTAAGTTTTGGAAGAATGCAATACAGAAGATTTATATGCTGAAAGTGGAAAAACTTGTTGTACTAACATAAACCCTACTGTACAGCTAAAATTCTGTTTTACAGGATCACCAAAAGCTGACGTTTCAATACTGAACTAAAACACTTTCTCCTGAAATGTGAATTGATACATAGGAAGCTACTATGGATCATTTAATTTTCTAAAATTCACAGACTTGGACCAGCTGTACCGTTTGGCTTGTTGAACTGTTCAGATAATTATTATTCTATTCAATTAATAATATGAGCATCCTCATCAAACCTAGGCTATCTGTGTATGACCAGTAAAGGAATTTGGAAATTTGTACCGTTGGTCATGCTGTCTGTTCATCAAACTAGGTGGAAAGAGGTTAATATTTTGAAAGTTTGGCTATTTTGATTTGAGCTAGAGCAATGACATTAATAGCAGAATATGGTATAATTCTGGCACATAGTGTAGTTTTGTTTTTATAGAGGTGAGAAATGGTGCACTTCTTTCACAGTAGTCAGTATCATTGCATCACTATTCAGGGCTCAAAATTAACTTTTTTCCCTGGTAGTCCACTTGGGCTACCATTTTCTGAAGTTGGTAGCCCAGTGACAATGGCTGGTAGCCCATGCATATTTTAGTTTGGGGATTTTTTTTCATTAACAAGAGAAGAAAAAGCTATTTTTCCAAGATTCTGCTCATGAAGTGAATTTGTCATTCATTTGATGTGAATACTCGCACACCTTTATTTATACCCAAAGGAAACTGGTATAATTGACGACAGTGACACTAAAAAGTTTGGTGACCAATCATTGTATTGACAACCGGTTTCATTCTCAGAGTTGCATGCCAATTTTGATAGTCGTTATGGCAATGACAATCACCTTAGCAGGGCTAAAAACAGACCATGGGCTTTCTGTAGTAGGAAGGAATATTGATACAATTTGATCAAAATGCAATGAGAATACGTTTTCATCGGCCATCATTTTCTGTGCCTGTCATCCAAGTATGTCAGTTAAGATATTGAAACCTCGTTGCAAAGTTCCATCTCAAGGTTGTCTTTGTAATTTGCAAAACAAAGTCATAGTCTGACCTTACTGTGTCCAGCTGGGTTTGACTGCATTTAGCTCGTCCAAAAGTGACAGACTGGACATGGCATGCCAAGTACTGACTGAACTTCATGTCCCAGGCTTTGGTAGTCCATGTGGGCTACCATTTCATGGACTTTGTAGCCTGAGGGAAAAGTTGGTAGTTTGTGGATGCGGGACTATTGCAAATTTTGAGCCCTGCTATTGTATCACCGACATGGTTTGTGTAAGCACAGTTTTCAGTTATCCTTTGAATGGCAAGCTATGACAACATTTGCTGGTATTGTCATATCAAACATGGCTTGTGTAGAAACCAATCCTTTATTCATCTTCTTCAACTAGTATCTCATTCACAAGATAGCAAGTTTCCAGATGATCACTTCCAACGATGTGTTCAAACCGGGGTCTGTTCAAGATGACAAACATATACAACCTTGAATGAAGTGTTTAGGTCATTACTTGGTTCAAGTACATGTACTATTGAGTATCATGTACATGTATCACAGACATAATTCACTCATAGTAACACAAATGGGACTTTAATTTCAGGCTAAGTCAATAAGGGCTGTATACAGAAGGCCAGAGAACTATAGTGTGAGAGATTCTGAATACCAATCTGTCCCAAAGGCCAACTGCCCATTAGGTGATTCATGACCCCATCAAATATGACATTATTACACATAAGGTAGCACTTAATAAATACATTCAATGACCTTCAAATGATATTTTGATCATTCAAAATTGTGTGTGACCACATACATCTGATTAGTTTTCTGCAAATATACTTTGCAATTATCATGTTTCTGTAGTTTCTATACAAGAAAATAATTACAATGAATAGAGTGCTAAATTTTCTGTTTGGTGTAACAAACATAAGAATATATATTGAAGTCTACAGCTACACTGAAAACTAATGTGTGTGATTACATGTACCTCCAGACCATTGGTTACTAAGCTGGGCGTATCTGTCAGTGTAACATGGATATGCAGTAATTGTGACAAGCAGAGATGGTAATTCAATCTTCCACATCAACCTTGCTAGTAACTCGGCACACAGCCAATGTTTATACCCAGCCATACACTGTAGTTGCAAGCACTTTATATGAATATCTCCTGCTTGTCAACAAATTTGACTTGTTCACTACAGTAGCAGCCACTGTAAATTTCAACATGATAGAAAACTGCAAATTTCTTTGGATGTTTGAAAGCAGCTTACAAAATTATGAAATACCATCCATACTCACTGTAAGTCTTTGGCCGAAACACCCTTCTGACAATGTTTCTGGATTTTTTGGAAAACATCCTTTCCAAGACTGTCTATGCAGTGACTGGATGAAATGAGGAAAAATATCAGTGAAGGACATGATGAGTTGATTCAGATGTACATACATTACTTTACGATGATGAAGTTGATTCAAATGTACACATTACTTTACAATGAAGAAATCATGTCAACAATAGCAATGACATTTCAGCAATTAAAATCATGACCTATCAATGGTAGGTTTGTACCTGGGAGCATGGCTACGCCAGATATCTTTCTCTACGCTGTCCCACTTTAAAAAACACTCACATATCATTATCCCTTTTCATGAAAAAATAGCAAACACACATGACTGATTCTCTAACAGGAATATGAAAGTCATCATGAGGAAAACTGTTGGTATGTCTATTCAATGCAGGAGATTACAAAACATAACACTGCCACATATTTGTTGTGTAGGAATTTTCTCAATGAGTAATACAGCTGGTTAGAGAAGAGATCCCGATGTTGATAAGTCAGAAATATTTGCATGATAGTGCACTAGTCAATCATTCTATACTTAGATTTTGTATATCCGGCCAGACAAAATCTACCAGCCCTCTATTGGTATGTCACATGCAGCAGTGTTTTTGGTTTGTCAAATACTTACTCTCTTAATATCTGTCTACAAGATGATGCTGGCCTGTCAAAATCCTCATCTACTTGGTAAAATTCATCTTCATAGGCATCTGTTCCCACTGCCGTCATGGCGTGATTGATAATTTCATCCAAATCCTACACAAAATTCAAGAAGTGTCTCTATAAGATTAAATAACTCTACCAGTATATTAACTAAGGCAGCAAAAGGATATTTGTAAGTTTAGTTTAAATGGCTCTTCAGTTTTCATTAAAGTAAACTGTATTCTATTGTCTATGCTGTGTTTCATCCTATAGCCTTTGTTCAGCTAAAATAAATAAGAGATTTGTTTCTGGTCCTCACTACTTGGCAAAAGTTTTGTGGTGATGCATTTACCCATGACCACTCTGATATGAGATTATTGCGACTGTTTTTGCTTTTAAATTTCCTGACCACAAAATACTTTTTCTTCCTTTTTGTAATTTTATGGGTACAAAGGAACTCCACATATAGAATCTATTTATTTTGCTGATATGATGTCATGAACCCTTTACAATCAGCAATTTGTTTGTGAATTCTGTGGAGAGGATTTTGTTGACAACACAATGAGAAGAGACACAGGTCTCAGAGTAAGACAGACAGATGACCAGAAATAAATTTAATTGTTGACCTTCACGGCCTAACATGGACATTTGCAGTATAGTTTATTGCCTATTTACAGGGAAACACAAGGAAGGTAAATCTGTTTACAGGGAATCACAAGGTAGGTAGACCTGTTTTAACAGGGAATCACAAGGTGGGTAGACCTGTTCACACGGAAGTACAGGTACCAAGTTAAATGAGAAATAACTATGCAGACAAACTGATTTGCTATACCTCTTCATCTGTTTCATTTTCTTCCTCAAAATCATCAGGATAATCAGTTTCTTTGTCAATTTGAATCACTGGCAGATCTCCTTTCCTACTTGGATATACATGTCCCGCAGTCAATTCACTTGATTCAACATCAGGATTGTCATCATCATCATCATCTCTGGCTTCTGGTACTTCCTCTGGGATTTCTGTAACACAAGATCAACAATTAGTCACTGCAAAGTACTGTGCCTGGGTATTGGAATATTTGCCAGGGTTCTCCATAAGCCGACTGAAACAGAGAACTTTAGCAGGGCATTTGATATGTTCTGTCAAGTTCTATAGTTTGTAAATAATATCATTACCTTGTTTCCAAAATAAAATCCCATAATGATTGCAAAGTCATCTCTGTAGAAAGTAAAACAACAGGTTCTGATATTTGGAGCTATATCATCTGTGTGGCCATTACTTTACTGTAATGTTACCTCAAGGGGTATGCCAGGGTTACTATGTTTGTACTGACATAGATAACATGATCTTCATGGTCTGAAGTTGTTTGCTGGAGACTAAATCTTTTCATGCATTAGGAAAATTGAGGATTGTCAACATTTGCACAATCCACCAGAGAAATTTGTCTGTGTTTAAATGGTTAGAACTATTGCAATCAGATATGTTTTGAACCCAAGTTATTTATTGTATTTGTCTGCTTGTATCTTGAAATCTATAAGTTGACAAACCTTCATCGGAGCTTTCACAGACATTATCACCTCCACCATTTTCCTCATCAGAGCTTGTGAAGTCATCAGAGTATTCCCCTGAATCCCTTGGTTCAAGTCTACGGGACACTTCTGGTTAATTATCAAAGAAAGACATTATACTGTGGTAAATAAAGATGACTTACATGTAAACCAGATTAATAGATTTTATTGATGCCATTGTCATTGGTAGTTTGAGCTACAAACACTGTTATGTAAACATGTTGACCACTGTCAGTCAATGACAAATTATGAAAGTGTAGGACTCCATAAGTGCAGAAACAAAATGTGGTCAGAATTTGTTACTTTTTCATTAAGGCTAAGGAAAAGGAGAGAGTTGTTTCTGATCATGGCTTCTTTTCAAAAAATGGGCAACAATGTGTATTTTTAAAATTTTTATTTCTTGTTTAGTCCAAGTCAATAAGTCTGCTTTCCAAAAATGTAGTTAAAAGTTAACTGTTCATGTATTATATTGAATTCTGGTTATTTAAATGCCGGTGGAAGAGGTACATAACTGTAGTTTATATCTTGTGACTTTAATACTGCATTTTCTCTATCATCTCTACTCTACTGAAACAAAATAAAAGTTGACGCAAAGGCTTTCAAGTGATGCATGCACTGACCAGAGACAACTCATATTTTTTGGCCTAAAGCAGAAAACTAATATTCTGAGAGCAGAAAAACATGAAATATGTTCCTCCTTGTCTATTGCATTTCTTATCAAACTGTGTCCTTTCATAATGTTACAGACGTCTTGAGTTAAGATCTTAAAGTATTGTCTTACGGATTTGGAAAAGTTGATTTATCAGATAAACAAAAATCATTCATAAGAATCATTAGATTCTTGTTTATATTCTTGTACAGTATTTATGATATATCTACAGTCTACTGGTACACAACAATCTATTCAAAATTTTGCCTTCATATATGAAAAGACATACCCTATACAGCTGTGCCATACCTGGGAGTTTGGCTTACAGTGTAACCTACCTGGACTGTTTGCATAGCTATTGCTCTGGCTGCTACTAGGGCTTTGTAATGCTGCTGATTGGTTAAGTCTGTCAGAGACTGATAATTCTGACAGTTTGGAAGTGTTGGCAGATACAGCTTGTGATTCCGCATCTCCACCTCTGAAAGTCAATCACAAAGGAACACCACATGTGTAAACAGGTGACCTAGTGGCCAACATAGCCTCACTGTGACACTTAAGTAAATTAAGATAATAAGTGTGGCTGCTTTGTCTACTGATGAACATAGGACATATTTGAATATTTGAAGTAAATTTCAGAATATGCTGTAGACTATTTTTGGGGATGGGAAAGTCCAACCTGAAATCATTAGCATACATCAGTGCTGGCTGTGACTGCTGGCACACTTTGCCTGAATGCTCACATTTAACCATAACTCAACTGTCCAGACAAACATTTTCTTTGACTAAAACCTGTATATGTTTCCCTAAAATATAAGTATGCAAGTTTTATCATGATTTCAACAATTCTGAAGCCAGTCATCCCTAAAACCCTGCATACAAAAAAAAATGGACAAGGAGATTCTGAGAACATTCCCAATTTGATGTTTTTTTTAATTTTTGACCAAAAACAGCAAAAATTACCTGAAAAATAGTTTTACAGATTTTTTTTGCGATTTGTACAAAACTGATATAGATCCTCCCAATGGACCTTCATATCAAATTTCAAAGCAATCTGATAAGCGGTTTCAGAGTAGGAGATTCTTTCACAAAACATAGGGCCAATGTCCCTGAAGCTACTACAGACATGGATGGTATAGAGGATGTACATAGCATGGTAATACCAGATATAGTGAGTGCAGAGGTCCTTTGGCAATATTCTTGTGGCAGAAGAATTGTTTCAGTATGGCCCATACTTACAAAGACAATCATCAATAGCCTGCATAGAAAACTACAAAATATGCCTATAGTGTCTTTGCTATCTCTCTCTCACACACACGGTGGACACTTATACAGGCAGTGTGACAAAAAATCTTGAAACATTAAAGATCTATTAGACAATTGCTGGGTCAAATTTAGTTGAAAGTACCAGGATAGTCAAATACTACATGATGTCGTAGTTCAAAGCATCTTCTACACATTCAGTGTGTATTCATTCCAATCAACACCAAGCAATACTCATTGATATATAGATTTGTTGAAACTTCAAAATCACACTTACAACGCTGCATTGTGTTGAACCAAACTTTGTAATAGTTTGGAAATGTCATATTAAAATAGAATATGACTGTATAAGTTCTCACCCATTATGGCCTTCTCTTGACTCTGGTCTGGACGGTTTCTTCTGTTGTAATAATTCTTGCTGTTCTTCAATGAATGAATTGATATGTTTTTGTACAAATGGAAAAGAAAGTATTGCACTGGCACTGTTCATGAAAAGCAAAAACAAATGAACGGCAAAATTAACTATGGCAGTGTGATACATTTCATTAAATAAAAGTTTGCTTGTTTTTTTTAGATTTGGTATTTGTAGTAATGAAATCTTTTAGCCCAGGACACCAAAACAGGCAAAACCTTCCAATCGGAAATCACTCTGACGACAGGGAACTTTGTGGTTCAAATAACACTGTAGTTTGCATCAAGGTACTAGCCTGTTCACCCCTATTCACAGTGAATAGGTCCACAATCACAATAAATAACAATG
This sequence comes from Ptychodera flava, assembly GCF_041260155.1. NCBI lineage: Eukaryota > Metazoa > Hemichordata > Enteropneusta > Ptychoderidae > Ptychodera > Ptychodera flava. The sequence continues at coordinate 3,595,220 of NC_091936.1, forward strand.
GGTTTAGGCCAAACCATGGTGGTGAATGGGTTTAGGCCAAACCATGGTGGTGAATGGGTTTAGGCCAAACCATGGTGGTGAATGGGTTTAGGCCAAACCATGGTGGTGAATGGGTTTAGGCCAAACCATGGTGGTGAAACTGAGGAACTGAAATGTCTTTTGTGTGGTATGAATATTTCTGTACTTTAGAATCATGTCCAAGCTTATTCATTTTTACCTGGGTCTATTTTCTGGTTCTTTCACCAAGATGGCATTGATTAATTCCCTCATATCATTGGAATACATCTTCGGTACTTCCTGTGGATAGATATATTAATTCAAAGACCATAATATACACTACACAGCACATAACTTAGACACACAGCTCTATATTGTCTTGGCCAGGTATCACTGCTTCATATTCCCTGCACACTTTAATTTTCAAGTAATTTAAGTTGCACATGTAGTTTTTGTTGTATCGGGACTAAACACACAGTGTATCCATTGTCCTTTGTGGTACATGTCATTTATAGCTTAAATTTGGAGAGAAGCCAAGACATAAAGAGTGGGCTCTTTGAAAGTAATCAGAGACATACAGTCTATGAATTTGTACAGCTGTGATTACTTTGTTGTTCAAGTCACCATCGAAGACATACTGGATAGCTGTGTAAAAGTAACATTTGAAACTGCACACAGGACCCTACAATTGACTATTTAATTTACAAGAAAACAATGAACTGTTTCTTTGATACATGTCGGAGAGAAATCTGAAGTATCTGAGAGAAATCTGAAGACTCAAATTTTCGATGGGAGCCAAGGCACAAGTTCTATCTTATTGATTCCTGAACCCTGTTTCATATTACATGGCTCAAGTACTTAATTTCAATTCATTTTCCATAGGCCACCACAGTAGCATTGGGCTAAATTTTCCTATTTTGAAAGATTCAGTAGCAAATATCCTGTTGACACATGGTGTTTCAATGACTGATCAAATTTTGTGTGGGCAAGTCTATTGAAATTTGAGGCTGATGAAAATAGCGCCCCCAGTGATGTTTTTGCAGAAATTCATGCTCATTGCTATGATTTCCATGGGCCTTATAACTCCGTATATTACCACAGAATGCTACAGCCATCTTTCACAATATTCTGCATTTTCATTCAAGCAGACAATAAACTTTGCCAAAAATGTTTCAAATCCAAACTTAAACCAAACAAGCATAACTGCAGCACTACTTTCTGTGGAACCTAAGATTCAGGTAAGAAACTTACCGCATGGTCACACTTGACAATCTTGTAAAACAAACTTATTAAATTATTTGCATCAAATGCTGGTTCCAATCCACACATTTCATACAACAGGCATCCTAACGCCTTCAAAATAAAGCAAAATAAGAGAACAATCAGTAGATTATTTGCCATTATCACATGAACTAGCCCGAATTCCCACCTGTGTGACGTAGAACAGGACGGATAAGAAATCCGAATTACCCCTGTTGTACGTCATCAACCGGAACTTTTTTCTTTCATGGTACCGTTCATACATGCAGGCGTCGCGACACGAACAGATTAGATTTGTTGTGATCGATGCCGTGCTAGCTCGAACGTTATTTTTACAAAAAGGTGACCCGATAAATCCAGACATGGAAACATAGAAGGTATATTTGTCCAACGAAATTTCAAGTCGCTAAAACAATAGCTTTTCCCGAGAATCGAATGGAGATACCGACGATCGTTATTTTAATGGCTCAGTAACGTGTCGGCTCCAGTCGAGTCGTGTGGACGTCATACCTGGCGATCCCGGTTGGCGATAAAACCGAAACCTACACCTCAAACTGAATAAATGAGTATAGTATAATCTTCGGGAAAGCGACATAGGAGGCACAAGCCTAAAGTCATTCGACAATCAACGATCAATTTCCTTAATCACACAAAAACTCCGTAAAGTCTCGCTCGGAATCAAACTTGCAGCGCGGCATAATGCCGTAGCGAAGACATAAGCTATCGAGCTGTGTACAGCACTGTGGAATCCCATGTACTTCGAAAGTTGACTCAGACAACACTCAAAACAGAGTTTCCGTCGACAAAATTAGGATGTATCCAAGGACGAGATATGTGTCAATGCAAACATCAAAGTTCGTAAGACGAAAACATTGATGACCGAGATCGGGATTGACGAGTTGCCGGACGAGTTGACACCGGCAGAGACCGGTGACGGCAACGTTGTGGGCACAGACATGCAATGAGTGTGTCATCGAACGGAATCTTTCGCGCTCGCAAAGGTCGTAAACTTGTGTGATATTTTGAAAGCCACGGCATCTCTGAGAATGAGAATTACTGTTTCGATCGTGTCGTCTCATTTACTTCATAAATATAATTGTAAATATTCTAAGTAACTCTGAATACTATGATTATCCGTCGCTAGCACGGTGAAAGCTATGTCCGCCGATGGCCAACTTGCCTTGGCATCCGTACAGCGCGAGACAATGATTGACACGTTCACGTGACCGAATCCGTACGACTGGTTGGTGGAGATACCCTTTAGTGTAGCAAATTTCAGCTTGATGGGATTTATGAATGAAAGTATCTCCTGGGTGACGGGCCGCTTTACTCTTTAAATGAAAGTAATCCGCGTAAGTAAAACACAAATCGCGACGAAATTCATGCAATTTGTTACGATAATTTTGATCCATCTACGTCAAAAGAAAAATAAGAAGACTGTTCATGTGATAAATATATAATCCCATGGTATTTTTCTCTGTTTGACGTCATCGTATACTCGTGTTTTCCGCGGAGCCGCACAACTTCTCGCCTTCGGCTCGAAGTTGTACGGCTCCGCGAAAAACACTCGTATACGATGACGTCAAACAGAGAAAAATACCATGGGATTATATATAATTACATTTTTTGACCAAGTATTGTAGTTACAGGGCCAGTAGCTATAACCTTTTGATGATTTTTCACGATCTTTGTTTTACATATGAATTATGAATTCTTGTTCCTACTTCTCAAAGCATTTTGAGATAAACGGCATTTAACTTGTATACACAGCATCTGTACATATAAACTGCACTTTTATTGTTTATATTTTAAGTCTGCCCCCGATCAGAACTCACTTGTCAACATCAACAAAGCAGTAGAATATTGTATGAGCTGGGTTGACAAACTCAACACAGTGTTTCTCAGCATGCTTTGGGGAGTACAACAAGAAAATATATTTGAGGTTAAAAACAAAAGCAGTCAGGAAAATCATATAAGTTACAGTTTATGGTCCATTAATATCAAAATTCTTACTAGCCACTATACATTTACTACATAAAATAATCAAAAGAGATACGAGCAAAACAGGACAACAGGCAATTGTGGTAAAGATCAAACTTAAGGGACTTTGGATTAACAGAGTACGATCCTACTTGGAATAATTAAGATGTGTTAATGGGTCGGGGACGGAATGGTGCTTGGCGCGATTGATTGCACGACGCCCGGTTCATAGACACTGCATGCGGGTAAAGTGACAAAGTTTCGAATACAAATCTGAAACACATATCACTGCAGTTCCAGACTTAACAGCAGTTGACATCACAGAGTTGTTTTCATTCCGCAATTGTCCGTGTATCTCCAAATTTCCCCTCGTTTTTGCAGATTTTTAACCGTTGGAATATTTTCTGTGTGAGGAGTGCTCCATGATTCGGTAAAGTATGTATGTTAACTACTGAAATGTTGTTGTTTAAAAACTGTTTTTCTCGAGGATCTATGGTCAGCACAAGTAAAGAGTTACATGCACATCAATATCAGGCCAGTAAACAAAGATGATAAAAATGTACAAGTACAAACACATTTCCACACAATTTTCAGTGCTATTATGTCACAATGAACAAAGCTGTATATAAGAAACAGTCTTGGTTTCTATATTGTACGCTACCACACTCAAGAGTAGAGTCTTGCACCTTCCTGTCGAGACGTGTATGTAATGGTGTATTTAAATTGCATATGCATTTACACACACATACCTGCATGCATGTGTGTGTGTGTATGGAAAAGAAAGTACATGTATGTATGTATATAACTACATATATCAGTATACATGTGTTTGTTCATCTACATGTACATGTATGACATATGTGCAGGTATCAGCATGTATTTGTGTATTCCTGTGTATATTTGGCTATTACTGGTACACTTGGACCACATTTTATATACCGGTACCTACCCATATGTCTGATTTGTTATTGTATGGTATATCTTGGCATAACTCTGGACTGAGATAGCATGGAGTTCCAACACATGTACTGGCTTTGTCTATTGTATAATCTAAGGTCCTGGCTATCCCAAAATCACCTGAAAATTGAACAAACATAGAACAGTTACATGGAAAGTAGTTTCAGCTTTATAATGATCAAAGTATTACATATTTGAATAACACTGCCTGGGTCCAATCATGATTAGGAAGTGAATTAAATGATAACAGGGGAGTTTTTTCTACTGGGTAGTGAAACATTTAAAGGATAAAACATAAATCCTCATTCTTGGTTTGCTAAAAACACAAACCATGTTAGTGTACAAACAATGGGACAAAATTATTAGAGGAAGCTGTCAATTTAAGTCAAAAGATTGAAACACTGAGAGTTTTAGTTTTCTAAGTAACTGACTGATGTTTAGTCCAACTGAAGCAGTGGAGTTATGTCCAAGTTAAAAACTGTGATGCCATCTATAGATACACATATATGTATTTATTTAAAGTATACTACAGTATTTATTGGCAGCGCATCTTAGTTAATTCTACAAAAAGGTAAGTGTGTGTGTGTGTGTGTGTGTGTGTGTGTGTACTGTGTGCTTAATACAAAGTTCATTTTCAGTGACTTAGCACGAGCTATAAAGTAAAAAGCATGGACATGATAGGTGGTATGCCTAAATCATCTCTTACCTAGCTTGATAACTTCTTTCTTTGTAAGGAAGACATTTTGAGCCTTGAGATCTCTGTAAAATACCAAGATTCACAATCGTTGAATAGAGAGCATGCAATTGTACACTACACTTTATCATACTCTTATAAATTATTTGCGAATATTTTTGTAGAGCATAGTCTTCTTGAAACAAAAACGCCTCAGAACTCCTAAAATTATATATTTCTCTTAGTTCTCTTTACAATATTTATATGCTGCTACAAGTATCAAGTATGTACACATGCATACGTAGCACTTACGTTCATACATTTGGTTGATGATTTGCATGTATCTTATTTCTTGTCTTTTTCACAACAGTTCTTGTATTAATGATAGTTGGATAATTCAAGGAATAAAAGAACCGATGACTTATTGTAAGTGTGTTTGTCTTATTAAAATCTCAAAAAGAATTTGAAGTGCTCCAGAAAGATTCTATGATATATATGGTTGAGATGTTCAAGTACATGTATAATTTCATTTTCATCAAATGTAATGGTCTTAGATTTACTGGTAGTAAAGAGCCAATGAATTGTAATTGTGTCATAAATGATACTTATTTAGTGTAAGGTCACAAATATCGTTACTTAAACTTTAAAGTCAGTTTTTTACATTTGCTCGTAACTGGAATAACAGTATTGATATATCTCCTATACCCTTTAATCTGCCCGGCTTGTAATTTTCCCATCTGCTAGGTCAGTAAAAAGTGGTATTGAACCACAGCCTATGCACATTTTCACCTACTTGGCATGGTATCTGGTTTTGACAGTAAAAATCATACAGTACAGTATCCGTGTATTTAGGGGCCTTGAAATGTTCATGCAACATATGGGACATGTTACATGTACATGTATGCTGTATTGTTGTAAATCAACACGACCTAATATGTACCTGGCAGCATGTTAGGGTTCACTCAAACAGTCAAGCATACTTGTATGTGTCTATCTAGACCTAATATCCAAAGTTAAACAAAGCTCAGTGGTGCTGTGGGTGATAATTAAAACGCTTTCTGAAAGATGCATGTTTTTAAGCATCTTTTTTAAGTGTTGACATTGTGCGAGATTTTGATGTCAAAGGGTAGAGAGTTCAAAAGTACAGGAACAGCTTTAATATGAGAATGAGAGGTGGCTGACCAGGCTGTAGGAATTGTTCAATCTTTTGGAGAGTACTTTCCATGAGGTAGCTGCAGCTATTGACCAGCGCCCTCAAGCGGTGACTTGTGACTATGACGAAAACTGTCAAAGGTTCTTACAATTCATTTATGGGAATGCTGTTTGGGCTGCCACGACTAAACATTCTGTTAAAGTCAAAGGAATCCAGCAAGGAATATTTAGATATATTTTCCATTACCTACTGATGTTAATTACAAAGAGAAGCTAGTCTTTGTTAACATATTACCCTTGTCATTTGTTCAGGAAAGTGCTTGACCTTATTAACCTGTGGTTTATATATTCAATTAATAGTTTAAAATTGTGTTGAGATTGTCATGCAATGTACAGATTGGTATCAGTGCTGATTCGAATGATCGAATTTCAGTGATCACCATGGCACACAAGCGCTCACTGTTATCAATAGCGTGTAGGACACACAAGCACAGAATAAACTGCATGCAAAAGTGACTTTCTATTGTAAACAGGGAATGTCCGGTGAGAAAACTACTTGCAAAAATGTCTCTGAAAATGTTAACTGTTTAATTGGCTCCGCTGCGCCCGCAGTTACGTGTATTTTGATGTATGATGGCCGCCGTGGTACGGCGGCCACCATGTATCCATAGGGTATAGCCTATGTGTCCGTCTCCAGGGGTGGGTAGGTGTTTTGTTGTATTGCTAATAAAGGTTTATTCTACCAAACTTTGGTGTTTTGGTCTTGCACTGCCCTTGACAATCTTGCGTACACGTTTTATCAGTATGCTGCAGCTATTATCTTATCAGTTTGATTGCCTAATTCGCCAAAGTAAGCAAGGTAGTGATTTAGTCTATTATTTGATGAGTTTGAGTGCCTAATTTGCCAAAGTAAGCAAGGGTAAATTACTAATCTGTGGACGCTGTCACCAGATTATCACCGGATTAACTTTGACAAAGTCAACAACGAGTGCACCAGCAAGTTATACCTTGCTGGTGCTGGTGCATTAGTTCCAGGTCAAAATTTGTAAATACTCATCAACATAAAAGAATGGCATAATGTTTTTGGTATTGCACTGCAGTGCAAATACTGGTCGTACGCACGCTACGATGCAAGTAAACTGTGGTACATATGTAATAATCACTGTAACACACTTTCTTTTTCACATCTTCATTTTAACACAGTCATTCTATGAAATAATTTACAAATAGGTAACACCCAGAATTCAAATTGTGCAAACAAAAACTATGTGCACAAACGCACATACATGTAGAAGTGCATGTATTTCCATATGCATGAGTTTATTTGCATGTCCTCTCTTGGGCGCACTGGGTCTGTGGAACAAAGTGTTTTATTCCACAGTAGAACCATTCCAATAAGATCAACCAACTCACCTTACACAATTATTATAAAGTGAGGACATGGTACTGGTAAATGGATATCTCATTCTTTGAAAAGTTTCATTGTTGCAGAATTTACTTTCTTTTGTCTATCAAATATATATCATTATTTTACTTAATTTGAATTACTGCTATTGATATTTTTATTCACCATTTTATCCCCTTACAAATACTCAATCCTTGGACTGACTTTGTGAATGTGACATTTACACATTTCAGGCACCGTATCCATGGCAGACATGCTTTACTTGTTTACTTCGGATGAGTCTTTATAAATAAAAACGTTGCACATCATTCGAAAATTCCTCTTCTCATTTTTGCTTACCATCGGCCATATCTAAAGGTAACATATTAGTGTTTTGTGCTAAAGTTTAGAAACATTGGTGAATGGTTTCGGAATCCCATACCATTTATATTGTTCTCTAATATGAATAAATTGTTATACCAGGGGGACCCAGGTATTAAAGATGTCTGAGAAACTGCCAATAAATTTAAATACTGGAATACTGGCCTTAAAAATACACTGAGCATGAATTAAGAAGACTTACCTATGAAGCACTTTCTTGGAATGTATATACTGTACTGCCATTGCTATCTGTATGAACCACTGCATAACTTTGTCTTCTTCAATGTGGCTATTCTTGACCCTGGCTGATTGTAACTTTTCATCTAAACCGCCCCCATCACAATAATCCTAGATTTCAACAAAATTGAGGGGTTTCATGTGTGCATATTGCATACAGAGCTAGCACATTCATGTTAAAAAAAGCTACAAACACAACACTGTCTGAAAATCATTGATGTTTGGAATATATTTAAACTGAATAATGACAAATCTGAAGTGAAGAATTGAAGTCTAAAAATTCTATGTATCACATACAGCAAGTGTCTACTTCATGTATGTTATTGAATGTTGCTGTTGACAATTTTATACAAAAGTACTGGCAAGGCCAATCATAGCAGCAGTGATCTAGCCCCAGGATTGCCCCCATGCATTTTTGTGTACATGAAGCAGTAACTTTGTGCAGATTACATGTACATAGCTGCTTTCCCGTCAACACAAATACCATATATCAGGGAGAGCAACATGCTACAGCACTCCAGATAAACCAATCTGTGACCTGTTCCATCTAAATTGTAAAATTAGAAACCTTCCTCTATAAACATGGCAGGACTATACCTTGTTCTAGAGAATCTGTACATGCGAACATTCAGTATTGGGATTTCCCATTTCTATTTGCAATACATACCTGTATGATGCAGAGATGCAAACCCTGCACATCAAAGAATGAATCATGATAAGTCACTATGTGTGGATGCTTCAACTTTGATAATATCCTGAAATGGAAATAAATATACATATCATTTGAAAGATCAACATTGGAATATGCCTGTATTATGGTTGGGTAGTTGAACTGAGAAACAAAGATTTGAAGTAGAAAAATTCAAAAGAGATCCTTGAAAATTGTTCACCTATTTGCCACAAACAGAGGTAGATTTGTCTTCATTCGAAGACAGAAGATGAAATATAAATGTATGAAATTTCATTTCATTTCATTTGATTGTATTGCCAATTAAAGAGAGTGTATATTGTACAGGTTGAGACAGTTACAAGATAAAAATGTCAAATTTGCTGATGGTGTTTAAAACCTGACCATAAACTTACTGTAACCACCTTATTCCCTACAAAGTACTCATAAATACTCAACAAGAAAATGTAACTATAGAAATTTCCAATCTGGAACTAGACAGGAAGATCTCAGCCCAGTTGTGTATTGTGTAAATTTAGTAGGTAATAGAACACAAGATGCATACTTTTGGTATTGTTGTAGAATTGTATGTGTTTCTGTGTTTCTGCAGTCTGTCACAGTGAGTATCATCATTCTGTGGTATTTAACATTATTTGTCAAACCTTTTTAATGATATTTCCTTTTTATTTACCAGACAATTTTCGAAATGTACCTCTTTGTGATATGACCAATAAGTCACCATATTGAGGAAAAAATGTTGACCCAATACAATCTCTGCTTCTGTGACAAACTGAGTGCATATTGAGCAATTAAAATGTTGCCAATAATCACATTTGCACTTGGAAAACAAATACGATTGGTTTAAATGTTGATTACTTTGATTACCATATTTGGCTCATCAGCCTTATGTAACGATGTTGGGTCAAAGCAAAATCTCAAAATGAAAATTGGACAAATTTACATTGGTTGTTCCTATACCGGTACACTGAATTTCAAATTTAACTTGTATTCCAAGCAAAATTTATTTTTAAAAAGATATCTTTCGTCATAGCAATTATGAAGTTTGAATAGTGAATAGGCTTATAAACAATCAACTTTACAAGCTCTAATTTCTTCATTGAATGTAAATTTGTCACAAAATGCACGGTGTTTCATACAATCACACATTTTTGATATGAAAAGACCTAAATGGCCAACTTGGGTGAACTTTCTTGATGTTTTGATACTGTTTCTTTGGTTACTGTATCAAAAATTGGTTGAATGAAGATGCTAGAGATCATCAACAGATGAGTAGCAAGCACTGTAATTACTAACATCAGGTATATTTTTGTTAACATAAAATCAGTGATTAGTTGAAGCATATGTAACCTATACTAAGGCACTTTGTTTGCATAACCTGAGTACCATTTCATTTGACAATCTCATATTTTAGTACATTTTCTAACCTGGCTTCTCTCAGGACAGCATCCTTTGTTCGTGTCTTTTTCTTTTCATCTAACTGTATTTTCTTTAATGCTAGTAGCCTGTTGTGTGAGGATAACATAAAACAAAATATTAGATATATGGAAATGACAGTGCATATCACTACATTTATGTGTACTTTCATGTGAAAGGTGTTTTGAGAGACTGGCTTTCTGGGAGATGTAAAGTATTTGCTTCATGAAACATTGACGTCTTTGACCTATAGTAAATATTGAAAATAACATCATGCAATACAGCAAGTTGCACCACACATATTGCCAGTCACACATGGTATAAAACTTCACATATAGAAATTAGAAACCCAGTGAAAAATAATATGATGAAAACCTGTATACTTTCAATGCCATATCACTTATCAATGACAAACAGGTTTTTTGCCAGTGGTAGTAAAGACATCAATCAGGAGTTGCTTTAGATTATTTCGTTGGCCATTTTTCAAAAATCACAGTGAAACTTTTGGATATTTTGCAAAACAATTGGCAATTTGCCACTGTAAAACAATCATTATCTGAAATGGCTATTATACACAACCAAATGTCCAAATGATGGGTCACAAGGAAGTAAATATAAATTGGAAGGTAGAAACCCTGGTAAGGGTACCTCAACAGGTGATTTTCAGTATTTATGGTATACTTTTTGGTATTACATTTAGTGATGTGAGAATCTTAATTCTTTGCCATTAACTCAGGCACTCTACGTTGAAAATCTTACTGATTCTAAATTGACTTCCAAACAGCATTCACTGGAACACCACAGTAACAGAAAGATACTGTTATTAGTATTAATTAGATATACATATTATACTGCTTATATTACTACACTGGTACATGCATACTGTTAGTTACTGGTAATGAACACAACTGCCAATGCCATGATCATGAACTGCAAGCACATATTTTATTACAAACTGTTCACAATCTTTGCTTTGTCCAACTCACTTTTTTTGTTTTTTGCTTCTGACAAGATAGACATCACCTCCAGTGCCATGCCCAAGTGTAGTTACTATTTCATAGTCTTCCATTCTACATGTGCATATATCTTCGTCTCTGGTTCATGTCTGAAATACATGTAAAGATTTTTGTCTGTTGACTCATAGCTTCTCAGTAATTAACATTGTTATATAACCTATTTGAGTGGAGAATCCTTCCAGATGAAAGTTGTTGTCTATGTATGTTTTCAGGGTTTTATTTCTTTGATCAACATATCATGCATTCACTCTCATAATTAACATTTTCATGGCTTCGATCATAGACAGTAAGGATACAATTTATTTTGACATACATTTTTACATGTTAAAAAGATAGGTCAACCTGTATATAACTTGATTTGTGAATGTGAGAATATAAATGAAAAAGGCTAGTAAACAAAATATAAAATTCCAGCAGCTGCTGCTGTCTGCCACAAAAAATGCATTCGGGTGCTTTTACAAGGTAACTGGAGTTTTCAATGGTGTCTTTTCTGTAGGGCATGTTAATCGGTATTGTACACAGAGTTGATCGTTATCTTTTTTCGTGTTTGTTCCTCCATTCGGCTTTGATGTGACGCCGAAAACGCACTGAACCGTTCCACACATGAAATTTGAACGTTTACGTAACCAATGGTTACCACTTAGCTGTGATGACTTTTAATGCATTTATACAATAAAATTCGCAAATCCTTTTACAAGTAAGGATCGACACCATCCTATAACTTTGTAATTCGGTCAAGGGCTTGTAGGCGTTCAAAGATATACAAAAGACAGCACATACAAAGGGCATTGTTTTCAGGTGGAAGAACCACAAACGCAAAGTAACTTCGACCGACTTCACAAGTACTGCGGTAGTTGTAGTTGTCCTGAGATCGAGTCACTGTGCCCGATCATACAGATTGATACGACACAAGCGTGCGTGTACAAAAGACATCACGTGTACGGCCACTACAAGAAATAGATTTAATAACTGTTTAGTTCCTTACCGCCGGTCGAGTCATTCCCGAAAGTCCCATTTACAAGAGACTGATCATGGAACATCACATCGGCACGTAAAAACATTCAACACAGCACTTGTAACCTTTATTTTGCTATTTACAGCTGAATATACTTCGTCATTTACACAGTGCCAATTCATCAAAATCATTTGTAAAGTATAAAGGTAGCGAAAACAAAATTTAGATAATGTGCTATTAGTGGTCGATGATTATTAATTTAAACAAACGATGACAATATTGTTGAAAAGAAATTTGCATTATAAGTTAGAATAAGTAAATGTTTATAGTTTACGTCCTTGTCAGATGAACAAGTGGACTGAAAATGCATTAATACAGAATAGACCAAAATGGCGACCACTCCAATGGTAATTTCGGGAAAAATACCCGATGCATTCATTTCTAACCACTGGTTTCCTGTTTAATTGGACCTTTCTTTGCTTGAATTGAATGATGATCCCCTCAGTTTTACACATACCTTGTTTTTCTTTCATTTCAGACCGCAGGATCAAGCTTGCAACCGAACAAAACATGGGGTAAGGTGAAACTTGAATGGATTATTGAAATACGACAGGTCTTCCAGGCGCCAGGCAGATAGAAAATGTGGTCGATCTGCCAAAAAATTAGCATATTCCGTCCGATTTTTTTCTTCTTTCAGATATTGCATACAATAATTTTAATTTAAACACAATATTGTTCCAGCAGACCTAGAATTACAGGATGGTATTGTACTGTGTTCACAACATTTCGTTTCGTTTGACAAGCTGATCAAGAACATCAACAAGGCGTTCTTTTCAATCATACATCCATATCTTTTCCAATTGAATGTAAATAATTCTTGGTACAAGAGGATCTAATACGCCAATTGGTCCCCTGTTGTCTTTGATGGATTATACGAATACGAATAACACCACTGCTTGAGAACGTATTCGATACATCATTTACATGTAAGATGGATATGTACCATTGAAGTTGATGTCAATTTGTAATCTTCCTTCATGAACGTGTATAACTCTGATGCACACAGATATACATTTACTGTTTTCTATGTATCTCTTAAAGCTCATGCACATATAATAATGCACAGCTACTCTCTAACATATGAATACCTTTGATTTGTCTCGCAGAATTAAGCCTTTATGAACTTCATCGTACACCACAGGAAGCAATTACAGATGGCACAGAGATTGCTGTATCACCACGTAGTTTACACAGTGAATTAATGTGTCCAATATGTCTAGATATGCTGAAAAATACAATGACAACAAAAGAATGTTTGCATAGATTTTGTCAGGAATGTATAACAACTGCTCTGAGAAGTGGGTAAGGATAACTTACATTTCTTCCCAGGAAAAAAAGCAGATAACATTTAGTTGTCGGTTCTAGATCTTTAAACTGAAGAACTCTGTGAAAACTCTAACTATAAATGCCATTACATTTGTTTACATTTGTTGAAAGTGTTTATGAGTACTGTCATAAATGTACAATATTAATATTAATAAGTATTGGTTCCTGACCATCATAGTGCTAGACATACTGTCACAGTACTATTTATGCTACAATGTGACTGAAGCACAGCAGTAGTTTTCCTAAAATGGGTTTTAACTAGCATCAATAAATGAAAGAATGTCAGATTTGACATGATAGTGTGGAGTGGAATTGTCAAGTCTGTAAAATATAAAGTTACTAGCATGCATATTGTTAACTGATGACTATCATGATTAGTATGACAATAAGAATGTTTACCTGATATCAGAAATATTGCTAATATTGTACATTTATTATACAGAAATAAAGAGTGTCCAACTTGCAGAAAGAAGCTAGTATCTCGAAGATCTCTTCGACCAGATCCTAATTTTGATGCATTGATATCCAAGATATACCCAAGTCGTGATGAATATGAAGCACAGCAGGTACATTTTCCCAAAATACAGTTGTAGAACTTGACACATGTATGTAGCAGTGTTTGCATTGTGATTGCCTTTGATGCTGATTAAACAACTACCATACAAGGTAAAGGCAGTAGTTAGAGACAAGTTGTCAACACTTACTCCCTTCCATAGGTATTTTCAATGCAGTGTATGTCTAAAACTGAATATACATATGTTTACACTTTCTAATCAGTTCCTATTGTTAAACTCACTGCAATCAAAGGTTTATTTTACATCATTAGTTATCTAACTTTACAGCATTGGTGTGCTAGTTCCACAGATGTATATTCATCCTAACATGATTGCATAAGAAAAATAATTTCTCTTTGTCAGGCTTTTCTGGACCATGCCTTGTCACCATGAAGTTTCTATGTTTAAAAAGTTGTCTTTTTGCTGCACTCATTATCAATCCAATAAGATACTTCAACACGTTCAATGTTCATATACCTGGTATAATTATCATTTGATCATAGAATTTACAAATAATTACGGAAACATTTGTTGATATACCAGTACTTTTTGAATGTGAAGTTTATATCGCATGTCATAATGTTTACTACTCTCAGGAGAAATTATTAGCCAGACTCAACAAGCACCACAATCAACAGGCTCTGCAGAACAGTATTGAAGAGGGTCTAAAAATACAAGCTATCAACAGAGCACAGAGAGTGGTGAGTGTCAAGTCAGAAATTTTGTTTCTCATTGACATTGTGTAGGTTTTATTGCATGTTGTTATCGCTGATAATATTGCAACGGCAACTTTCCAATATGACATCGATCTTATTTCCCTTTCCCTGCCAGACAGAATCACTTCCCCATAAGCCAACTCAGTGAAAAGTGGTATTAAGCCAAAACCGTATGTATTTCCACTCATTTGGCTTGGTCTGTTCCAACATATTCCATCATGTTTACAGTATCTATGATTTCAGGGGCCTTCAAATGTTCAATTTTTGTTAAAATGTACCTAATGGGACACACTGTGCTTCACTTGTTTTAACAAACTTGACCTGATGGTGAAATGTGAACTTGGCAGGAAAAGGGTTAAGTGTGAAGTGTAATTACAATGGTGAAACTCAATAAGATTACATGTGCAGTCTGTGCTGACAAATGTATCTCGTGGGATTTTTGACATGATTGGGGAGTATAAGGAGAAAGTATATTTCTACCAACAAACTTCTGTGAAATTAAAAAAACATGAGAAATCAACAACCTAAGATTTGCTTCTTTGTCACTACAGCGTAAGCAGCAAGTAGAAGAACACAATGTAGACCTGTCACAAGAAAGTCTTTCACCTGTAACACCAACAACTGCTGGTAGTGTCACAGGATCAGAAAATGTACCAACATTACAACCATCTCCCAAGAAACCCAAAACAACATCAGATGAATCAGGACCTGATGTAGATCCTGATGAACATGATTCAGTTGGTGAAGGCTGTTCTGAAGTTACAGAGTCTTTAAATGTGAGTAATTTCCTTTTGTTCATTTGTTCTTATTTTTCATTCATTATTCATTCAACTTGTATTTGACATTCAACAATTATTGTGTTCACCTTTATTAGCATCACCAGTTTTTGAAAAAAATAGAACAAAACAGATGTAAAAGGAAAATATTTTAATAAAAACAATACTTTAAGGTACATGTTGTACTGTGATGTAGCTGCAACTACAAGAGCTGATTTACACAAAAAGTGTTAGTATGGGACAACACCTCTGTGTTAAGGGTTACTATGATTGATTTGAAACCCGTTATTTTTTGGCTAAAATCTGGCCAGATATCAGAAGTGAAAAGCTGTTCTCAGCCATACGGTGACATATATTGGAATCTATGTTGAAATGATGGTACTTGTCAGATACATATGCTTTAGGATTATTGTTGTAATTATCCTTGGACCTTTCAGAGTTGATAATCAATAGGATAAACTACACAGTGATGATTTGATGCAGGTTTGCACTGCCTCTGGTTTATTCCAGGAAATAGAATTAGTATTCAAACCACATCCAGAGGAAGAAGATGCCAGTGAACCTACTTCATCACAAACAAGATTCATAAAAACCACTGCAAACGCTACCATTGACCACCTAGCCAAGTATTTAGCCATGAGAATGGCTTTAGAGAGCGTCAGAGATGGTTAGTGTTTGTTTCATTAAAAAAACTGATTTCCCATTGTTGTGGTAATTTGTGAATTTACATGAACATACATTTTTCACCCTGAGGATGTGATGTTGACTTGTCCATATGAGCTGTTTTCAAAGCCTACAATATTCTCATAGGTATCTATTGCATCTTGTCATTATTGTCATGCATGGTTTTCAGCTTTAAACCAAAAGGAGACAATATTGTAGTCTGATGTTATTGCCCAAACATCTCTTTTGCTGCATCATAGCAGTACTAATTCATTTGTGTGTCAGATGGACATGTACATGTATTACAGACTCAAATGTCTGATGAAAATGGATGTCAGAAGTTGATGTCTGTAGAACTTGAAAGAGAGTGGCAGCTGTGTTGTCTATGTAAATTTGCATGTGTAGGGGTTTTCTTTAAAAGCCGGCCACTGGCCATATAGTCAGCTGATCACAGTCGCCTATTATTACCTGACAATCTTGGAAGTGTTGTGCTTGCCATGTTCAGTTTAGTTCAGTCATAGTCATGTCTTCGATTCCAACAATGGAATGGGGCGATTTTAGTCGAGTGAGTGTACTCCTAATAATTTTAGCATATCAGTATAACTTCTGATCAAACAATTTTGACTGAGGGAATGTTATTTCTCATCGCCCTTTGAAAGCCTTTAAGATAATCAAATTGACTCTGAAAAGTTGGACAGACATCTGATATCGCTGACAAAAGATCGCTATTAAACAATCAATTCAACATACCATAAAAGCTTAAAAGATGTAGTTTTTTGTGACATTGCAGCCTAGGCTACAGCACAGGATGACAGTGAGTTTTGCATGATAAGCATACTCCTGTAACCAAACATCCTCATACTTAGCAGTCAGAATGACTTGCCCCCGCCCTCTCTTTTGATTTGGCCCCTGTTTCAAAATTTTTGTGAAACCTCTGCATCTCTGCATGTGTACTGGTAGTTTGATAACAGCCAAAAAATTGTGACATTTAGTTCAGATATCATGACATTTAATGTCAAATACCAATTCTTTTATGTGTCATGTGAAGTATCTGTATTGTCTGACATAAATAATGTCTGATTTTATAACAAAAAATACCATAATTATGGTAATGATATCTAAATATCCAAAAAGAAATGGAATGATTTCTCAACAAAAATTGCTGACTTGATAAAATACGAAAGTCTAACCAGTCTATTATTTCTGACAGATTCAGTGAATGGAGAGCGTCCATCACATAATGATGATTCTGACTTTACCATCTACATTGCCAGTACACCAGGCCAATACACAGTAAGTTATCTTTGTCCAGACTTTCTTTACTACCATCTACATTGCCTGTACACCAGGCCAATACACTGTTGTCTGTGCCCAGATTTTCTCAACAAATATTTAGATTGACGCTTCTCTGTCTTCTTTTCACAGTTGTAACTTGCATTTTGGGTCCATTTCCTTTTCCCAAAATTGTAAAATCTGAAAACTAGTCAGTTTCACTTCTTTTGAAGTGATGTTTTATAACTTTCAGATACAACTTGAAGTCTATACTGGAACCTGGATTTTTGACAATTCTGCATAATGAGTATGGTTAGATAGTGTCTTGGATGTGGCAAGAAATCAGCATGGATTTGAAAATTTACCTGAGCTGCTGTTGTGATACATGCTGCTGTTGTGATACATAGTGTCATTGTGATACATGGTGTCGTTGTGATACATGCTGCTGTTGTGATACATGCTGTCGTTGTGATACATGGTGTCATTGTGATACATGCTTGAACATAGAAATGTATTTTGCTTACAAATTACCCAAATTATAGGTGTTTATTTGTATACCGTATTCCTCCGATTCTAAGACCCCGCCCGTTTATAAGTCCCCCAGGATTATTTTATCAATTCGTAATTAGCTGTTAGTTCGTTTATAAGACCCCCCAGGGGGTACACCCGAATTTTGACGGGAACAATAGAGCCATTGTCATGTAATGAGACCAGAATATCCACAACACCTACGCTGCTTATCAAAGTCACAAACGAGTGCCAAAGTGAAGTATCAAAGCTCAAAACAAGCACACTATTGTTGGGGTTTGGAACGTGTCAATCGGGAACAGTTCTATAATTTCCTGGCGATAAAACTACACTTGGATTTCACTACCTAAATGAACAATATAAAAGAGTTGGATTTTTTAGCGTCTCGATCTAGTACAATGTCGTCTTTTCGTTACTGTCATTTTGCTACCATTAAAATAAGCAGATTTTTCAACATCTGATTATTTACGAATCGAACATTTCGATGCAATTTGGCTACCATGAAATGAACATTAGGATTGTCGGGTTTTCGGACTTGTCGATCAAGTACGATTCGCTCATTATATCACGATCAAACAAACACAATTTACACTCATACAAACACAAAAAAGTTTGGGTATCAGTAGTTCTCTTTTTGGAGACTGTTGTGGCCCTTAAAAGGTCCGTTTCATTTTTTTGGTCAGCGGCATGATTTGGTCTGTTTTAGTGAATATGTACGGTGAAAACAGTACCTCGGACTGATTGCTTTAGCAGAGGTACTGCCGCATTATTTGCAAAAACACCGACGTGACATTTCTCTGCCATGCCAACTCTTGGAGAATGGATGAATGCTTTCTTCTTTGCCTTCAAGTAGTATTTTTGTTGACTGACACGTCAAGATCGATGATATTCAAAAATAGCAGTGCCCGGTATCAGTGCCGCATCTCGCTTCAAACTTTCAACTTTGCAACCATCTTGGACAACGGCTGCAGCATTTCGATCGTGTATGTTGTCTGCATCTCGGCGAAGTTCATACGGCAAACCAAGTTCTAGCTGATTGCGACGGTAGTTAGGCATGCCGACAGCGAGAATGTTTTTAATAGTTACTTTTTTTCTTGCCCATGACGACCGTGCACTGTCTTATGACTTTTTAGAAAATAAAGTCTACGATAAATCGACGCATTTTTATAGGATCTTGTAACGATGTCGGGAAATCCTTTTGTTGCCGTTATCAATAGAAAATTTGGGACGTGTGAATGACAAGAGCTTTGAACTTGCTTCGCTCAACTTTTACACTTTTGTTTTCATACTACTGAGGCAAAAGACTACGGCACATGAAAAAGTTGCTCTTTAAATGGTGTGCTTATAAAGATTTTTTCAACAGTTTTCTATCAGGTAAGGTATCTTTTGTGATCATTGTGAATAGCTGCACGTTTTCTCTTACGTTCAAATGTACCATTAAAGTATAAAAAGACTTTTTCGACAGTTTTCTATCACGTAAGTTTTCTTTTGTGATCATTGTGAAGCGCTGCAAGTTTTGTCTTACGTTCAACTTAAGCATAAGCAACCAGTGAAAATAGAAATATCATTGGCATCGCAAAATCTTTCAAAAAGACTTAATGACGACGATATCGACTTCGACTGGTTTGACTTAGATGAAGAGGGCAATTATTGTGTTGACAAACGAAACGCGATATCCAAAGTTTCTTTCGCGCATGAACTGAAAATTCTTTGAATTTCTTCCGTTTATGTTTCATCAATTTTGTAGTTTTTCTCATGTAATGAAGGTATTTATTGTTTGAACGGCATTTGTGTGTGTCCTTTCCTGAACTAGTCCTAGCAATGAGTAGAACGATAGTGTAACAGATTTTCAAGATTATGCACGCTTTCGAAGTCTTGCGAGGGAAAAATGCCCAACTTCATAAGCTTAAACGGCCCTATACACTTACAGTTAGAACAAAAACGTGCATGATCGTACCATATTCCGAACAGTTGATCATAGATGACTGAATTCCACATCAGGAGACATTTCGGTCATCGATACAAGTAATAAAAAAACTTCAGGGTGTATTGCCAAAAAATCAACACATCAAATAAAGCAGATTGGCGCAGCAATCTTTCGTCTCGGCCAGCCGATGCCTCAACACTTTACCTGTTCGAGCCTGCCTGTTCGTAAGATCACATTTCGTTTTGAGATACGGTTAAACTTTTTGAAACTAGGAGCAAAATAATAAAACTCACGACGTGTAATTGATTGTTTATTTTAAGGAGTACAGTAAATGAAAGTCGTACATAGAAAACATCGGACAGACACCATCCCACTGAACAGAATTTTACCTTGACCTCATGCACTGACACCTTTGACCTATTGCATAAATTGACCAATCACAGCCAGCGGAACTTCAGGGACTTTTATGGACTTTCCCTTCACTCATTGTCTGACCTTTCAATGCTTTGTGGCGTTAGCTGCAGCTGAGGAACATACTTGTTGTACAAAGTTTCGTGGTGATTATCTATTCACGAAATACAAAGATTTATTGCTATCGTATTGTTTAGTAAAAGAAGGTATGGTAAATACGTTATATTTCAAGACTTGTGGATCTCCATTAATTTATACTTGTACAGATTCGACTGCCAGTATCCACACAGCATGGCCATGAGTCGATATCACAAAGTATGAGTTGTCTGTAGCGTGAATCAAAAAATCATTGCATAAAAATTTGCATAACATTGCATAAATTAGCATAAATTAACTTCGACGTTCCATTTCGCGGTGACATCCGTTTATTAGACCCCCCACATCTTTTTCGTCATCTTTGGTTCTGAAAAGGGGGTCTTAGAATCGGAGGAATACGGTAAATATATTTTGAGTTACTGAGTTGAAATTTGCATTCTATACATCGTTTTTACAAGCACGTTTCATGGATACTGGAAATTGCTTTCTCAGAGTTTGTTTTTAAATTGTAATATTTTCACATTACTGTGATCATTCTTTTGGTTTTTTTTATTTTATTTTTTTAGGATTTAAATGGTGCTATGACATTGGATCAGGTAAATGAAAGGTACTGGAAAGTCAACAAACCGCTAGAAATGTTTTACTCATGGAAGAAGCCATCGTAAAGATACATGAATTGTCCGTTGTACATCGTGGGCAGACACTGTCGTCAGAGACTGGACATGGGTCAGGGACAATGAAAAAGTTTGGGTTTTTTTGCTTAAAGTTCTATGATGAAATCGTACTTGAAAGAGTGGTTCAGTCTTTCAAAAAAAATACATATGAAGAATAATCCTGCTATGTTGCAGTAGTTCTCCAGCTTTGCAATCAAAGTGGTCTGAAGGAAACTCCTTGCAGGAAATTGTTTTCAACTCAGATCTAACTAAATGATGGATTTTGTGTTCTTTTGTAATTCCAGTTATCAGTTTTGTGCTTTACCATAATTCTCTGTATTTTCCATGGAAGATTTTGTGATATTGTGTCCATTCAGTGTAAATATTTCATTACTTTGATTTGTTTGTTTTCATATTGTAGTAATACGTTGTCGTATTTGTGGTTTCATCGTATAGCCTAGCATGCTTTCATTTGTTCATAGCCAATTTGGACTTGTAGAATGAGGTTATTCACTAGGCTGGTGAAATTATGAAAGGAATTCTTGGAAAAAAAAGTTTTTTTCACCGACATGAAGTCTATTAACTGACAAAAAGATGTACACGTAAGAGGGGGTTTTTGTCACAATTTGAGTAAGTCTTTGTGTTTTCTATGGAAAGGTCTAGATATTTTCTTCAAGCATAGTATTCAAGGTTATTTACCAACAGATAATGTACTTTCTTTATTTGAAATGCATATATATTTAAAGTTACAATATTTTCATCAATTGAAACCTTTACTCCCAGACAAATGGCATAAGTGGGTTTTGCAAGATACAGTAAACCAGGCATTGTTTTGTGTAAGCACACTTTGGTAACAGTGATTACAAGGGAAATACATTGTATGTTGCTTCATCTGTACTTTGACAAAATATTATTATTTTCATTGGTAGCTTTGACTTCCTTTGAATAAAATTTGGATGACAGAGATCAGCATTATTGTTGTTTGAACCCTGTATTGTTATTTCATAAAGATAAATCGTACTTTCTGTATAATCAATAATATTACTAGTTGTAATTGTGTTGCATTAGTCTGATGCATGTCTCAGTGTTCACTTGCTATACTGCTAGTTTTGCAAGATTAAATATACAACCAACATGTGCCACTATGTGTGACAAATTGATTGTACAATTTTTAAGTTGTTCCAATTTTAATTTTGGTCTATATTTGTAATAGCCACATTAGATTCAACTGTACAATAGGTACAGAGACAGAGAGAAGAACAATGACTTCAAGATAAGTATTTTCATTGCTACAGTTTAACACTGTACATGTTTTGTACAACTCTTAATGTGCTGCTATGAGTGTCATTCTTTAAACCTTCACAAAGTACATCATCCGTACCTGATGTTTTTTTGTAAGTGATACTATAAAGCACTGGGCACAAACTAGACACCTGAGTCAGCAAAGTCTTTTAGAGTGACAACAGAACTCTATATTAGCACAAATGTCTTCTCTCTCTCTACTATAGTACGCCAATATAACTATCCAGGATTGTTTTAATTATCCAATTGCACATTTCTTTTATGTACTAGACGATACTTCTCCACAAACTATATTGTACAAACATTTCTCTCCAATGTGTCCCCTTTTTCTCTGCCGTTAGACATTCATTTTCACAATGCTAAGATGCATTCAAATAAAAAGGCAGAAGTTACATTCGTGTATGTGGTGTGTTTCTTGATGGAACAGTGTGCTGCAAAGTTGAGTTGCTGCCAACCTAAAATATCAGGATGGTCCGTTTGACAGCATAGACAGTCTGTGGTGACAGTAAGTACAGTTCCGTGCAACTTCTTAAAACCCGCCCTAACTCTGAAAACTTTGTGTCCTTTATTTCCAATGCCATCCCTCACATAACCAGCTTTCAAAATCCTGTCATGTCTTCCAGTGAAGTTGCATTCATAACCGGTATTAATATAAGTTATCACTCACCTCACTGCATATTCACTTTTATCTTTACAATAACTTTATTTAGTTAGGTAGTATTGGATGTACACATGATTCATCTATGTACACTGAAATACATCAATGAAAAGGTTTCCTAAGAACAAGGTAAGCAGAATGAGAGTGGTGTTTTTATTACTTTGAGATAGTTTGTGATAACATTTTATGGTTGTTCATATGTTTTGCCTGGTTTCAGTTGAAAATGATGCCAACACAGCTGTATCAAAGTAAGAATTTGTATGATCTTCAGAAAAACCTGACGCTTAAGATTATATGATAAGTTATATTATATATACTGCTGAATGAACAGAATGACACAGATATTATGTTGTCATTTTTGTCAACTAATCATTGCTAACAAGATTGATTTCTACTGGATACAATAAATATATTTTCTAAGCTCTCTTAACAAAGCAACACTGAATATGATAGTGGAACAAATAAAATGGTCTAACTCCAAAATAATGGCATAAACAATCCAATTTGTAGGCAACTCATGGGGCTGTCTTTCTTTGAATAAGGCTTGTACATATTCTGCAGATTTTACATGTGCTGGTATGATAATTGCTTTCCACAGTCTTCAATGGAATAAACAATGATCTATAGAAAAGATGAAATACTGGAAGATATGGAAAAGCAAACACGATACATCATGGATTCAGGATGCCTTTGTAGTCTGAGTATAACATTTGGATATAAGGTACCCCAGTATAAGCCTTAGTCAAAGCAAAGTACAATGTCAGATACCCCAGTATAAGTCTTAGTCAAAGCAAAGTACAATGTTTAGATGTAAGATACCCCAGCATAAGGCTTAGTCAAAGCAAAGTACAATGTTTAGATGTAAGAATCACTTCTAGCATGAGCATTTCTCAATTTTAAAACAAGTTCCATGGAATTTCAGGATACTAGCCTGTCTACAGAACCCAGATCTTAAAGATGTGAACATCCAATATACCAATAATTCTGAGTGGAAAGTAAAGCTAACAAGCATTGGTACTATATACACAATCATTCAAAGAGACAGTATTTCTTCTTTTTTCGGAATGCACATCACTGCCATCTAAATAATAATATTTTTTTTTGCTTCCTGTGTTTTTGCACATGTCATATTTCACAAAATAAAAAGTACATGTTTCAACAGAATATCAATTTAGCTGGTCTAGTGATGAGTGAACGCCAGTTAAAACAGGCATGGCAGCATTCAAAAACTTACATTTTGTGATATCATAGTCAATTTTTGACAGCAAGCCTAGCATAAGTGTCAGTATATATCTGAGATAAAGTTGAAAATATCTCTTTGGCTATCCCTTGTACAACTATAGAACATTTACAAACTAGTTTTCTTGTAAATATAGAACATTTACAAACTAGTTTTCTTGTACCAAAGCTCTACATAGAAACTAACTAATATTTTGACATGATTTGAAAGCTTTACTTCTTCTATGCTGAATACATATATTTTGTTGCTGAATTTTTCACAACATGCTGTTTAGTTAAGATGCACATTTATAATTATCTTGCCAAGATTTGTCAAAATACTTCATTTTCCCACCCAACCCTTGGCTATATCCAAATCCCCATCCCAGCAAGCCATTCCTCTAGTTTCTCTCTCTTCAACAGTCCTTTATTGTGTGTGACTGTGATTAATGTATTTACAACCTCAATACATCCAGGTCTTGTCAAAACCATTTGTTACATGCTATACACCTCACAGGGCAGAGGTAATTACACACTAGCAAGTTACTGTGTTTGAAAACACATAAAAATCATTTCTACACTTTTAGCTGATGTTTGAATGTTGCTTTTAACTATTGGATTGCTGGGATTGACTTCCTGTGTACGACACATAGCCAGGTTTCTTGGCACCTTTGTCTGGTTTACGCCATAATGTGATTTCCTGGAATGAAAAGACAGATGAATGTATATCACAGGTGAGAGATACATAGGGTTGTTATTGGTGTAGTAATAATATCTCATGTCATTCGTAGTAAATGATATCATACCAGTATATTGATAGTAAAAATACAGAAAATACAATTGGTCGAGACGTGAAAGTAACCATGTAATATTTGTGATACAGCACAGTTGGAACATACACAAGCTTTGACTTAGAAAAAATCCCTTTTCATGTGTCACTCCAATTTACTGTGACGGTCATGAAATAATAACAGAAAACCAGCTTAGCAATGGGTGTACCACTTGGGTTTTTACCAGTTTGATCCTGATATGCACTACTGCTCATAAATGTATGAAGTGAACTGGTCAAAATCTTGAGATATACCTGTCTTTGGTTGTGATTTATTGCTTAATTATATCATACCAGTATACTGATTGTCCAAATACAGTGATCTAATCAGTTCAATATGAAAATTTACAGTGCTACATTTGCGATGTACCAGAGTTGGAACACCCACTAGCTTTCGGTCACAACAAATCCTGTTTTTACCTTTTCACACTAGAATTTCAATATGTAGTTTCGATATCATAGTGATTAACCTCAATATTCGATATCATAGTGATTAACCACCTAACCACCTAAAGCAACAGGTACACCACTGGCTTTCTAACCAATTCAGTTTGTATATTATATCATGAACAAGTCAAAATCCTGTTGTATTCCCATTACTAGGTGTGTTTATTGTTTAAATGTGACCATGATAGAACATTACAATTTCACTACTGTGCAGTTTTAATGCTATCAATGTAAACAACACTATTTTTCTTATGCACATTGGCAAAATGTAGACTACACTATGTTTAGAAGTTGCTTTTTCCTATTGTGAAAGGATACAAGTAAACACATATATATGGATTTCAATTTATATGATCCTTAAATAGCACATTATTTATATATGATTTTATAGTGGAAAACAATCGGAAAGTAGAGAAATTATGAACATGGTTTGAAGTGTTTATTGTTGACAGAAGTTTCCATTTGTGTTGACTTACCTGTTGTTTGAAATACCGCCTTTCTTCTTCATCAACTAATACTAAATTAAGATAGTATCGAACTGAGAATTTCTTGTTGATGTCCCTCATTGACGGTGTGAGATCATATCCAGCCAAGAACAAACGGATAGGTATTGATTCACCTATACATGACAATCAAGGTAAAAGCATGTAAATAACTATGTCAAGAAAGATAACAGGGAATAATTACAAAGTTTTCATCACAGATGACTGAGACACGAACAATTCTTGTTGCCAAGTAAAGATCAAAGTTACCATCACTAAACATGTTTCTGTTTTTTCAATATATTCTTACTGTTACCTGGATGCCACACAATAAAATATTGCACTACTTAGAACATTCATGCCAACCTGTAACCTATGATATTACATCTCATCATGCAATCTCACCAGTGTGATTGTTGATTTTGTAAAGTTCTTTACTTGCTTACACTCCACCAGTAAAATGTAACTGACAATACTAATCACAGCAATGATCTCACTTTTGCTGTTAACTGCTGTAACAGTAATTACATTAATCTGTCTTACCTCGAACTGGTGCCCCATCCATGATTTCATATTTTGCAATAGTTTCATTCTCATTGAAAGTATTGGGCCCTGCAATATTTACCAAACAGAAGGTTCATTCAGCTACATGTTTACTTTTCACAGCTACATGTTTACTTTTCACTGACAATAAATCTGACTCAAAACGGAATTCTGGTATTGGAGAGAGCTTGTCCCAGCGATATGAACTTTGCAGGTGTTTTGATCCTGTCAATCTCAGATCATACAGTGCGTTTCATCTAGGTACCACAACTCAGCGTATGAGACGAACACATTTCACCTACAACACAAACGATTAGCTTGGGTATCACGACACATTTGAAATCATCTGATTAATTACAGTAAACCAGCATAGGGCCACCGCAGTCTAGACTGAGAGATACACTTGATCTACAATGAAACTGTTTTTACAATCTCAGCTAAGAGTTAAAGAGCTGAAACTTTAATCTTGAAAGAAATGAAATACACAGGGCCCAAATACGATGTCGACTGCGAGATCTCACACAAACCTCAAATGTCTGTTGTCAATGCAAGAAACGAAGTCTATTTCATTCCTTTCAAGTTAAAGTTTTGTATTAACGTTTTATTTCGAGAGCAGACATTTCTGTTGAGAAAACCTTCAGCTCTTTAACGCTGAAATTGTAAAAAACAGTTACATTGTAGATCAAGTGTATCTCTCAGTCTAGACTGCAGCTGCCCTATGCTGGTTTACTCTAATTAATGAGCTGGTAGCTTTGAAATGTGTCATGACACCCGAGCTAATCGTTTGTTTTGTACGTGAAATGTGTCCGTCTCATACGCTGAGCTGTGGTACCTAGGTGAAACACACTAAGACAAGAAAACATAACGTTCAATAATGATTACATGGAATACATGCTGCATACAGTGAACATACATTTGCTGCACATAAAAGCACAGGTAAAAGCAACTGAACTTTCAAAGATGGAATGGTCAATGTTGGGTAAAAAAATAAGTGAAAGTCAGAACAGTCACCAGTCAAAACACGTCAAAGGTGAAAAACTAATTGTTTCAGACAATGAAATGGCATGTTTCAAGAAAGAAAACTACCACTGTCTTCCTGATCAGGATGGCCATCATATAGCGGGATGTGACATCTTTATTAGGACTGTGCTATTTAGTATCTGGGGCCATGGACTGTCAAAGAATCACAAGTACTGGACAAAGGTGCACTTTTCCCAACAGTTCTATCACACAAACTACAATGTTGCATCATTTAAGTACCTTTTATCAGTTTCTTTGGTCTAAAAAAGTAATTCAGCTGACTGTAATCATTCAGTTGTCTTTCCTAATACCAGTACAAGCACATTCCTCATAACAAATGCTCTCTTCTTTCTGCTTCTGAACTACAAAACTACTACTGCTATCAAGGCATGGTTAACTGTCTTGATAGGGCCTAGCAAAGGTCTACCAAATCCACAGCCCGTCAAACAGCCACAACTTCAGTTTTCACATATCTGATCAATTATGCCTCACTGTCAATGATTTTTAAACTCTACATTTGTGTTGAAGTAGGCTGAGACTTATAGACAAATCTTCATCATTTTAGAAAATCATTTTAAAAATCCTCTAAAAGTACAAGCAAGACTTCTACGCAAGCAAGTGCTTCTACTCCATAGTACGGTATCATTGTCATCATGATAATAATAGCGGAGACAAATCTCACCTGATCCTGTTGTTTCTCTTTTGATAATGGCTAATTCCATGTGTTTAATCTTGATACGGACCAGGAGAAAATATATTTTACCAACAATCACATCTTTGAGGTGATACCTAGTAAATGATGGACAAGAATATTACTGAATATTGTAGCCAATCGCAGAAGAGTTTCTGGTAACTACAACAGTTTGGAGACCTCATACTCAACATAGTAGTTCAATTATTATATACTGCTATTCATGGAAAACTTGCAAAATATAGATATGAGCAGACTAAAGAAAAAGACATGAAAATTTTAATGAATCAAGTGCCGATGTACACTGTTTTTGACACTATATTGAAAACTTTCAATTATTTAAGCAATGAAATCTTTCAGTCAACTGTTGAAGGGCTTTACAACACAATATAAATTAGTGTCAGTTTCATTGACATATGAACCACTGTGACTCAAAACCTCTACCAGGTTAAAAGTAACAGTAATAATGTTTTGTGCTATTTATTTAATGATTAAAACTTACTTGGACTTATTATATTCAAATTCTATGTGAAGGCAATCTTCTATGCCAACTTCCATTTTGATGCTGTTGTTCATTTCTGGATATTGTGACAGTGTGTGGACTATGATGTCCATTTCACGTGTGATGTCTGTTAACCTCTTTGCTATTGTCACTCGTAAGAAATACCTGCAGCAATACATGTACATACCATGTAAATCAATTCTCAACAAACTACATGTAAGCACTTCAGGGCGCTAGCTGATAGCTAACAAACCAGACACAAACTATACAAATGAATGTAAAATCAACTGAAAAGGATGAGAAATATTTCACAATACAATGCAGACTAAAATTGCATCAGATACAGGTATCATCATCCAAGTTCATATTATAAACCCCTAAATGCCTGCAAACATTACTGGTAAGTGTTCAGCCAGAGAATGCATCAGACACTGTGTTGTCAAAATACTGAACAGACATGGCATATTCTATTGCTATGAATTTTACTTCTTCATCATACAAATATGCTTTATCAAGCAAGAATTAAGAATCTGTGCTCAATTTGTAAATCCAGTGTTCTCCCCAGCGGACAAATAGCGCGGCGGTGCCGCCACGCTTACGGCCACACCCGCCACGCTTTAATCAAGGCCGCCACGCTTACCACTTGGCCCGCCACTCTGTGATCACGGCCCCGTTCTTTGTAAAATCTTTTCATTTTCACCGACATTCGTTGTTTGAACGTCCTGTTCATTGTCCTCTTTTTTGTTTACGTTCTATAGGCCCTAATTATCACGTTTACACTTCGTTTTGTCAAGTTCAATTTCAAAGAATCTTAATTTTGAAGGTGTTATAAACGCAATTTGATGGTGTAAACCGTTTACTGACGTAAGTAAAAGACGTTCAATAAAAGACGTTGTCACCGCGGCCAGCGGCAACGCTGATTACTTGGCCTGGGGGTGACAAGGATGGCGGTAAGGGTACGGGTAAAGTACTTCAAAGACTTTTCGTTCGAGACGTGTTTTGAGTTTTATTCATTCGTTCTGTCATGGGACTAGTTGTCTTGAGATTTTTTTCGCGATTTTAATAAACTAAATGTCAGATCGGTTCGATAAATGTCTTTCGTCAAAACCTTGCGTCGTGTATTGTCAAAATTGATCGGTGTGTTTCGAGGGCGCTCGTGCCGATCCGAGCACTGTATGACTGGAGGAGAGTACTGGAGAGTACTAACTAACAGTTCAAAGTGAGAACGCAGAGATCGTTCGGTTCGGCGTGGTTTCTGATATCTCTCATCCTTTCAGGGGAACAAATGTAGGTCTCCTATTCTAGAAAGTTATTTTTAAGTTTCAAATGCCACCGTAACTTGTGAATGTTGATAATTGCTATGTCTCTCTAGAATCTATCGTGCAGGGCGGCGGCCATTTTGTTTCATGTCTGTTTACGTTTATGGCTGTAGGGCTTCGATAACAATTTTCACTGGAACGAACGGCTACAGCGTTTTGTAAATCATCGTCGCATTCCTTCGTTTTACGTTTTATGGCAAATATTGCCAATCAACCGAAAATAACAACTACAAAATTATATTCGCGGTGTCATTTTTTTGTGGCTGGTAAGATTACATTAACTTTCGTGTCACAACCAGACCCAAGGAGGCAAAAACTTGGGGGTAAAATCGAAGTGTCCGGGATACTTTTGTTATTGTACAAAGTGACCTTTTCGTCTTTTCTTTTAGGAATGCTATGCAGGGCATGTCAGAAGTTCAACATTAAGTTTTTGATGTCCTCTGTTTGAGAATGTTAATAAAAATACTGATCATGTAAAGCAAATGCGTCTTGTATTAAAAGTAAGATGTCTTCAGTGTAATTGCAGTTGCAAGTAGAGATCCCATGATACATATGCAAAAATCATGCAAAATGATATGCAAATGATATGTAAATATTATGCAAATTAGCCGCCACCCTATTTCAAAATCCTGGGGAGAACACTGAAATCAATGTGTTTCAAAATGTGAATGAACAGGATGCATACAAATTAACTGACAGCTTACCTTAACCTAACATTGGCCCCTGTGTAAGATTCATAGGGTTTTTCAACTTGAATAAATTCAAAGTCAAATGTATTACTTTGAAGTAATTCACCAGGTCTTGCCAATTCTTTCACAAGAGATGTAAACTCATGATGATTCCCCCTGTCATAGTATAATTCTGTAAGAAAGAAAAAGTAGGAATGAAAACCACAAAAAATTCTGACTATTAAACTTTACATGTGGCACAGCACTTTTGTGGAAGAGTAATTGCAATTTATCATGTCGCATATGGCACAAATAAGCTAAAATAGTTACTACTTTTTTTTGGTCTTTTGTTGAAAATTGTACACAGTTCCTAATAAGGTTTGTTTTATAAGATGAACGATTTCACACAAGACCGTTTTAAGTAGAGCATGCATACAATGGAATATTGAGTACAAGACTATGTTTGAGATGTGCAATGTAACATTGGTGTACTTTATGCCAGATATAATTCAGATTGTACTCTGTACTTATGGATACTTCTCTGCAATTCTTGTACTTCTTGCGTTTCAGCGTCTCTATACAAGATATACTAATTGCTGTATTGTACAGTTAAACATCTAAACAATAGAGAAACAATCACTAACCTATTTGACCTATGAACTCTATTTTGATTCCTTGATGTTCTAATTTTTTTCCTTTCAAAGTTATATTGACCTGAAATTAAAACATGCAGATTTGCGAATGAAATGCTCTTCCATAATTCTTGAACACAGAGATTTTGTGGTAAAAAATCTTTACTCTGACAATAGATGCAACATTTCCATGCAAATTATTGTATGACTTAGCAGATGTAGTGATATTGTGTGAACACTGCAAGATAAATTGATTTTCACTGTATGAAGATACTACAAACACATCACAAGACTTGAAAATGGTCCATAACCTCTCCTTACAATTTCACAGCCTGCTACTTCTATGTGGTCTAGTGTTCAATATGCAACAATTTGACATGATATAAAACACACCTTTTTTTCAAAACCAATGACGTGCAGAATTCATGTATCAGTTACATGGAATTTTCGTTCTTAAATTGGTACTGATAGTCATACCAAATATATTATAATATATTACTGTAAACAATAAGATCACTAAAAATTTTGAGAGGTTATTCATTGCTTATTCAGGTGAGTTATTACTCATGATAAATTGTCACTGTCTTTTTGCTTAATGCTAAATAACACTTTTGCCACACAGAAATAATTATTAAGTCATCATACATTTCCCCAACTATATACACTGACAAACCCACCTTTCCAGATACCGTTTCACCATCATAGTAGAGATACAGTTTTTCCTTCTTTCCATCTTCAGTTTTGATTTCTGCTTGCTTTCTGCTTGCCTGACCATCTAACACAATGTCAATGTCAGCATTTGCTCCAAACAGGAAACTCTGTTGGTAAATTATGAAAAGCCTTGATTACGTATTCCAATCACATTTCAGATACACAAGACTTCATAGTGTCAACAGATGATGAATTGTCGATGCGTGCAAATCAAGAGCCACTCTCGGAGAAATCCTACCGGTGCGCTAAGCTTTGATCATGATCGTTTCCACAGTCAAAATCACAGTCCTTAGCAATTTGTACAGTTGTTCAAGTCCAACATATCAATAATTCATCACATAAGTTACGTAAACAATTGAATCAAACCAAACGGTTAGTTTGCTGTTGCCATTGTTGGGCCTGTTGCGTACGTAGGGGGGACAACTTTGCAAAAAGTTTGGTTGGTTACCGGGGACCCGATGTCTAGTATTCTCCTTTTCTTGACTAATTGATAGACTATAGTATTTTCTGCAGAAAATTCAAGGTTTTTACATGTGTGATGATGATGGACCCTGATTTTCTAAAATGGCCCCCTTGGGACAGGAGTTGGGGCCCACAGTGGCCCCTTGTTTTTACATCCTGGAATGAACACTGAAAAGTCCACACATGGATGTGTTTGTGTGAATCATCTTATTATCATCCAGTATTGAGAAATCATTCATTGGCTCTGTACACACAAGGCAATTACTCATAATGAACTATGGTCCAAGACAAGTGGACTTGCCATTCTTTGCAAATTGTCATTCACTAGATTGGTGAATACTGGCAGCGTGGTTCGAGAATGTAACAAAAATAACAACAAGCTAAACAAACACTTGCTAAATGTGAGATGTAAATGACCAGCAAGATGACCTAGTTTAAAGACCCAATAGCTGTATCTTTTAGCATAATTTTTGTGATTTTACTGCCAAACTGAAACAAGCTCATGGGAATGTATTCATTGAGGGGTGTTTATACAGGTAGAATAAACTGTCCACTGGGACTACATGTGCAATTTTGAGCAAGATGAATAATAAATGTTTGCCCAAACATAAAACGGCACCCTCATGCAAATAAAAAGCAAAAATACTGCACGTCGTGCATATATATGAATTAAATCTTCACAGAAACGACAGAGTAGTCCCAATATAATGCATAATGCTGAATGTTGTCCACTGGGACATCATGTGCTTTTTTTTCTTTGTAATATCACCAGTTTTTAAAAATGGTAGGAAATGAAATTAACGGTTCAAATTTAAATTTTCTTGTCCAATTTTCTCTAGTAAAAGACTGTATCCTGTAAATTTGTAGAATTTGAAGGAAACCAGAGAATTTAGAAAGCCTTTTTCAGGTCAACAAATTTCAAGAGTTACAGCTACAGGGGCTTTAATGTAAATATAAAATATATGTCTTTGCCATGAAATACCTTACATTAATCATGAACTCCAATAATTGAAATGCTCAATATAATAAGTATCAAACCAAGCCTTGTTCTGGTGTGTTCCATTATTTATAGCTTTCTAATATAGCTATCAGATATATGTTTAGAAATATTATATACTTTGACTCAGAACATTCACTGAGCATTTTTTATCTAGGGGCACAAAGCCACCTAATAGACTCTTTTGGTACTGGTAGTTTACTACGACACTGATCAGTGTCACTGATTTAGCTAACAAAATAATGAAATAGGTTACTCTTTGAATAAATCAACCTGTACCTACTTTATCTCAGTGACTATCTACGACTGATCACCTCTATTTTGACAGTGACTACATGTATTTTCAACTGTGTTTTGGTGAGCCATCAATGGTTTTTAGCTCAAAATTGAATTTTTGACAACCAACGTATTCTATACATTTTACGTGAGAGGGCAAACGTTGAATAAATTGTTGGTGGCTAACGGGAAAATGGTTGAAAATATATATTCTCGTCAAGGTAGCTAGCAGGAATGAGAATGAGTCATAAACAGTAAATGATAAAGTGGGTACAATTTTATTTATTCAATGACTTGTACATTTCATTATTTTGTGAGCTAAATCAGCGACACTGATCGGTGTCGTAGTAAACTACCATACAAGTCTATGGGGTGGCTCGTAGCGGGTTAGCTGGCACTGACCCTTGAACTGAGTGCGATCAATAAGCCACAGCACTGCTGCGTAACCACTGCTAGGTTTTTTTAAATGACATTGTATGGGGTGACCTGGTTTTGTTGCAAAGTATCTGGACTTCTGTCATTGCAGTGGTAGGCTGGACATCAAGTGTGTTTCTGTCATTCATTGAACATCATACATGGAATATAACACCCTGCAGCACATTCCATCGATTTCAAAACATATCGGTGTTTGGGCTTCTTCTTAGAGTTGGAGTGATCCATTGGCTGTTCAACTAACTTTAAACGCTGTCACCGCAGACAAAAATACATCACGGAAATCAAAGACTCACTATATTGCTGCAGCTACATATACATTAGCCCTGCGTACGATGCTGTGTGTTCCGCTACAGCTAATAGCCCCGCTCACCACAGCCCTGCAAAGACCCGTACGTAGAGTTGGTGACTTCAAATCCATTTTTGGACTTGACGTAAAAAGCCAAATTACTGCCGAAATTCAGCGTTCTTGGGCCCAAGTCGTATCCCTGCCTACCTCAGCTACTCGATCGCTTCCAAAAATGCCAGTCTTTTATTCTTTTTTCGTAAATAACCGTCGATGTCGGCAACTCTCTCGCTAGCCCTGCGTACGTACGCAGTGTACGCTGTGCATTCCCTGTGTGCGTTCCTAACACACAGCGTACACTGCGTACGTACGCAGGGCTAGCAAGAGAGTTGCCGACATTGACGGTTATTTACGAAAAAAGAATAAAAGACTGGCATTTTTGGAAGCGATCGAGTAGCTGAGGTAGGCAGGGATACGACTTGGGCCCAAGAACGCTGAATTTCGGCAGTAATTTGGCTTTTTACGTCAAGTCCAAAAATGGATTTGAAGTCACCAACTCTACGTACGGGTCTTTGCAGGGCTGTGGTGAGCGGGGCTATTAGCTGTAGCGGAACACACAGCATCGTACGCAGGGCTACATATACATATACATGTACACAAACTATGACATAGTACATCTACAGGGACGTGCGGCACGTTCAGTGTCGTAAAATGACCCATAGGTCATAAGCCCGTAAATATTTTTACACCATAATGTTGTTCAATAGTGGGCAAAAACGAACTTTTTCGCACACACAAAACTATTAGTACAAATTAAAAGGGAAGGGGCAGGGTTGCAATGTCTGGGGGCGTTTAGCTCTGTGTACATCTATGAAATGAGCTCGGATCAGTCGGGTGCACATGTACTATGTGAATCTCGACATGCAAAGACTTAAAGGAATCACTTCAAATAGTATGTCTCCAATCAACGAGAGGTGATAAATGTCTATTTCGCTCTCATATTCGTAATAAATGAAAGCAAAACCTACCATTTTGGGTCATTGATTGGTCTCGTGACGACTTCTCAGTAGAGGTACGGCCACCCGCGTGTATATGTTCGCTGATTGTTTCCTCGAGTGCTTAACATATAATCAAACTGAGATGGCGCTGTTCACATTAACCAGGAAAACTAGTCTGCTAAAGCTGGCTGCTGCTATAGCAGCCTTGTGCCAACGTGAGACATGGTTTATAAGGGATGCACTTTGAATTAGACTTTGCAGTGAAATTACGTTATTTTCTCTTTCTTTCTATAGGTATATTTGGGCAATAGGTGCTCGTCTTACCACAGAACCATGCACACAGCCCTGAGTGTTTATGATTTGAGCAATATGTGTCACAATAAAGTGGGACGACAGCTGCTATGGATTCGCCAGTCTATTTTATGTCCATTTACACTGTAAATGGCAAGCATCCATGGCTGCATGATGTCAAAACACAAACATAAATTTTTCTCACATGCAGAATTTTTGTATTAACTTCGTCCAAATTTCAATAACAGACCGAATCTAACTCCATCTGTCCTTGAACATACCATGGAGGTAGTAGAGAACATACACAGTAATTTTGATATGATATATTTGTGCTGTCATGGTAACCTGTAGATTACTGGCATTTTGCACATAGCAGCAACATTGCAAACCTGTCCATTGCATTGTCCTTTATCAAAATGTATGTCGATTGTTTTAAAATGAAACAAACCTAGCAGTTTTGCATACCTTGGTGTACTTGTTCAACATAGATCTGCCTGAAACTCATCATCATATTAGTTTAATTTAAAAAATCTGGTTGCAGAAAATCTAAAACATAGCTATAAACACTACCTAGCATGTAAAAATGCATAATATACAAGTGTCATGAGTTGTGATTTGTATGATTTTTACAAAGCTATGTGTCCATGATGCATTACTAGTTTAAAGCTATGACATGCAGGTATGACTCACTTCAAACTCCTTGAATTCCTGTTTTCAGTTCATTATTATCCAGAATAAAATCGACACAACCTTCTAAGGAATCACTGATCAGTAACCACAAAAGTCAGTCTTGCATTTGAAAGTTATTGGTAACTTAAAAATTGTTTTTTGTTGAAGTTATATTGCCTCTGACATTTTTTTCTTGTACATTCTAGAGTTTGGCAAGCGTTTTCATAGACTAGAAACATTTTTGGTAACGCAGGGTGTATATTTTGACTAGGCATTTCTGGTTTGATTTATTAGTGTATGACCTTACTTAGTAAATGATCTATCGATATTCAAATTCAACAGTTTTCATTGTCAGGGGAGCAGTACATGTCACTCAGTTACAAAAAGCTATGACATGCAGGTATGACTCACTTCAAACTCCTTGAATTCCTGTTTTCAGTTCTCAGTTACAAAAATATGAAAAGAAAAGCCATGCATGATACAACATTTCTTTTCATCAATTTCATAATTTGTTGTAAATCTAGCCATGATATAGAAACTATTCAATATTCATTTTTGGCTAAATCTTGGCAAAATTTGCCCTACCGAATTGCCTTTGTCACCAGTACTGGACCGTACATGGACATTTCTGGAATATTTGTTCGGAAACCTGACAAATATTAAATATTAAACATGGTGAAGGTGAAAAAACATTTCAATGTTAATATATCTTTCATTTTTGGTTTTTGATTCTTCAACAAGTTATATCGTAGAAATGATGAACAACTGTCATGTAAATAAAAAATACTTTAATCAACAGAAGAGAATAATACTGTCAGAGGAATACACTTCACCAAAGAATAACTTTATAACAATTACACTGACTGACAGTGGTAATGGACATGACAGTGGTAATTGACATGACAAAGTTAAGAAAGGTGAATAAATCATTGCACTGAATTTGTCAAATAAAAACATAAACAAATCATGGCAGATACTGGTAACATAAAAAAATGCTGATTTTGAATACATAGGATATTTGTGAAATAAAATGCTACAATTTAGGGATGTACCATTAGATCTTGCAAAGGGGTGGTCAAAATACTGACAAATTTATTTCCTATTCAAAAGGTTAAGAATTTTTGTGTGTGCATGGCATGCATGCTATTTTTTCCAAATTTAGTTTGCTATCAGCCAGCCTTCATGTCAATATTTTGATTTCAAAAGTCAGCATTGCTGCAAACATTTTATCACAAGTTTTGCTCTACATTTCCCCTACCCCCCGATTTTTGACCACTACCTAGCACTACTGTTCCAAGATCTAGTTATCCTACGATTATCTAATGCCTGACATTGTCTTAATGTCTTTTATGTTCTAAAATTCCAAACGTTTTCATATTTTCTGTGCTAAGATTGCATACAATGACAGAAAATTAGTACCGGTATTCTGTATCTACATATCAAGACAATAAACACTTGAACATAGACTTTTGCACAATGCTTCACTTTTCATTCATTTGCTTTTGTTAGTTTATGATAAAATGAACTAACTCTTGTGGTAGAAAAAATATTTTTAAGACAGCTGTTAATAAAAGAATGAACAGGAAGGAACAACATTTTTGGGAAATAGATGTATGTGATTATGTTGTAGACAATGCTTTGGCAGTAAGATCTCATCAGAAAACATGATGCATAAAATACTTGGGAACAACAGTCTCTGGTTCAAAACATGAGAATTTGAATTTCACTGCAGCTGTACAATCAGTGAAAGGAGACACCATTGTCACTGTCTGAAACATGGAGGTTATTATCTCTAGGAAAAGTTTTGTCAAAATATTTACAAAGAGAGCGACGGTAAAACTCAAGATTTCTAGCAATTCACAATGCAACACTATGGAAAACAGCAAAAGAAGCAAAAACGATTTTCATTTTGATGTATATGCAGTAAAACAAAACAACACAAGGGAAGCATGATAGTTCACAGTGTTAAATCTATAAAAAAAAACCAATTACTTAATATGAGGAAATAAATGAAATGCAATAACGACACTTATTATGAAGAACAGAAAAATATAAATCCTCAAAGATTGCTTTCTACTCCTATGAATTTTAACACTTGCCATTTATCATTAACAAAAATAAAAATAACAACAACAATAAATATTTTATTCATCTTATTAAATAATTCCTAAGTGGAAATTATAATTATTAATACTGTAGATTAATGCGTACAAACAGTTGTTCCATTAGACATCAAATACACTTCTGTGTACAATGATTTTTCAATCTATAAACCTGCTTTATCTTACAGATAATTAACTATACACTGTACACTGACAAGGGAAACTGTCATCGTTTCCCCTAAACTCAAGGAGGATACTATAATGTCTACAGTTAGATCACAATGTGGAAAGAGTAATTAAGATAAATCAAGATGATTGGTTGAGAAACCAGTGAAACACATAGACTCTAGATTCTCTAATGCTATGAAGATGCCTATACTTCATAATGGACATGATATTGACAAATACATGACATGATATTGAGAAACCCAATCACCAAATGATATGATACTGAGAAAGCTAATAATCAAATATTGTAATCATTGTAAAAACATGGGCTACATAATAAAGTACTCTTGAACATATGGATTTTATGTCCCTTTTGCAAAATTACTGAAAAACTGCCAAGCAAGCTTTGTATGACAGAAAGTATTTACTCTTGAGAATAAAAGTTGAAAATATTTGTTGAGCCATTCAATTAACTTCAGCAAATTACATTAGTAGAGGACCTAAACTGACCAAAATAGTCACCAGTATGAAGTTTTAAGCTGCTACGGCACTTTTACATAGTTACCTCAGAATTATGTCTTCCTACACTTTTGCATGTAGAGGTAAATATCAATGTTTTGAATGATAATATGTTACTTGGTCTTTGTTTAATTGATGACTGCTCAATTAGCTCTTGTTTTTGCAGGTTTGCAAATAATCAAACTTTCAAAATGGTAATTAGCATCAAGTATACCAGTGCAGTACTCCATGACAGAGTCTTTGTATGAAACGATGTGCTGAAATAATCCTCTAATCACTATCAAACATTTGTCTGAAAATTGCATGATAAATAATAAATAGCACCTGGCATTTCCGTATCTGCAAGAAAATCTAGCTTTCACTTTAACAGAATAAAGTATTGCATCAACAAGAGTAAGATAGCTTTTATTGCCCTGTACTTATATTTGTTTTGTTTGGAATTTTTCCGAAAAGTTTAAGTGTTCATACAAATTGAAATTTTAAAGTCACAAAAAAGGTTCTTTGTAGCAATGGTCACATCTATGTGTGGTAAGTTGAAGTTTCAGTTCCATAAAAAGCATTTCTGGGCTCTCATTTGGTCAATCAAAATGGATGGCCTCTAGACATCTGGCTTAAGAAAACTGCCATATTTTTCCCACAATTCAATGCCCTTTGTGATGATAAGGTCAGCATTATCCTGTGGTATCTGCAGAAACAAACAGATTTCATTACAACACTTTACTTTCATCATGTGACATGTTTAATTTTGGTAAATTTGTTTCCATGACATTAATACATGTACTTTAAAATTGGCAACCATAGTATCCCTAAGTCATAGGTTGCTTTCCCAAATTGCATATAAATTTTCTGAATTGGATGAATGGTTCCAGTCTTTGGCAGTGGTACTGGAAACAATACCGTAATGCTTTTAGTGATAACATTTAGATATTAATTTTGGGATATTAATGTAAACATCCTGATAATCTAATCTAAGCAAAAACAAACACTCGTTGTTAAAACTAAGATTGTTTCTTATTAAGAATGCCGCTGAATACTTAAACTACGCAAAGCATAGAAATCACTGCAGCTCTGCTGGGCAATATTATGAATGAAAATTATCAATTTAATCAAACAAAAACCTTGACATTCCCAATGACACAAATCCTAAGTTCACGTTCTGGTTTGCTTTGATACACATTTGAGAATAACAATTCCATTATACTTGTTTCTTGGTAAACATAAATGACATTTAGCAACCATTCATGAAGTTCAGAAAAGGCTAAGCCATACTTTACAGTCTACATCACCAAAAACTCTAACGCTGTAAATGGATTCAAAAGGCAATGATACCAAATATTGTAACCCACCTTTTCAAGAAATTTAATGACATGTTCAGGTGTTTTCATGTTAAACAGTTGTCTTTCATATGTAATGACCACAGAAACAGCTGTAAATATGAGAATTGCACAGGCCCCTCCAATAACTTTATCCCATACCCTGTAAGGAATATGATAAAGAACTTCATTAAGCAATTCTTAAAGTGAAAGTTTTGCTACTCACAAAAAGATTTAACATTTTAGTTCTCTGACAAAAGAACAGTGTGAACAGTGTTAAATATACAGTTATAGATCTTGAGAGTGTGGACGTAATCCATACAGACACAATTTTTTACTGTAGACAATCCTGCAGTTTACGATTCAATAACAGATGCCAGCAATATGCCAGGCTGAAATCTGGTCCTCCCTGAATAAACACTGTGAACCCTGACCTCTTAGTGACCTACATCTAGACATGGAGATTTACTGTGGAACAAAGCTTGAGGGGCATTGCATTGATTGCAACAGTTCTCTGTTGAGCAACCTTAGATGTCCAGTACATTTCTAGTTGTAATAAGATGTTGCAAATCTGATGTCTTACCTTGCCAGACAAGGCACTGGAAATACCACAGCAAAACACTGTTGAAACCATAAGCGATACGGCAATCTGCTCAACAAGTCACGCTCCAACAAATAATTGTACAGTTTGCTATCTTCCTTTTTCAAGTAAAATTCAAACTTCTCATTCTATGGAGAGTAAATATACGGTACGATTAAAAAGCATGTGTAATTAAATTTGTTCCATTTTCTAGATTTTGTAAAATATTCACCTCTTTTGAATGGAATTAAGAGGATTATCATCATTCAAGTAAGAAGTATCATGTGACAAATGACCCTGTATTTAACGCGCGGTCAGCTAACTCTGTTTTGTAGGAATTCTAAAGTTTAATTTTAGGTTTACACATTTTCTCACTGAAAATGTATGGAAAGGTTTGTTTTAGTGTTTCAAAATTTCACATGTACTGGTAGTCACTATCTGTAGAGTCACTGCCTGAGATTGTCATGTATGTGCTATATTAAAGCTGCCAATAAATGGTTGCTGAATTGGTTTAGTTATTTCTATTTATCTAACCCTTATCTGCCAGGTTTGTCATTTCCCCATCTGCAAAGTCAAAATAAAACGATACAGAGCCAAACGAACCAAATGTAGTTTCACTACCTGGCAGCCTTGGTAGGTTTTAGTAACTTTAGTTCATTAAAATCATGGGCTTTAATGTTTAATATTTTGTTCAAATGCAACATATGGGACATGTTATGCCTCACTGGTGTTAATCAACTTGACCTGATGGTGAAATATGAACTTGGCAGGATAAGGGTTCAAGTTGTCAGTCTCAGACTCTAAACATATGATAGTATTGACAAAGCTTTATATTAATAGGAATATCGATAATGGATGAAAGTGCTCTATGTGCTCCATAATTCATAAACAAGGTATATACCGGGCATATTACAAACTATGCTCTTTGTTCATAAAAGCCAATGGTACAAATATTACTGTTTTAAATTCAAGGACACATAATGAAATATTTGAATAGGGTCATCATTATTCTAGTTTTTTCCCATTAACAAATCTATAATTAGAACATCAACTTACATCTACTAAAAGCTGATTTGTCAAGAAAGTTTAATACATTCCTTAATGTTAGGCAGTTGATAATCACAGTATGTGTGTTTCAGTCAAGAAATCTCTCCATGACAAATACTCAAACTTCAAAGATAAATGACCTGTGGACAATATTTGTTGTGTAGGCCAAGAAAGAAACCATACACAGTCATGTTGTACATTCATGAGTAATTTACCTCCAAGTTTTACAAGTGCCAGTCTGCATATTTTATTCATAATGATTATTGATACACTGGTAACTTACCAATTTATTGATGCTTTCTTTGTTTTTCTCCATATGTTTGAAAAACATGACACTTAGCCAGTAGCCGTCAATCTCGTCATCGACTATTTCAATCATAGAATTTGCCATTGCATCAAAATCACTATAATCTGGGTGTAAAAACTAAAATACAATAAAAAGAAGATACCATTATGTTATTTCTTCAGTTAAAGAAACTATCTATGGTGTATTGGATACCCTTTAGTATATGCTATATTAAAATTAGCTAAATCACAACTTGTTTATTATGCAGATTCTTTGCTCTACACAATGCGCCCTCTACAGTTCAGCTGAACACAGTGAGACTTGGTACCTTCACACTCACAGTTAAAGCTAAATCAGCCTGCCAGTACTGGTTCTTCTAAGACTGAGGCAAGTGTTAACTCAATGGTGACACACATTGAATGCAATGCCTACAAGGGTCTTTGATAGTCTGTCATGACATGGACACCAACAAACTGCTATCCTATTAAAGTACACCATGTATTTTCTATGTTTGGCTTCCTATAAAATCAAAATTTAGGCCATTCTTATCACTGTATGTTAGAGTGTTACATTGCTAAGATTATGCTACAATTTTAACACAAACTCTGTGATAACTTTCTGAAGGTTCACAGATATATGTATATTTTTTGGCATATCCCAAAAAATAGGAAGTAGCAGTGTTCTATACTTTGAGTATTGCAAAACTCTTCTACGGAAACATTTGGTCAAGAGTCACTGACCATGCAGAATTTCATATGTGAAAGAACAAAATATGTATATGTTCATTAATATAACTGCACATTGACATAACATGCAAAAACCAACATAAATTTTAGTAGAATTTTAGTAGAATACAAGTTAGAAGACAAAGTTGGAAGACTAAGTAACCAACTCAAGCAGGTACCGGTAATGGGGATACAGACGAGTTAAGGGCCACTAATGCTAACTTTTTGATGATTTTTTATTATTTTTATTTTATATGTCAATTGCAAGTTCTTGTTCTACTTGCCAAAGGATGTTGAAACACTCATTATTTAGCTTGTTAATGTAGCGTCTATAAGTGTAAAACACACTGTATTGTTTAGGTTTGAATTCTAGTCCAGAACTGAAAAAAAAATTATGGGTTTAAATGTCAATCCATACATCCCATACAGTGGATTAACTTCATTCTTTTCTAGTACGTGTCTGGAAGAATATCACAGGAAATGGGTTGGCAAGCTGATCCCTTGTCCTCTATTTCCTCTCACTGTATCAACATGTACCAATGTTTGGCTAAGGAATGCTTTATAAAAAAAAACATGCTTACATCTTCACTTTCTTCCAGTGGTAATTTGCCTGCACTAAGTTGACACATCATCCTATGACAGATAGCAAGATCAGTGTCATCTTGTATCTTCCTCATGACTTTCAAAGCATGATGCAAATCTTTGTACTGTTCTCGTCTCTGCTTGAGAACAAACTGATGTATACTTTGATGAATTGGTAACACACCTGTGAGAAAACAGTAACAAATCATCACTTGACTCTGTGAATTGAGTGAATAACGATGTACAACCACAAAAGCAAAACTGGAAGATCAGGAAAATTAATCTCTCCATAAATTAAATTTTAACAAGCGACCTAACGGCCGATATTGCTTCGCTGTGTTATGCAGAGAATAAATTTTTCTGACACATGTTGATGAAGAAGGTGGTAATCTTTGATAGCTCATTTCAGTGGCCAGAAAAAAGTGGCAAA
Organism: Ptychodera flava; assembly: GCF_041260155.1. Classification (NCBI taxonomy): domain Eukaryota; kingdom Metazoa; phylum Hemichordata; class Enteropneusta; family Ptychoderidae; genus Ptychodera; species Ptychodera flava. Next base: position 3,639,480 of record NC_091936.1, read on the forward strand.
AATAGCTGCAAAAATACACAATTTAAGATTTCATCATAAATTGAAAATATCACATGACGATAATCCCTAAGAACATGTCAACGAAAGCTAACTGATGAGTAGTTTTTTTGAGAATCAAATTTTCTAACCGAAAAATGGCAAAATCGCCCCAAAAAATACAAAATTGCAGATTTCATTATAATTTTAATATATCATATTAAAATAACCCCTTGGAACCTGTATATGAAACGTCAAAGCTATTGGACATGCATTTTTGAGAAACAAATTAATTGAGCAAAAATGGCAAAAAATTGCCCAAAAAATACAAAATTGCAGATTTCATCATAATTTCAATAAGTATCATTAAGTTCATCTGTAGGAACCTGTATACCATATTCCAAAGCTATCAGACGAGTAGTTTTTGAGACACACATATTTTGACCAAAAATGGCAAAAATTGCCTCAAAAATACAAAATTGCAGATTTCACCATAATTTCAATATATCTCACTTAGTTCATCTGTAGAAACCTATATACAAAATTTCAAAGCTATCGAACCAGTACTTTTTGAGAAACAAATTTTTTGACCAAAAATGGGAAAAATTGCCCCAAAAATGCAAAATGGTAGATTTCATCATCATTTGAATATATCACATTTTTCTTGTCCCTATAAACCTGATTACCAAATATCAAAGCTGTCGGACAATCACTTTTGGTGAAACAAATTTTTTGACCAAAAATGGCAAAAATTACCCAAAAAATACATATTTGCATATTTCTGCACAATTTGAACAAATCTGAAATAGATTATCCCTAGAGACCTATGTACTAAATATCAAAGCTATCTGACTGGTAGTTTTAAAGAAGAAGATTTTTAAAGATTTTTTGACCAAAAATGACAAAAATTGCTTTAGAAATACAAATATGCAAATTTCACCATGATTTGAACAAAGCAATTGGACTTGCAGTTTCAGAGGAGAAGGCAATTGTTGACAGACGATGACGACAATGATGGAAAATCAGCCTTTTTGATAAGCTCCAGGTCGCTGACAGCGGAGCTAAAAACTTCAGTGCTCTAGAGGGAAGTCTTCATTTATGGAAAGGAGTGGTTGAGGCACCTCTGTACTATTTCATGAGAAAAGTCTCCATCACAGGAAATTAACAGCCCCCTATAATAGTACATAATCACTTTTGTGGTGTGACCCTGAATAGTATAAATGACCTGTATGACATTGTTTGCTCCTAACAGAAAAGTTTAAATATTTCCACTGTGTTCTTGTTTGCTTGGTTTTGAATATTGATACTATTGTGCGTTGACAAAAGGTCAGCTTTTCACCTCACTTGTGCATCATAAGGCACGTGACTTTTGGCCTTTTCAAAACTAAAACTTATAGAGCATTCAAAATATATTGATAGTCATAAAAACTACAATATGCTTATGTACACTTTTGTTATCACTAGAAAATTGAAGAGATACTATGATATTGACAATGCAACCAAACGTACAATCGCAGATTCTCATTGAAGTGTCCTGAATGGTACTTAGTTGATCATATCTGACTAGTTTGTACCTTAGAGCTTCAGTACAGAAAGCAATATACATAAAGTCAAAATATCGTTGTATGGTGCCACATGGTGTCCATCCATACTGCCTCAGATACAGATTTCATAATTCTCCCATAGACCCTAAAAGAATCCGTTCATTCTGACTCAGACAGTTCATATATAATTCTCCCATTGACCATAAAAGAATGGTTTTCCACATTTCTGGATGTATTAGCTGTACCTTTACTTTCTGTATGATTCATATTATCTCATGCATTACATGCATTTTTAAGACAGGGAATTAAATGACAATGTTACCCGGGAAGTTTTACATCATTTTTGGTGTTCAAATAGACTTGGTTCAAGTCGGTGAATTTTAAAAAAATAAAATCATTTATTATAGTTTCTCTTGTGTCTCTCCTATTTCGTACAAACTTATCCGGAATTTGGCAGCTCATGCCTGGTTTTCCCAGCGATTGAATGCGTCACGTTTGAGTCTGCGCAGTTAGTGAGTTAGTTTCTGCCGGGTGAAACTCCGCTATATAGCGTTCACTCCACTCATCGCGTTCACCCTACTCATCGCGTCCACTCACGCGCGCGTTTCACATGAAAGCAAAATACAAATCATTGTGTTCACTCCACTCAAACATTCACAAATCACAGACTTGAACCAAGTCTAGTGTTCAAAGCATTGATGACTTATATCAATGGTGTCAGCAAGTTGAATGGCAAGTAACCAATGACATGCATGTGAGTCTTATTGTGGGGTGAAGGATTTGTGAAATTTTATAGAGTAACTTCTTTTAAAAAATACTTGCTTACATTAACAGAATGCCACTTTGACTTACCCAAAACAATTTTCCATACGAATGGACGATAAATCCCTGGTACAGGAAAACGATGACAAAAAGTTGTAAGTTTATCATTATCTGCAATTAAGATAATAAGAAATAATTCAGAAGTGAAATGTACCGTATCAGTTTTCAAGCATTATCAGTAATTTGCATCGATTGGTCAGTCAGTCCCTCCACCCTCACTCCCTCCAACCCATTCCCTTGATGAATTGACCCTTGTCTAGGATAACGAGTTCTAAGCAATTGGACAACTTGTCTTACAAATCTTACTAATCTATCATCTCCATGCTAGGATTTGAACTCATGTCCTACACCTCAGTTTGGATGCTCTACCAACTGAAATATGTAATATTTTGTTTAAACACATGCATTTATTTACCTGATTATCATTTGTTAAAATAATAAATAAATAAATAAAATAAATAATAAATATATTTATCATATACCCCTGCCCATATTGTTTCATCCTAATGATGTTTACCGTAAAATATCAACTGTGATATTTACAGTAAACATCAACATACACATGATAAGGCAAAGGCAAAGCAGCAAGGGAGATGATATTGTAGTTTTCTGATGCATCTATAACTCAACTCATTTGTGGTGTAAGTACAGTTTTGCACATTTGGCCAATGTGTAGAGTTTCTCAGTTTTGACATTACATCCACATGGTAAGATGGCACAGGATGCCTTCAGGACACAGGGCTATCTCTACATCCTTAAACCATGTAAACAGCGTATGATGCCAAGCTGAAGTTGAAATGGAGAAAAGATTACATTGCATGCATGGCTCTTATGTTTTTGCCAACATGTACACTACATGCACATGGTGCATGCAAGGTTTTGTATCAATATGCATCTGCTTCTAGTTTTCTCTTTTAAAGGGTGATAACTGGGAAAATGTTACCAGGGTTTCAAAGTCATTTCACTAGGGTTTCCCTTCATTGATGCAATAAGATTAGAGAGCAGAGAAATGTTACAAATGCTTCAAACTCATTTACCAATGTTCCCTGAGCTTATCAAAATCACTGGCTTCACTGCATGTGCACAGAAACGAGGTTATCAGTAGTTTATCAATATATACAATCCAATAAAAATTCTTATATATGGGTATAGGGGTACACAATAACAGAGAGTATGTAACAGAGTTCTTTCCTCAAATACAAAATATACGCCAAGGTCACTCCACAAGATTTTGTGGGCTGACAGTGCATATGGTTCCTAGACACTTTGCACCAAAACTACGGGTATGTTGTCACTTCAAAACAACCACTTAGTACAAAAACACTCTTCTAGCAAAGCCTCTCAGACCAAGGGTCACGTCATCCAAAACCATTTCACCTAAAAACAACAAAGCCATTTCACCCCAAACTATTGCCAACCAGTAAAGCTGAAAATAACCAGCAACTGCCCTTGAAGTTTTCAACACCTATCTATCTATCATCCTGTGAGTATACAAACATCAAAAAACTGACGCAATACTGTGCAAGGCTCTGTTGTAGCTTTTAGTAGTTTGCATTTGTGTTTTTTTCTCCAATGCTACCATTTATGGGTTTGTGCAAGAATAAATGGTTCATAGAAGCCAAAATTTCTTCAAGGTTGCATGTAAAAACAGCACAGTGATACATCATTGTTTTTTGGACAAGTTGGCAGTATGATGGTACTACCAGTATACTTGGAGCGAAGTGAGTTTTATTGTATGAGATGGTATTTGGGGAAGAGTGGCCTGGCATGACGTAATACTGGTACATAATAGTTTTTGGATGAAGAGGTGTTGGGTGACCTAGTTGGAGTATAGACACTTCACACAGAGAATGAGATGGTATGGTGCAATGTAGTTTGAATGTAGTTTGCAGTGTCTGGACCCTGTGTATACACCCATGATGGTGACAGCCGATGCTCTAATCCATAGGCACTTGGAACGTGGAAAAAATTTTTTGTGTATAGCACAGGCAAACTGAAAATGAATAGTCAAAAAATATGATACTATTTTCATACTTATTAAAATGATAAATCGTAATTATGAAACATTGATATCACTAAAACAAAGTTAGTATTTTATCCGGGTTGAGTTTCCTTCCTGCTGAGCAGCACTCAATAAAATCACTGTACGTGTATGAGTTGTGTATAACATAGGCAGCCGGCAAGCCGGCTTGTCGGGGCGTCCAATATATGTAAGGAGTATACAGAAAGGGTTTTCTATGTACTCTAAGTATATTGGACACCCTGGCCAGCCAGCTGTATCATACGCAACTCAACACAGATGAAATACTAACTCAGTTTTAGTGATATCGATGTTTCATAATTTCGATTTATTATTTTTAATAAGTACGAAAATAATATCATATTCTTAGACAATTCATTTTCAGTTCGCCTGTGTGTATAGTATGCCATATTGGCACAGTCCTGTGACAGTGTAATAGTGTCAATGCTCTGATCCATGAATGGTTCATGTCTGATCATTCATACCACTCTTTCGAGTCTTTGTGTCAATGTTTGAAAAATCCCTGTGTATTAATATCCGAGGGTAGTGCTAGCTTGCATCATCTACGACGCGACAGACAGTTCATGGGATTTGAATATGTAGCTGCAAAATTGTAGCGCTGTACGGTAAGGCAGTCGGTGATTTTTGGTTTTTGCGACCTCGCTCACCAGTAGGTGAGGTCGCAAAAAACAAAACTCACCGACCGCCTCACCTTAGCTGTACAATTTTGCAGCTATTGAATATGCTGTATTGGCCACGGGTGCTTGGAGTGTGGTGTACCGTATACCGTGCACTGGCACCGGCAAAATGAAGGAATGTTAAACAAAGTATGGCTGGCACATGCAATATGAAGAAGGAATGTTAAACAAAGGAGAGATACGAGTTATTTGTTTGATGCGCAGAACGAGAACACGTAGAACGAGTACAATCAACGAAGATCCGTACGGCACACACGTGTCCGGAAGATCAAAGAGCACTGCTGAGTGAGAGACTCTCTCAGAGAGTGAGGTTACATGACATGTTTTTGTCACCTACCAAGAGGATCTTCTTTTAAAAGAATTTCCAACGACTTCTTTCCTTCAACACCTTTAAACCCGACCTTTTCGTAGTAGTGTGAGCGAAAATTTCTCTCATCAATGTGAGCCATTGTAGATATTGCAAGGAATTCATGATTCAAATATCCCCGATTCTGCCGCCATGTTCCTTCGATCTCTATCAGGTGACTCATCTGACGCATGAGGTCATACGGGGTCAGGCCACGTACTCAAATACGCAAACGATTAGGGGACGTGGGACCTAAATGCACGGTTGTTTGGAATACATTAGTACGTATGTCAAGATAAATTGCAATGCAATACTATGGTTCGACTGCGCTGCGCTTCTTCTATAGTATCAATTTGACTTTCACAACCTGCTGCGTCGCCTACGTCATGCGAGGTCAAGGGTTAAATAGTGGGAGAGAACCGACAACCCGAACTCTCACTCTCACTCAGATCGGATTCTGGGCCCGCAGCGGTTGACGGATTTGGGCACCGTGCATCGCCGCGAAGCGTGTACGTGTATGATCAACTAGTTTTACAGCCTGACTGACCTTTTCCACAAATACCGAAGGGATCACTGACCTTGTTTATCGCTAATTTAGCAACTTCATAGAGTCTGCTACGATAGCCAAGCCCCGGGAGCCAAGCGACTTTTATACGCTATTTTAAATGGCTCGTCGTATGTATGCCATCTTACTGAGATGACGTAATCAGTATTTATGATACAGTACCGGTGGATGAAAAACAGAAAGTTCACTAGTTTGTGGGAGTCATAGGAAGTATCGACTCACAGACATTGCTACAGAACCACCTTCACAGCCAGCCATCCGCAAGCGATCTACGATGTCCGGTGAATTGAAGTCCGATATCAGGGTCCTCAACGCCCGATCAGCAGACAACACGAGCAAGCAGACGACAGTTCCGACTGCAGGAAAGCAACAAGATGCTGTCAGTGTTTCTCAACAACTCCAAAAACTGATGTTGAGGTAAATATGTGAATTTTAAATTGGTTTGCAGACGAAAAAAAGAGAGAAGGCGACAATGTTCAAACAGAGCATAGCACAACACTACAGGGATGACCATCTCATATGACTCACCTAACAACAGTGCCTACTGGTACTGGTACTGTAGTACTGCCACTGTAGTAAACCACTATGTTCTCAAAACGCATTTTATTTAGAGAGGGTAATTGAACTTTGTTCCAGCTGTCTCTGACTTGACTTAAAAGAAAATGAATTTAGAATAAGCAAACAAAAATCCATCCGCAGATATAATGGACGTGATGCAGCATTTGTGCTGTATCTACTATATTTAGGCACAGGCGCTTGGCACATTGCTGGGATAATAATCGTATTTAATATGTAGAATGTCTATATACGACTTGATTATATCAATAAAAGAATCACTGTACGTGATATTAGTGTAGGCTTATAGGCATTATACCGAGTGGCTATAGCTGCCTGGCTCGGGCCCGGCGAACGCACTGCATAATCATCAATGTGTAGAATGTCTACATGACTTGATTATTTAATAAAGAATAACTGTACGTGATATTACTGTACATGTCGGCTAGCTTAATCGAGTGGCTGTAGAGCTCTGCAGGGCTTGGGCCCGGCTTGGGCCCGTTGTCCACCGCTACACATACAGGATGAAAAGGCCGGAAAGCTTTTCACCGCCCGATTTCATAAATCAGCGAAATTCACGAACTCTGAGCGTTTCCGGTGATAAAAACTGGTCAACGGTCAGATGGTTGCATAAACAATCGATCGACTGACCTCTTTTGCCTAAAATCATACCTTACCCTATGCTACTGGTGAGAAATCGTCCTGAAATCGGCTGGGCACACCAACCCAGCGCCGGCCATTTTGAATCAGCCGCATGCAATGTACGCGTCTGCATACAACCCTTCGCAGATGACGTATTGTCTTTCAATTGCTCTTCTCTCATTGGACGCGTACATTGCATGCAGCTGATTCAAAATGGCCGGCGCTGGGTTGGTGTGCCCAGCCGATTTCAAGACGATTTCTCACCAGTAGCATAGGGTAAGGTATGATTTTAGGCAAAAGAGGTCAGTCGATCGATTGTTTATGCAACCATCTGACCGTTGACCAGTTTTTATCACCGGAAACGCTCAGAGTTCGTGAATTTCGCTGATTTATGAAATCGAGCGGTGAAAAGCTTTCTGGCCTTTTCATCTTGTCTGTGCAGCGGTGGACAACGGGCCCAAGCCGGGCCCAAGCCCTGCAGAGCTCTACAGCCGCTTGGTTAAGCTGGCTCACATGTACAGTAATATCACGTACCGTTATTCTTTATTAAATAATCAAGTCTTGTAGACATTCTACACATTGATGTTTATGCAGTGCGTTCGCCGGGCCCGAGCCATAGCCATTCGTGTATAATGCCAGTCAACATGTAGGCCTATAGGCCTACACTAATATCACGTACAGTGATTCTTTTATTGAATAATCAAGTCGTATATAGATATTCTACATATTAAATACGATTATTATCCCAGCAATGTGCCAAGAGCCTGTGTATTTAGGTGCCCTTGCTACAGAGACTGATGTCATATGCTCTACATTTTTTGTGTTTCTTCTTTAGAAATGCAAATATTCACCGAACAGGTGTGACCTCTCACCAATCTTTTATTATAAAGGCATTCTTCTTAGTGTCAGTAAATTCAGATATTAATTTTTCATCAAATTTATCATTTGTGATTCAGGGAGATTGTCACATATACTGTCACTGTGCTTGTTCTTGAAAACAGCATAGCCTTGCTGTTACATAGAAGTTAAAATTATGATATAATGTGTTTTATTTCTTGGTTCCACATTTTTAAAAATATCAACAGCTAGCCGATCTGTAAAGCACATGCTTGCAACAGTACAGTGTGCAGGCATTGTGAGCATATAGACTTGAACCTTCCATTGAATCAAAAAGAATCATTATAATTATCATACAAAATACTACCAGTAGTTTCTTGATCCACAATATGAATTTACAATATGATGTTTTTGAAGGAATTATTTTTACAGCAGCTTTCACATGAAACATGGACAACATTTGGACTAGTCTCTAGTCACTCAAGTGATGGATTCAAAAATGGATGGCTATAAATTTGTAAAGGAGTTTACAAGTAAGCTATTATGCAGGCTAAGCTGCTGTTACAATTTATAATGAAACCCTGGAAACATCAGAGATATTAGATAGAGCAACTACCAATTTCCAAAGTTAATCATCAGCTACACAGTTCAAAACATGTAATACAAAAGGTTATCATTTATGACAACTTTACCCAATTTATAATTTTACTGTACAGACTGAGATGTGAAAAGAATTCAGGGCCCTCTAGCTAGACCAGTCTGATGTTGGAAGCGGTCAATCATTTACATTAAAATTTTGGTTTGTACCTCCACAGACCAATAGCTAATGTTTGTGTGTGTGTTGAGGAGATCTGTCAACATTAACCAGGCACATTAAAGACAAACAAATGCAGCTGATGTCTGCCATTGGTTGCTACCAGCATGCACTGGTAGCATGAAGGTTACCTCCGTGGTACCAGTCAATGCTCAGTGTGCAAACAGCTATTTAAAGTGACATTATATCAGCATTTTTATTCTCAGTCAGTATAATAAATTTGAAAGCAAACATGTCTTGAAATCTGTCTAGCTTGCAAAATTATCAAGTTTGTGCACACTTCCCTTTCTGTTTTTCACATCAACTAAAGTAATGGTTTAGAAAGAACTTGACTTCAACAATTGAAAGGAACTCGGTGTACATGTATTCTCCATTTGAAATTACATAACAATGTTTACCAAAATAAATGAATGGAGGAGTTAACAAGTATCACAATAACCACACAAAGAACACTTCCCTTTCAGTAAGACTGAATGATACTGGTCGTAGTGAAAGCTTCATGCTTCTCTTGTTTCAGATCTCAATCACTTCACATGTGAGAGTTATGTATATATTACAAGTTTCTGTTCTTGTTAATACCAGAATGTAAAACCCTGGTTGCCATAGTTATAGACAGAAGAACAAAGCCTTTCTTTGGAAGCACAAATAAATTTCTGATATTTATTATATAATTTTGAATAATTCAATGCCAGCTTACAAAATAATTCACTGAACTTCAGTATGATGTTTCTGGCCTATGGTTTAACTTTTGTTTACATGTCATAGGTTCGGTTGTTTTCAAGCTAACCCTGACAATCCGTTATGATGGAATTTGAAGATGTATGAATGCTACATGTTGCTACAGTTTGTACCAGTGCAAACAACAACCATACCAGTGTGTTCTGTGTATGCAAATTTCAAATTACACAATTAAATTTGGGATATCTCCATACCAGTGTTTTCTAAGTATATCAATTTCAAATTACACAATATGGGATATTTCCACTCTGTACATGGCATTGAAAGATTTATACTCAGTGACAAGGCAACATTTTAATGAGGAATTTCTCAATCAACTCCTTCACTCCCAATCCATACGTACACATTTGAAAGATACAACTTTTTAAAAGTGACATGTATTCGGAGAACCATGAGTGTTATCCACATAGTGCAATGGGGCCTGCAACAGATGCAATGAAATAGCAGTGACAGATCCTTCATGTCACATGAGAACACCAGACTGAAGCCATTTCTTTTGTCAACGATTGAAGAGTGATAATTCAACTCTAAGCTAGTCTTTAAGTATTTTATTCTGCAACTGTATGCACTCATATCCATTTGCTGAAGTCCGCACAATCCTTTGGGTTTTTAAAAATTCTTTGCAATTATTGTTAAACTAATATTTCAAAATGACAAATATGTCTACACATTTATGCAGAACATAGATTATTTTACTTTGTTTGCATGGTATGATAACAGAAAAGTGGACCTTTGATTTTTCTTTATCACAATCCAATATTTTATATTACTATACAAACTCAAATGAGCAAGATTATGATAAGTCTGCTGAACTATGAATGAGTTTTAAAAAGCTAGTTTACATATTCAGTTTAAGTGTATAAATCATAATTGTGGACTTGTTGATTGACAATTTTCAGTCCACGGAATCAAATTAGTTTTGGATCCACACAGTACAGAGCAATGTGTTTCAGTAGTCAAAGAGCAATAGGATCTTGCCAGTAAAATAATTTCAACAACAACTTGTAGGAAAAAGAGTCAATGTCAGTGTACGGTATTATTACTGAAATGATGAGATGCATATCCTACAAATCATCATGGTCAATACAATTGTATGGTAAGATACAACTTACAAGGAAAGCACTTAGCCATTTTCCCAATTCTCTTATCAGTTGCTGTAGATGACTGACTTGGTAAGTTACATCAGGATTGTTTTAATGCAATGACCAATTACCTCCCTGTTATTATTCACTTTCTGTGGCATACCCTTCTGTAAAATATTACAAAATATAGCTGCACAGAGACAGGCTTGAGTGATTTCTTGGTGTATTCTAAAGCTCCTTTCTGTGTAATCATCAGGAGGCTCAAAACCTCACATAAATAATATGCAAATATACTAGTATTTTTTATACAAACTCTCTTATCACTGTTGTATACTTTCATAGTCTTCAAAGTTTTTAGGCAATTAACACATTGGTTTCATATGGTAAGGTCATGAGTGATATTTTAGAAAAGATTTAAATTGTTGGAATTGAACAGCCAGGAGAGAAGACATCTTTTCAGTTCGGACTGGAAGTATGGAGTTTATGAACACAAGAGATATAAAAAAGTCAATGATATTGTGTGTTGTATAGAAAAATGATGTTTGTTTTTCACTAGATAATTGATGCAGAATGGGAAAACCATTCCAATAATGGATAATGGAACTAAAATAGCTACCATTCTGTGCAAATACTTGTGTGGACATTTCAATTTAGCTGGCACATGCTAATTCAACTGTAGTGTATTGGATAAATATTAGCAGTTGCCTGAGTTGGTCTTGAGCTAGAATTTATTGAATGTAATGTCCCATTACATCGCTTTTGAACAATTTTTTATAGCATTTGAACAATTAACCTTGCATTAACAAGCCAGCATTGAGAAAAGCAATTAGACCACACCTTAGCAATCTATCACAGATCCTTCTTATATTACTTCTATTTATATATGCAGTATTTCTATGCCCAGCAAATTACCATATGTGTTTCTTTCAAATTACAGTCTTTGCCTTTCAAGGTTAACAGTCTCTGAATGCATAATGTTCAGCATATACAGTACATTGACAGAATACAATTCATAATTTACTTTTTCCTTTGTCCATTCAAGTGTAACACAATTGGATACAAGGAATTATTAAACGACTTTATGAATGAGAATAACTTGTTGATCTACCTTCAGGAATATTAAATTCTAGCAATTTCTTAAATGAAAGCATACAATCCCTGTACAAGGCAAAACATTTTTACCGTACTCGTCCGAGTATAAGCCCCCGGTTCGGCAACACTAAACAGCGGTAAAACTAGGGGAGGGGCTTATACTCGAGCAACCCCATGTTATCTGGCATGGACGCTTAATTTATGCTAATTTTATGCACGATTTTTTTCAACACCACTCGATCTTTCTATCGCTTTCAAAATCGACTTACACATCCAAAGAAATTGATTGTACAATCTCTGAATACAGAAGTGACATTTTGGTGAAATTTCAGCGTCGAAAAAAAAACCAAACTTGAAACAAAGACGTCATGTATGCTGCTGATCAACAGTAATGTGATTGTGAACAGGCATGCATTGCCCACACGGAAAGGCAATTCAATATTCCATTATCAAACTGTCTACATCTTGTGAAAACAACAACATAGCAGTGAAAATTGTAATAGTCACCAGGAAAAGTCTTCACAAATGAAAGGATAATTGCTTCAAACAAAAGAAGCTGCATGTTTCAAGCATGAAAACATCGCGGCCGTGAATGAAAATAAACAAAGGCGGACGTGAGTGAGACTATTCTATTTAGGCGACGGGGGTGAGTAGGGTCAAAGAATCAAGATAGTACTGGAAAAACGTGTCATTTTCCTTACGATATTGTCAAGGGAACTCCAGTTTCCCATTGTTTTAACATCTTTTAATGGTTTCTTTATTATCTAAAATTAATTTTACCAAGTTAAATGACCAAATATACTCTCCTAACCTTTCTGTATTTGAGTTACACTAGGGTAGGGGCTTATACACGGATGTAATGCATTTTCTAAAATCCTCTAAAATCAGTAGGGGGGTTTATACACGAGCAGGGGCTTATACTCGGACGAGTACGGTAGCTCTATATGCCATATGCATAAATGGCAATGGAGGTTATGTGTGTCTGTCCACATTAAAAACTTGAGAACGACACCATCTGCAGTCTTAATATTTGGTTTGCATGTGCATCATGGGGGTGGGGATAGGGGATTTGAGATGCAAATTTGTTCATATTAACATGTTTGTGTTGAAAATATGCAAATGAGGTAAACAAATGCAAAATCAGTAAAAAATGCTGATACTCTCAAATTACTGGCCAAATTAGGTAATTACTGTGTTCGTCATAGGTACCTTGCACAAACCTTTTTCAAATATAATTATTTTGATATGTACCATTCTTTACATTAAGGATTAATATTTTGGTCATTTTTGGTCAAAAAAGCTTCAGAAGTGCATGTCGAAGAGCCTTGAAATATGGTACAGATCTTACTTGGAATGACGTAGCTGGTGTAAATTTGTTCAGATTGTAATGAAATCTGTAATGAAGCATTTTAAAGCTATTTTTTGTGACCTTTTATCAAAAATCCTATTTTTGAAAACTGCTTATCCAATAGCTTTGCAATTTGGTATACACTGGTTCCTAGGGATGGCCTAGTTGAGATGTGAGGCAGTTGTGGTGAAAACTGCAGTGTAATACTTATTATTAAGTTTATTTTTATGATTTTGGTCAAAACATTCTATTTTTCAAAACTGCTCATCTGACAGCTTTTGAATTTAGTATTGGTTCTCCTATGAATGAGCCAGTTGAAATGTATGCAAATTGCAGTGGAATCTGTAGTGTACCGTAGTATTTTTAGTCCCAACGGACACCGTCCGGGGGGACTTATAGGTTTGGTCATGTCCGTGCGTGCGTGCGTGCGTCCGTGCATGCGTGCGTGCGTGCGTGTGTGCGTCCGTCCGTCCGTCCGTTCACGCAGATATCTCAGATATGCCTGGAGCGATTTCATTTAAACTTGGTACATAGATTACTTCATATGTCATACATATGCACGTCAATTTGTTTTTTGATACGATCCAATATGGCCGCCAGGCGGCCATTTTATTACGATTTTTTCATGTACAGAGCCATAACTCAGGCATATCTAAACCGATTTTATTAAAATTTGGTACAAGGACATTGACCTATGTCATACATATGCACGTCGATTTGTTTTGTGATACGATCCAATATGGCTGCCAGGCGGCCATTTTATTACGATTTTTTCATGTACAGAGCCATAACTCAGGCATATCTAAACTGATTTTATTCAAAGTTGGTACAAGGACATTGACCTATGTAATACATATGCACATTGATCTGTTTTGTGATACGATCCAATATGGCCGCCAGGCGGCCATTTTGTTGCGATTTTTACATGTACAGAACCATAACTCAGACATGTTTCAACCGATTTTATTCAAAGTTGGTACAAGGACATTGACCAATGTCATAGACATGCACGTCAATTTGGTTTGTGATACGATCCAATATGGCCGCCAGTCGGCCATTTTGTTACGATTTTTTCATGTACAGAGCCATAACTCAGGCATATCTAAACCGATTTTATTCAAAGTTGGTACAGGGACATCGACCTATGTAATATATATGCACATTGATTTGTTTTGTGAAACGATCCAATATGGTCGCTGTGTGGCCATTTTGTTACGTTTTTTTCATGTACAGAACCATATCTCAGACATGTATCAAGCAAATTTATTCAAAGTTGGTACAAGGAGATTGACTTATGTCATACATATGCACGTCAATTTGTTTTGTAATACGATCCAATATGGCTGCCGTGTGGCCATTTTGTTATGATTTTTTCATGTACAGAGCCATAACTCAGGCATATCTCAACCGATTTTATTCAAAGTTGGTACAAGGACATTAACCTATGTCATACATATGTAAGTCAATTTGCTTCATGATATGATCCAATATGGCTGCATGGCAGCCATTTTGTTACAATTTTTTCATGTCCTTAGCCAAAACACGGGCACGTCTCAACCGATTTTATTCACCGATTTTATTCAAACTTAGTAAAAGGACATCACAGACCAAATTCATGAAGAGGACTCTATCCTCTCTGAGGAGTTGTAATCAAAGTACCCATTAACAAGTGGGGACTGTGTCATCTACGATGACTTGTTTATTCTATTTTTGTGATTTTCGGTCAAAAAAGCTCTGAGTTTTTCAAAAGTGCTTATCCTACAGACTTAGTACATACTGGTTCCTAGGAATGACCTAATTGAGATGTGAGGAAATTGCAATGAAATCTGCTGTAGTATTTTTACATTGGTTTTTGTAAGCTTTGGTCCAAAAATCCTATTTTTCAAAACTATTTAACAGCTTTGAAGTTCATTATGCTGTTTTCCTATGGATGAGCTAGTTGTGATGTGTGCAACTTACAGTGAAATCTCAATGTAGTATTTTTTATGCTATTTTTTGTGATTTTTGGTCAAAAAAACATGTACTTCAAAACTTCTCATTTAACAGCTTTGACTATTGGTATATTTATTCCTAGGGATGTAGTTGAGATATCTGAAAATTGTGATAAAATCTGCCTCGTGATATTTTTAAGGCTATTTTTTATGATTTCTGTTATCAAGTCATATTCTTTAAAGTTTAAACTATTACTCTGACAACTTTGGACCTTGCCATTTAAGTCTTAGGATAACCCAGTTGAGATTTCTTCAGATTGTGATGAAATCTAGAAGTTTTCATTTTTAAGAATATTTTGCAAAATTTTTGCTATAAAAGTTTTATTATTCAAAACTACATATCAGACATCTTTAAAATTTAATTTTGCAAATTCCTAGTGATGTCATGGCTTAGATATGTGCAAACTCTGATGAAATCTGCAATGTGTGTACGACTTGTACAGAACCAGCTAATTCTGGATTTTAGAATTTTAACCATTTTCAGGCATTTTTAATCTTGTGTTGTAATCTATTTGGGAGTGACAGTGTCATTGGTGCAAATTTTTTATGTGAATTGTTCTTCTGGAATGCTTGTAAATTCACATATGATGTAATTTAGCGTGGCAATTTAGAGGAGAACTTTGATCCATAATTGTACCAGTACATTGTACTACCATCATACCAAATTAGACTGATGTACTGGTATGTGATGTGGGCTGGGCTACTTGTTACTTCCAGTTCAAATTACAATACACGTACTGACTTGTAAGCCTATTGCTCTGGAGATTCTTAACTGTGCCTTGACAACACAAAGCAGAATTGTGCTATGAAAACATATATGTGTACACAACTTTTCAATTACATCCTTATCCTGGCTCTGTTTTCTCTAATGAAAATTTTTGGCTCCACAGCACATTGTCTGCCATAACAAAAATTATATTTATTGATACTGATACTTTCATGATTATTTTTGCTATAATTATTTTGACATGGTGAAGGTCAAATATCACTGCTTGTGATAAATCCATGTACTATATGTCACAATGTTTGTGTTACAGTTACTACACTGCTACTTCCTAGCAACAACTTGAGAGTGTAACATTTATGACTTTAATATTTAGAATGCCATTATAGACCAAGGTACAATTTTTTTTATTGAAACATCACCTTGACAATTGTATACACACAAGGTACCTGTATTGGAACTGTAGGCAACATTTTCACTTACTATGAATTATGTCAGTTCAATCGTGTCACTAGGTATTGAATTACAAAAACACCAGATATAAGAGGAAATGAAACCTTCAACTATTTATTGATCAAATTATTTTTCAACTCACAAAATTTTGAATCTGATGCACATTTTATAGTCTCTTAGTGTGGTGTTAATGCAAACAAAAATGCTATGATTATTATTATTCCTATGTAAGAATGTGTTTCTGAAATTTTGATTGTGCTTTATTATCATTTCTAGCATAAAAACTTATGTTTCCCCTGTACAACATCTTATGACAGTGATTGGTCAAAGCGGAAATTTCCAACAAAACATTTCCAACAAAAAAGGGAAATGCTTATTAATCTCTGTCAGTGGTAACCTTATCAGTTCCCTGTCCAGTTTTGAAATAGCTTTGCTTTTGGGAAGTAGCAGAAAATTCAAGACATAGGTCAAAAGTGTTGTTAAGCAGTCCCTCAGACATCTAATTGTACACGTCAGGGTAATTTAGACTGATACCAAATGTCAATGATACATACCTTGATTATGCAAAAATATTGCCAAAATAATACTGTTTCATCTTTTGTAGTTTGGAAGATGTTTTACAAAATTAAATTTGATAGCAATGAAAAGAAAATGGTTATAAAATGGTATCACACAACCATGTTGAGCGTCTTGATTTCATTGAACTTGAAGGACAGGTAGAATTTATGAAAATCACCAGTTGTGTCCAACTACTTGTAGAAATAACTATATAACTTCATTTATCGTACATATGTAGATCTTCAATTTACACTTGATATGACATCTGTAAAACCAAAATTAATTTGACTAATTGGCTAATATTACAGTTATGCACAGCTAATCAGTGATATGACTGAGTTATTTATATTACAGTTACAGTATATGGAATTATCAGTGACAAGTTAAGGTGATTACACGCAGTACACATATGACATGTAGAAATTATAAATAACATTTTTATGAAAATGGAGACACATTATGGAAGGTACTAATGACAATCAATACAGCCCCAGGGTGTCCCTCATTCAGATCTTAATAAACCATTAGTGATATCAATGATGATATGGGGGACATAATCAACTCATTACTTAGACATAATATTTGTTTGACTCAATCGATCTGTACAGCTAGTTAGGTAAAATGAAACCTGTAATCATCTCCAGGCTAGTGCCATGTGATGCTCATACTGCACTATTATCTCCTGTATAGCTGAACATTACTTTAATGACCTTGTCTGAAATATCCCTTGTGATTAATTTATGCCTCTTTTTGCTGTAATTTCTTTGCACAGGATGAAGGGTGAATTCATGAAAGAAGATGGGACTGGTGTGAACTATAGTGCATTAAAACTCAGTGATGTCTTCAAATCTTACAAAGCAATAACACAGGATTTGATTGGCATCAGCTTAGAAACACTTGACAGAACACAGAAAATGGTGTTTTTCATAAGTATCCTTTATCTGATGCATTTGTGTCGTCAGTAGTAAAGCTGCCTGCACTGTAGTTTTTCTATGATTTTACTTCAAGACCATTTCAACTTACATGTAATTTCTTCAACTTAGGCATAAATAATCTTTACGGCCCTGATACGGCTTTTGCGGCCCGAGGTCGTACGGCGGAAGGGCCCGAGCGTGCGAGGGCCTGTACGCCGTACGACCAAGGGCCGCAAAAGCCATATCAGGGCCGTAAAGGTTTTATCATATACCTTATGGAATGATAAATATGTAGTTTACATAATATTCAACATTGTTTAGGAGATAAAAATGCGTGCGATATCAAAAATTCATCGCCATTTGTGTCAGTTTTTATAAATACGATGGCCGCTTCCCGTCGCGGATTGACATACATAATGACGTCATTTGTTTACATGCAGAATTCTAGAACGCGCAAAGCAACATCCGTACTATACGTGACCAACAGAGATCAAGGTTGAAATAGAGGTGTAAGAAGGACAAAAGCGAGATGTCAGTTTCTTGCAATTTATACTAAACAGGCACGCACTTAGTATACACAGTATTTCACTAGAATTTTAAGGAATAAAAGCCGATGTCACCGGCATAGCTCCACTGTCTCCATGCGCAACTACGATCTGAGCGAGCAGACGTTTTCCTAATCTCGCGCTGGCTCTGTATACGAATGGAACGTTTGCGGATAGCAACGCGCGTAGTAACCAGAATCGAGATAGTTCAGAACTGCACGCGACTGCCCATATTTGGGCATCGGGCCGGGGCGTGATACGTAAAAAATTGCACAGATCTGAGGGCGCTTCCTCCCATAGCTTTACACAGGCACGTGAATGTAGGTATATGATAATGTTGGCTATAAAAGGTGCTGTCTCACAGAAGGTTAATATTTGGAGCTGAGATGTGTGTACTGTAATCATACATAAAGCAATCATACATAAAGCATGTTATTGTATAGCCAAAAATCTACCGTACAATCTATTGTATCAGAGAGGAGCTGAATGGAATGGGCATAATTTTCATATCACATATAAATACTTTATTATATGTATTCTCAACTTGAACCTTTCTACTGCTTGATTGAAAACTCTGAAACAAAGTGTTATTGTTAGTCCCCACGGACACCGTCCGGGGGGACTTATAGGTTTGGTCGTGTCCGTGCATGTGTGCGTCCGTGCGTCCGTCCGTCCGTTCACGCAGATATCTCAGAGATGCAAGGAGCGATTTCATTCAAACTTGGTACAAGAATTACTTCATATGTCATACAGATGCACGTCAATTTGTTTTGTGATACGATCCAATATGGCCGCCAGGCAGCCATTTTATTACGATTTTTTCATGTACAGAGCCATAACTCAGACACGTTTCAACCGATTTTATTCAAAGTTGGTACAAGGACATTGACCAATGTCATAGATGTGCACGTCAATTTGTTTTGTGATACGATCCAATATGGCCGCCAGGCGGCCATTTTCTAACGATTTTTTCATGTACAGAGCCGTAACTCAGACATGTTTCAACCGATTTTATTCAAAGTTGGTACAAGGACATTGACCAATGTCATAGATATGCACGTCAATTTGGTTTGTGATACGATCCAATATGGCGGCCATTTTGTAACGATTTTTTTCATGTACAGAGCCATAACTCAGACACGTTTCAACCGATTTTATTCAAAGTTAGTACAAGGACATTGACCAATGTCAGAGATATGTACGTCAATTTGTTTTGTGATACAATCCAATATGGCCGCCAGGCGGCCATTTTCTAACGATTTTTTAATGTACAGAGCCATAACTCAGACATATCTCAACAGATTTTATTCAAAGTTGGTACAAGGACATTGACCAATGTCATAGATATGCACGTCAATTTGTTTTGTGATACGATCCAATATGGCTGCCAGGCGGCCATTTTGTAACAATTTTTTTCATGTACAGAACCATAACTCAGACACGTTTCAACCAATTTTATTCAAAGTTAGTACAAGGACATTGACCAATGTCATAGATATGTACGTCAATTTGTTTTGTGATACGATCCAATATGGCTGCCAGGCGGCCATTTTCTAACGATTTTTCATGTACAGAGCCATAACTCAGACATATTTCAACTGATTTTATTCAAAGTTGGTACAAGGACATTGACCAATGTCATAGATATGCACGTCAATTTGTTTTGTGATACGATCCAATATGGCCGCCAGGCGGCCATTTTCTAACGATTTTTTCATGTACAGAGCCATGAGTCAGGCATATCTCAACCGATTTTATTCAAAGTTGGTACAAGGACATTGAACAATGTCATAGATATGCACGTCAATTTGTTTTGTGATACAATCCAATATGGCCGCCAGGCAGCCATTTTCTAATGATTTTTTCATGTACAGAGCCATAAGTCAGGCATACATGTATCTCAACCGATTTTATTCAAAGTTGGTACAAGGACATTGACTTATGTCATACATATGTACGTCAATTTGTTTCATGATATGATCCAATATGGCTGCATGGCAGCCATATTGGTTACAATTTTTTCGTGTCCTTATCCAAAACTTGGGCACGTCTCAACTGATTTTATTCACCGATTTTATTTAAACTTAGTACAGGGACATCGACCTATGTCATACATATGCACATTGATTTGTTTTGTGATACAATCCAATATGGCCGGCGTGTGGCCATTTTTTCCGATTTTTTCATGTCCGGAACCATAACTCAGACATGTATCAAGCAAATTTATTCAAAGTTGGTACAAGGACATTGACTTATTTATACATATGTATGTCGATTGGTTTCACGAGATGGTCCAATATGGCCACATGGTAGCAATTTCGTTATGGTTGTTTCATGTCGAAAGCCATAACTCTGGCAAGTCTCAACTGATCTTATTCAAAGTTGGTACATGTACATTGACTTATGTCGTACATATACTTGTTGATTTTTTAAACAGTAAGATCAAATATCGATGCATGGCGGTGAATTTGTTACAATTTTCTTATGTACAGAGCCATAACTCAGACATATTGCCACCAGTATCATTCAAAGTTGGTACAAGGACATTGACCTATTTCATACATATGCTCCTCAATTTGTTTCACGTCATGTAGCAGTAACATGTCAATTATTGAAGTTTCGTAAATAGGCTGATATGTCAAGAAATACTGCATCAAATTCATGAAACTTTGTACAGATGTTAAGCTCACATTGCTTTAACATTGAAAAAGACATTTATCAGTGTCATTTTAATTAATTTTTAATTGCATAAGTAATGAACTTTCTAATTAGGGTGATATAGCCACAAATTAATACAACGTCAAATGATGAGAAACTTGATACAGATGTTGATCTCATAGTGTTGTAAATACTGCATCAAACTTTATGAAATATGGTACAAGTGATAATCTGTTAAGTGTTAGGATTGTATGCAAAAATGTTTAGCAACATCCTGTTGATTAATTCCTAGTAGACTCATTTTATGAACTTTAGGATGGTGGTCTACTTTGGTTTTATGTTTTCATCACCGTAGAACTCATTCTTGGCCATTGAGTGCCATCTGTATCAAAGTATTTTATCACAGACCTAATTAATGAAGAGGACTCTATCCTCTCTGAGGACATGTAATCAAAGTACCCATTAACAAGTGGGGACTGTGTCATCAACGATGACTTGTTTAATATGTTTTTCATGCAGGAAAATGATTTCCTACATTAATCATGTAAACTCTTTCCTTTTTAATGTGACCCAGCCACTCTTTAATATCACATTAAATGTATTCAGCTGGCCAGAGTGAAAGATAGGTCCTCCATGTACACAATGTATTGGCTGTTGATTAATAGCAGCAGTTGTTATGTTTCATGGCAAATACACAGATACCTTCTTCTTTGTACAATCTTGCATCTGAAACAAGGATAAGAATGATATTGCTTGCAGCAGGGATTTGAAAATAGCAATGTGTTACAACAGACTGAAAGATTCCGTCGCATGCGGGCGCTCCGGCGTACTGCGACCTACGACCCTTTACCAGGTCGCAGTGCACCGGAGCGCCCGCACACAATGGAATCTTTCAGTCTATGTGTTACAATTGAGATATTTTAAATATTTTGAAAAGATAGAGTACCGCTCAAGGAAAGTATAAGTATTTACATGTCAATAGCTTCCACAGAATTCCTTGATTTTGTATACAGATATTTACAATGCACTGACAATCCATGGTTTAGTTGAATGTGATAAGCTTCCAAACTCTGTACTGGATATCAGACAATTCTGGCGCAACACAGCTTACAATATTAGTGGTCACATCTTCAGTTTGGATGACATTGAACATGGAATTCTGAGAGGTAAGTGCTACCATAGCTGCCAATGTATGCCATGACATTGAACATGGAATATATGTAAAACATTACCTGCCAAAGTATTACAGCAACTGTACTGGATCACAACACGCAATAATTGAATCATGTGAATTGGAGAAATGGTTTCATGATTTGAGAACACATAGCACTTTTTATCACAGCTTTATTTTTATATTTAATCTCAAAATGTTGAAGTATTTCTGTATATGATTTCAATTGTAATATCACTTCAAAATATCAATTTTACCTAGTTTCAAACTTTGCATATGTATCATATACATATACATACATTAAGCGTGAGATCCATCAAGTTCATAAAAGAATCTGTGTTCATATAATACTTCTGTAATCAGACTTAAAAACAAGTGAATTCCTACATATAGTACTTTACTTCATTAACATTCAGTGTTTACATTCCCACATAACACTGAATACTTTCAGTCCAAGTGAACATTCCATAGTTTAGATTCCCTGTAGTTTTACACAGTTTACAGTTAAGGCCATTATTCTTCGGTGGGGCAAGTTGGTAATTACCTACCAATTTAGCTAGGGATATTGCAATATACCAAGGGAACTTCCTAAGGGACAAACCATTAGATCTTGGGAGGGGGGGTGGTCAAAAACAGAAAAAAAAAAATTTTCAGAGCAGAAAGTTAGGAAAAAAAAAATCTTCAGACTAGTTTGCAAAATAAAAAAAAATAAATAAGAAGACAAAGGCGTAAAAAAAAAATCTGCAAAAGTCTTTAAAATTTTGAATTTTTTTAGATTTTACAGACAGAAAGCAACTTTCTGTATTTTTTAGTACATCCTCCAGGCACTTTTTTAATTTTAATTTATATATTTAGAGTGACTGTATCCCTTATACTGGAAGTTGTGATTATCTTATCTTTTCAGGACTTTTGTATTCTGATCACTTGAAAATTATGAAATTATAGAGCCTGTTACAAACCAAGCAGGTACACTAGGTAAAACATTGAAACTATGGTATGGTTGTCAAGACAGAAAGTTTTATTTGCCTTTTAAGATCAAGGTAAACAGATGTAGGCCACATCAGTTTCATTTTTTTTACGGCATTTTATTGCAATGATGAATGCAAGAATGGGTGAACAAGTAGAAACACGTCAATGATAAAACAACATATCAAGTCATTATGCATTATCTTGCTTTTAAAAAGGCATTTTCAATTCTTTTTTCTCAAAAAACAGCCTCAAAAAACAACAGCAACACATGTTTTAACATTCAACAATACGCTACGTAGAATGCCATCTATCCAACAAATCCCAACACAAAAACACACAAAAGGCTTGAACTTTGAAAGTTTCTCGATAGCAAATACTGAATAAATCTGCATGAATAATCGTTTTTGTGTAGCAAATTTCAAAGAAATTGGACAAGCCCTTTCAGAGAATACAGATTTTTTGACCATGAATGGCATAAATTGCCCTAAAAAGACAAATATTGAAATTTAAACACATCTATACACATCCAATCAATTTGGACATGCTGCTACAGAGAAATAGATGTTTTGATCAAAAAAGGGCAACAATTGCTCTAAAAACACAAATATGCAAATTTAACTTTATTATTAGCTTATTTTAGCTTCTCAGCTTGTCAAAATCAATTGTAAATCATGAGATATGCATGATGTTTGGTGGGGTGAATGTAGGCATTTCACCACGCAGTAGAAAGGGAAGCCAGGAAACCAAAATAGTCAATTTTCAAAACTATAGGAAGCTACTGAGGAGCAAGAAGACCATGTTTCAGAGGAAGATGTGTAATCCGAAAAAAATGCTCCCAAAGTGCCACCAAATAACACCATTTTTATCTTTATTTTTCAAAAGCTCCAACAGCAGGAGGGGGGACACCCCCTCCTGACCTCCCCCCGCAAAATACTCCCCAAGTGCCACCAAATAACATCATTTTAATCTCTATTTTTCAAAAGCTCCAACGGCAGGAGGGGGACACCCCTCCTGACCACCCCCCGCAAAAATACTCCCCAAGTGCCACCAAATAACACCATTTTAATCTCTATTTTTCAAAAGCTCCAACGGCAGGAGGGGGACACCCCCTCCTGACCACCCCCCCCCCCCCCCCCCCCCGCAAAAATACTCCCCAAGTGCCACCAAATAACACCATTTTAATCTCTAATTTTCAAAAGCTCCAATGGCTCCCCCCCCCCCCCCCCGTGACCGCTTGCGTGGCCGCTTGTGGTGCTTGGCACCACATCTTTGCCCTCTTTATCTTCAGACAGCGACGAACTAAAAAAAAATTATAAATCTGAAAATTTACTCTGAAAAAAAAAAATTGCACAGCTAATCTCAATTTGAAAAAAAAAATTTCAGAAATTTACAATAGTAAAAAAAAAATTTTCACAATTTCATTGTGACCACCCCCCCCTCCCAAGGTCTAATGGTCCATCCCTAAGCCAAACTCTGTTTTCCTATCTGGAGCGGCAAGATGAAATCTAAACAAACACAGCGGGTAACAAATTTTACAGCCACCAATGGTGATCTGATACCGGGATGAACCATAATGTACTCCACTGTCTGCTTTATGTTTCAGTAATTTAGCTGGTCAGAGGGAACTTTAGTAGTGATTTTGTATGTATGGCTCAGTTCATCGCGTTGTATTTTGAACACTGTTCTGATTGCCGGCTGGTTTTGTACAGTATAAGTATTCTAAAAAAAAAGTATTTTGTCAATATTTTACTGGCTGCTATCAAAGGTTTCTTCACCCACAAAAAATTAAGCAACTAGTTGTGCAGGTCATGTCAAACTTTTTGATTGTGGCCTTCCAGGATATTTTGGGCAATGGTACTGAGAATGAGATGGGCGATGACATGCTGAAGTGCCGTCTGTGGTGCATTTATTAGCTCCGCTGTCAGCGACGCGGAGCTTATCAAATAGGTTGATTTTCCGTCGTCGTCCGTCGTCGTCCGTCGTCCGTCGTCCGTCGTCGTCGTCGTCGTCCGTCAACAATTGCCTTCTCCTCTGAAACCGCAAGTCCAATTGCTTTGAAATTTTATATGCGGTTCACTTGGGGTGACCTCACTTAAGTTTGTTCAAATCGTGGTGAAATTTGCATATTTGTATTTTTGGGGCATTTTTTGGTGTTTTTTGGTAAAAAAATCTTCTTTTCTCAAACCGCTTGTCCGATTGCTTTGAAATTTAATATGCAGTTTACTTATGGTGACTTCAGTCAGATTTCTTCAAATCGTGGTGAAATTTGCATATTTGTATTTTAAGGCAATTTTTGTCATTTTTGGTAAAAAAATCTTTAAAAATCTTCTTCTTCAAAACTACCGGTCAGATAGCTTTGAAATTTGGTACATATGTCCCTAGGGATGATCTATTTAAGATTTGTTCAAATTGTGAAGAAATATGCAAATTTGCATTTTTAAGGCAATTTTTGCCATTTTTGGTCAAAAAATGTATTTCTCAAAAAGTACTGGTCTGATAGTTTTGAAATTTGGTATACAGGTTTCTATAGATGCACTTAGTAATATATATTGAATTTCTGATGAAATCTGTAATTTTGTATTTTTGGGCAATTTTTGCCATTTTTGGTCAAAAAATGTGTATTGCCAAAACTACTCATCTGATAGCTTTGAAATTTGGTATAGAGGTTCCTACACATGAACTAAATGATATGTATTGAAATTATGATGAAATCTGCAATTTTGTATTTTTGGGGCAATTTTTGCCATTTTTGGTCAAAAAATGTGTATTTCCAAAAGTACTCATCTGATAGCTTTGCAATTTAGTATACAGGTTCCTACAGATCACCTTAATGATATTTGTAGAAATTATGATGAAATCTGCGATTTTGTAATTTTGGGGCAATTTTTGCTATTGGTCAAAAAACGTGTTTCTCAAAAAGTACTGGTCTGATAGCTTTGAAATTTGGTATACAGGTTCCTACAGATGAGCTAAGTAATATATATTTAATTTCTCCTGAAATCTGTAATTTTGTATTTTTGGGGCAATTTTGCAATTTTAGGTCAAAAAATGTGTATTTCAACAACTGCTCATCTGATAGCTTTGAAATTTGGTATACAGGTTTCCATAGATGAACTACATGATATTTATTGAAATAATGATGAAATCTGCAATTTTGAATTTTGTGGCAATTTTTCCCATTTTTGGTCAAAATATGTGTTTCTCAAAAGTACTGGTCTAACAGCTTTGAAATTTGGTATACAGGTTTCTATAGATGAACTCAATTTGATCTTTTGAAATTATGATGAAATCTGCAATTTTTATTTTGGGGGGGCAATTGTTGCCATTTTTGGTCAGAAAATTTTATTCTCAAAACACTACTCATCAGATAGCTTTGGTTGACATGTTCCTAGGGATGATCCGATGTGATATATTCAAAGTATGATGAAATCTTCAATTGTGTATTTTTGCAGCTTATTTTAGCCACTTTTTCTGGCCACTGCATTGAGCTATCAAAGATTTCCTCCTTCTTCATCAACATGTGTCAAAAATAGTTATTCTCTACATAAACACAGCGGAGCTATATCGGCGCTAGGTCGCTTGTTCTCTGAGCGATATTTATCATAGTTTCAACTTCATGTAACTTCGTACAATTTTGTCATCTTGTCTCGAATTTTGATTGAGCTTTCAAGACAGATTGTAAAGTTGACTTTTTTTGAGTCGCTGATTGCTTTTGAATTAGACTCCTGTGAACCACACAGTAAAGACCAGCTTTTGAAAGATTAATGTACATGGGGTGATCTCAAACTTTTGTACAAAATACCATGTTTTGTAATGATGTTACTTCATGCAGCTTTTTCAAACCTAGTTATGTGCATAACTTATCAAAAAGAAGACAAGACACGATATGATCTCTTAGGATCGTGTTTTATTCCTTGTAGTTTTCATTCCCCAATCCAGCCCCTTTTAACGAACCTACATGAAAATGGTTCATCCCAGTTATCAGATCACTATTGCTGGCTGTAAAATCTCATTACCCGCTGTGTTTGTTTAGATCTCATCTTGCCGCTCCAGATAGGAAAACTGAGTTTGGCTTAGGAAGTTCCCTTGGTATATTGCAATATCCCTAGCTAAATTGGTAGGTAATTACCAACTTGCCCCACCGAAGAATAATGGCACTGACTGTAAGTGTTGGTATTACAATATCACTTGATCAAAATGCCATTTTTAACACACTCAGCTCATGCTATGATGTTTGTAATTGATTTCAAGGTACACTGCAATGACCTGAAGCTTTCATGAAATTAGATATGGAGACTGGTACTCAGATTATAAAGTTGTAGAAACCGATACTTGGCTTGAGCATGTTCTCCAAACTGAGGAACTATGCATTTGTAATTGTTTCCTAGGTAACAGGCCACATCCAGCGGCTAATGACCCACATTTTTCCAGTAAAGACCCAAGAGTCAAATTTGTTGTTGAACCAATGGATCCAAGAATTCACTTTGCCCTAGTATGCGGTGCCAAGGTAAAGTGAAGCTCTTTAGTTCTGCATATGTAATGCAAGATTCTAGGCCAATGAATATTCTCCATAGATAAGACTCATTTGCATTCTTAAGGAGCGTTCAGTTATTACGGCCGGGGGCGGGGGCGGCAAAATCCAGGGAGGTCACCTTAAATTTGAAAACTGCAAAGGGGGGTCATGTATTTTTCAAACAGCTCAGAGGAGGGGGTCATTTAATTTTCATAAGTATCCGTCCCATCAAAAAGCCGTTTCAGTGTTCAGAAATATTCTGGGAGATAAAAATGATTCGCTGCGTGATTTCATTCTTTGAAGTCATTTAACTGTAAATCTGAACAAAAGTATAATCATCTTAACTTGGCAACTCTGAGGCTTGTCTTATTGTAAATGGAGCCCACTGAGGGCAATGAACAATTCCTATTACTTACATATTAGAGATATAGCAAGTTTTGTCAGGGAAATTATTTTACAGTTACCTGTAGACTACAAGTATCATGAAAAGTGAAATTATACTTTTAGGTGAAATTCCAATATCATAATTGTTGTCCACATCTGAACTTTTCAAATACGCTATTTGAATCAAGTATATTTGTATCAATTATCAAACACCTATAAAAGCACAAATTAATTTAGTTTAGCATCATAAAAAAATTATTCATAGTTTTCTCATAGACTCCAATGTAAAGTGAATCAACATTTCAGTGAAATTCCAAAATCCAATTTCTAGCGAACACATCCATGTGTTACCACCCTAGTCTCATCAAGTACATCAGTATTAACAATTGAGAGTATATAAATACACAGATTTACCTATATTTGTATTGGAAAAAATTATAGTTTCCTCATTGACTCCCATATATAATGGATGAACATTTTCAGTGAAATTCCAAAATCAGATTTCTTGTACACATGATATGCACCTTTAACCATCATATTCTAATCAAGTACAATAATGTCAATTATTCAACGTCTGTACATGCACAAGTGTAGCAAGTTTTTCATTGGAAAAAAATTATTTACAATTTTATCATAGACTCTAGTGTATAGTGGATGAACATTTTTGGTGAAATTCTAAAGTCAAATTTTTTGTCCATATACCAGTTGCAACAACCCTATTCCAATTAAATACATTTATGTCAATTATCAAATATCTATAAATGCATAGATATAGTTTTGTATTGAAAAAGTATTACATAGTTTTCTCATAGACTGCCATGTATAGTGAATCAACATTATCAACGGCTGATTATCAATTAAATCCAAATATCAAAATTTTGTACACGCACGCTTGCGCAAAAATATTCCGATCCACCTGTAATTTCTGTCCAATCCCTTTGTGGGGTAATTTCAAAACTATAGCAAGTCAGAAGTGGAAATTTGAACATTAACACCTTGTGAGTTTGTAAGGAGGGTCATTTGAAAAACATCTGAGAATTTTTTTTTATTCTATTGCCCCCACCCCCCTCCAGAGGTGTTTCGTGTGCAGTTTACTCAAGCAATGTGGGGGGGGGGGGGTCATGAAATTTTTGTCATCTTAGAAGGGAGGGGTCATCAATTTTTTGGTGCAATCGGTAGGGGGTTCACTTATTTTGACTGATGTGCAGGAAGAATTTGCTGGCCCAACCCCGGCCATAATAACTGAATGCTCCCTTAACCCTTTGAACCCGGCTTGGACAGAAATGTCTGATGACGTCATAGAGTACCGGGGGGTCAGGGTGCAAAGGGTTAAATAATGCCAATAAACACATTTTGCATAAATGAATTCATTTACTTAGATACGCAAGCATCGCATTGGTTTCCTATGGAAGTTTGGAAGAACAATGCATGCAAACTCATTAACATTTGTCATTCGATCACTCTGTTGGCAAACAATTCTGATCCATTTGATTAACAGTTATTTTAGCAGTGTGAGTTACACTGCACTAGTCAGTTAATAAGTTGTAAGTTCCTTGGTAGATACAAGCTGTACATCACGGTTACACAGCATTAGTCAGTTAATATGTGGTAAGTTCCTTGGTAGATACAAGCTGTACATCACGGTTACACAGCATTAGTCAGTTAATATGTGGTAAGTTCCTTGGTAGATACAAGCTGTACATCACAGTTCAACATTATTCCACTGGGTCAGGTACTGTTTAGAAACAATGAAAGTCTTCTAAGATAAGCCAATTAAATACCACAATGAAGAATGGACTGAAGTACATGTGTACACTAGAAATGTAAAATTATGCCTTATTAATAATATTCATTAACACAATTGTATGAACTTCATCTCATTGTCAAGCTGTTCTTTTGCATGTTTCCCAAAATGCAATGATTTCAACAATTGTTCATTTCTATATCTTGTCATTCTTCTTACTTTCAGTCTTGCCCTCCGATTAATGTCTATTCAGAAAAGAATTTAGATCATGCCCTTACCATGGCAACACGCAACTTCGTTGAACAAGAAACGACAGTTAACATGAAATTTAAAGAGGTAACATAGAGAAACACTGAATATTTCCAGTCTAACCCGTCCTTCATGGATTTTTTCATCAAATCATCTGTATACTGCCGGTACTGGTTTTCAGTGATGATGTATTGTGAATGATTAATATATCACTCAAGGTTCAGTCAAAAGTCAACATTTGTGTGTTACAAAGTATACATGTAATGTGGATACATTGTATTAATAAAGATTAATTGTTGAATGAATTTATATCAAAGTCTGCGATGTAATCAGTGTCAGTAATCTACAGCATTAAATATATGATGAACATGAATTTGAAGAGTTCAATGGCTTTACCTTTGAAAGTACTCATTTTACAAACCCCAGTTCATGTAATTCATGAGATCAAATCATGTGACAACATTACCCCTTAGCCATAATTATAATTAAGTTTTTAATTTGATTGTAGATTGAGTTGTCCAGGATATTTCAATGGTACAGGACTGACTTTGGTGCTGATGAAATAGAAGCTGTAAGGTGAGTTTATCTAAAGCTGTTCTCCAAAGTTGTCGTACAGGCCTACAATTTCTGTGTACATAGTAATAAGCACAAAATGTGTTTGTCTAGCTTCAGAATAAAGGCATCTTCATCAATGTACTTTGATTATCACTTCACAAATTAAACTTAAATATTCAATGATCTG
Source organism: Ptychodera flava (assembly GCF_041260155.1). Classification (NCBI taxonomy): domain Eukaryota; kingdom Metazoa; phylum Hemichordata; class Enteropneusta; family Ptychoderidae; genus Ptychodera; species Ptychodera flava. Next base: position 3,670,174 of record NC_091936.1, read on the forward strand.
CAAGAAATACTATGTATTGTTGGCAAAGAAATTATGCCAGTACTATCATTTTAGTAGCCACACCTTTAATATGAAAACAAGTTAAATATTAACCCTTTGAGTACCAAACAAAGTCAATTTTTGTCTCTGTTATAAAATATATCCCAGATAATTTGCAGATTTTTCCCAAAATTTTGATCAAAAGCTACTACAGTAGTCATTGAAAAGTGATGTCCATGTTGTCCAAAACTATCAGAATTGCAGAAAAATTCATGAAAATTGGCAAAATGTTGCAGTAAATTTTGTTGGGAAAAATCACAGCACTCAAAGGGTTACTGAAAGTTGAAAAAAAATATTATGATCTATCCAATCCTACCTAAAAATTGTCAATTAAAATCATGCATATTTGTTTGTATCATTTTGGATAATAAGTCATTCCCTAAAGCAAGTGATATACATGATATTTAACTTAATAAATAATCAATTGTTTGGCAGCTTGGTGTTTAGTTTGAAGTTAAAAATAGATCCCACACAGCCATTAAAAGTGGGCGAACGCATGCGCTACTCCCAGGGTGCCACTCTACGTTTCCGATTCCAACACTAGAGGGCAGCACTTTGGTAGATCATTATTGTCAGACCACCAGTATGCATGTCTAAAGAGCAGTACACCAATGTGGATATGGATATTCTTTTAGATTTGATTCTAGGCTCCTACAAGAAGCTGATTTGACAACATGCAAACAGATTAACAATATGACATCTTAAATATTCAAAACTTCAAAATAATGTTGGGAAAATAATCCGAATATCAATATTGTCTACTGGCTGGGTGAAGTCAGTGGAAAATGACAAAGAGTAAACCTTTAAACCAGTCAGAGATGAGATAAAACTGTGCTTTCTGTTGGAGATTACGAAAAAATCATTTCTCTTCAAATGATAAAATTGTCAGGGGTGTCGTTATTGCAAATTGATTATTAAAAATCAGATGAGTGATGGCACAGGCCAGGGGGTTGGGATGGGGGTGGGGTGGGGGTAGGATGATGCATCTGATCAAATGCTGTCAAAAGTCTTGTTCAAGTATTAGACATCAACCAGAACAGCTGACCAATAAAAAACAGTTACAAATCTTACATATCAGCTTGACCAATCAAAAAAAAGAGTTGATATGAATTATAAAAGTAAGTAAGAAGTGGTGGCCGTCCACTCATCCTATGGCTTGCTTGTGATACTGACCCCATTGCTTTCAAGTTATGTGCACAGTGACAGCCCTTTTGGGGTTTGTTTGATAGAAAAAAAGAGATTTTAATTTTTTCCAAAAGCTGTTTCTGATGGCTTACGTGAGGAAGTTTGACATGTGTTTTTTCTGCTTTTGGTAATCTCCTCATTGTAATTTGTTTATTAGTTTGTTTGTTGTTTTTTATAGTGTCATGATAACCTTTGAGTGTGATCAAGCATTGCATTTTTTGCCACTATTTATTATACTCTGTACCATTCCTATAAATGTCTTGAAAGGTTTAAGTCCTTGCAATCATCGTTTTATTGTACAGTCTAGTTAAGTCAGTGAATCTATCACAATGACCTGATGTAATATTAATGTGTCAAATACTGATCATACAGTGTTATGTAGCAGACTGTACAACATACAGACTTGTCCATTATTAGTTCAGTGTACTGGGTTTTCTATGGCAGTTGCATTTGAAATAAAAACCTGATTGTCAGCTACAAAGCAGGAGACCAGAATGAGACCTTCTATAGCAGTTGATCAGATATGAAAGAAAGAAAGAAAAAAAGAAAGAATGCAACAGCTATGGACAATAGCAAGAACAAGCAAAGATGGTAATCACATCTACTCCTGATTGTAATTAGATTGTATTCTTGTAATAATACAGGATTTAACCATTGAGATATGTATTATGTTACAGCAAACTTGTAAAATTAGGTGAAGTAAATTTGGTTATCTTGTGACACAATGAATTTCAATGTACAACAATAAATATGAAAATATATACAGGAAACATGAAAATGAATACAGAAAATAGTAGAGTTACACAAAATGTAAATGAGGAAGATTTTTCAACTATGATCGAATACCTACTCCTCCTGTGTCATCTTAGCCATATCAAACATGTATCTGATGCTGCTCAAATGAAACAATGTTAATGTGATGCAAGATAGAGGTGATAACCAATTTATCACATTGCATACCTTGACGAATTAGCCACATCGACTTTAACAAAAGTCGGTTAAGTTACCAAGACAAATTGTTTTCAGTTTGTTCATTACTTTTTGTAATGAATTCAGTTTCACAACTGATTAAGTAATAATAGGAATAATTAGTGACATCTTAGTTAATCAGATGATCCTTCATTAGTGATAATGAATCAGACAATTAAATCATTGTTAGTGCTTGTAGTTGAATTATTAGGGCTTTGTGTTGTCAGTCCCGTTAACCCTTCAACTTTTCACACAAATTTGTACAGTTTTCACTATGTAATTATTTTTGATGTCAGTTTAATCATATGGCAAATTTGAAGTCCTGATGTTAGTACTCTTCATGATAACAGTGTTTTTTGAAGGATTTGTCAGTAATGTACAAATCAATTGTCAGTGTCCTCATATCATATCATAGACAGTGGAGCAGAAGTATTCCACTGTCTACACTTATATCATAGACAATGGAACAGAAGTATTCCACTGTCTACACTCATATCATAGACAGTGGAACAGAAGTATTCCACCGTCTACACTCATATCATAGACAATAGAACAGAAGTATTCCACCGTCTACACTCATATCATAGACAGTGGAACAGAAGTATTCCACTGTCTATACTCATATCATAGACAGTGGAACAGAAGTATTCCACTGTCTACACTCATATCATAGACAGTGGAACAGAAGTATTCCACTGTCTACACTCATATCATAGACAGTGGAACAGAAGTATTCCACTGTCTACACTCATATTTGTAACCTTGGCATTTTTCAAAATCACTTGAAATCATTGGTTTTATTTGACTTATTATTTCTTGCAGATGGACATTGAAATACCTGTGTGAAGACAAAGTTTACGGAATTGAGACGATGTTAGATGTTCTCTTACTGGAGGGAGGTGTTCGCATATCATATTCTGACTACAACTGGCAGCTCAATAAAGCTTAAATGCTTAAATGGCATTTATATCCTATAAGGTGTGATGTGTAGCTTATATAAGCAGCTCAGATTTCAACTTTTTACATCAATCTACCTTGATCACAAACTATCCCACACAGCATATCATGTTTTTGTAAAGGTATGGGAACATAGGCACATTTTTTGTTTGTAAATACAGTAACACTTGTGGTCTCCTCAATATAGTTGTGTAGTACACTGAGGGTGACTGCATGAAATGAGTTTGGATCCCAAACAACATTTGCAGGCTTGAACTGCCGTGGTAAATATGAATTGAAATTTCTAAACAATATTTAACAAACTGAAAAGTGATTGTTCAAAGTTTTCAGTGGTCTGTATCTGTCTTGATATGAAGTTTAAGAATTCATAAACCTTTCACATTTCACTCTGGTTGTCTTTACACAGTGATGAACTAGAGCCATGGTGTCTCACTGTGGGAATAACTCTGAGATTTTTAGTATCCATGATATTCCCACCATTGTAACATTGTTACTCATTAATGTATATTCCCACCATTGTAACATCGTTACTCATTAATGTACTCAAAACACTTTCAGTTGTTACTTTGAGTTTGTTGCAGGTTTTTGTGCTACTAGATATTATGTTTGTCAAACCCTGCATTTTGCTGCCGTTGATATGATAAAATCCATTTTTTGAAAATCTAAGAGGGAACGCTTACGCTGTTTAGGTTCAAGTGAAGTGTAGCATTATCAATTTCACTTGTTTAAACTAAACTGTCAATCATACATGCAATATTTTTACTCATTATCAGTGTATTGATAGCATAGAGGTGCCAATTACCTTACATCTATCTCTAGAATAACAGTTTTTAAGATTTTATCCCACCTCATCAATATGTTTTGTCAAAACATTTTGACAAAACCTTATGACTCCTCAAATCACTGCCTGATTATCCCTGATGGTTAGCAGTACTGTTGAAAGGAAGGGCTATTGTTAAGATTTGTTTAAGTCAGCTAACACCTTACTGTCACATGGTTATTTTTGTTTGTGGTTGTGTTATGATCTTTTCAGTATTCATGATTTGCATGTCACAAAATATAAACTACATGGCCATGGTTAAAAATTTGAAAAGTAACTTTCTCTAAGGGTAAACATGAAACGTTTGTGACTTTCAATATCAAGACATTGAAAGTCAAATACAGCAGAGCATTGAAGGATGGAGGGTGTACAATATTGATATTGAACTGTGTGCTTGATAAAGAGACTGTAGTCACAGGATGTAATGTTGTCAGGTCTGTACATGTGTATTCTATGATAGCCATACATCCAAACATCCATGCCAACAACCTGCAATGCAGTGCAGTGCAGTGCATTGCATTGCATTGTATTACAGTGCATTGTATTACAGTGCATTACATTGCATTACAGTGCATTGCATGGCAACTGTACCAAAAACAAAACCAGTAGCAACTGCAGAAGCAATGGTGTGTAGAAAACGCATTGGTCTTTGTCAGTCAATGGCATTTGGAAAAGAAGCTGCACTATTCTTACAAGTGGTCTGTTGCCATGGGTATCGTTTTCCATAGTTTTCAATAGAGATACACAGTATCTCAATATTCACGAAGCATCTCAGATGAACAACATTGTATGTCCGTATCTTCTACTGTGTATTTCCATACAGCATCTAGATCATTGATTAACATTGAAACACAGGCCTGTGTGCATGCACTTTCTTTTTCAGCTTGAAGCTATTCAAACTCCCCACCAGATTTGTCAGATGGACAAACACTGCGGGATATAAGACAGATGTAAACAAAGAGATTCACACATACACAGACTTGATGACATTTGCCTGTCAGTGTCAACAAGCATATGTCACTTCTTCAGATTATTATACAGATAATATATGTAAATGATATAATTATGGGTATATTGATATGCATATTATAATGTGTGTGGATGATGTGTGGATAATACACATCCACCACTGACTGGTGCTTAAACTTTTTTGTAAATTTGATTACTTTTTTAAACAATTTTTCTGGGTGGACAGAATCCATGGACTCATTTTGAATAGGTATATTTCATTTAACACTTTATCTGGGCGAACACTGTGGATGACAATATTTTGACTTCAGTCATTCTTCCAGGATTATCCTCCAAATTCACCATCCTGTCTTTCATTCTTCCCGGATTGTCCTCCAAATTCACCATCCTATCTTTCACAAAGTAACGGCATGCATGGATGACCAGTTTATTTCAAAAATAGTACATGTTCTCTTAACAATAACACTGAAAATCTTTAGAATACACAGTCTGAAAGAATTGTACACACAAGTTCCTTACATTTAGTTGGTGTTACAAGTGTTGATAGTGTCAATCCATGGATAGAATAAATCTGGAATTTCTTACTCTCATTGTTAGACCAAGAAAAATAAAAAGTTTGTTTCTCATCCTCGCGTGCGTCAATTCAGACACACTGCGTCAACCTTTTTTTCTGCTCTTAAGGAAATAAAATTTTAAAAAATGAGTGCAAAAATATGTGACAATAGTGCATAACACAGTGCTGTATGAAACAGAACCATCAACAAAATAATTGACACTAACATTTCATTCAGAAATGTACACATGTCACAGTTATATTACTCTGTCAAAACTGTGCATTGCTGCACTAAAAGTCAAACCGCAGAACTGTTACTGTACACAATAATAAAAAAAGCAACACTTCTGTGCATTTGTCTCTGCATGCATTCCTATTTCGTTTTCATGTATTTTCCATGATCTTGTTGATTGAAGAAAAAAAAAATTGAGTGTAAAAAACCCATGTCACCGCATCATTTTTGAAAGATGTCGATGAGAAACAAACTTTTTATTTTTCTTGGCCTTATCAGGTACGAATCTTTTTACAGATCATGAGCAATACATGTATTACTGAGCAATATAATTACAGAATAAAAGCAATTGCACATGGAAATTCATTGCATGATTTCTGTGCATAAGGTATTATTCATATTCCAGATTGGTGCAGTTCCAAATCTGCGAATCTTGCATGCAAAATAAAGTTTTCTTTAAATCACTGTTGTGTACTGTGTGTAGCTGTTCTGCATTATGTTTTCAGAACCAATATGACATATGTCTCATCTATACAAGTTCTCTTTATAAACACAGGCAAATAGTCATAGCATACTGGTATGTCTCACCTATACAAGTTCTCTTTATAAACACAGGCAAATAGTCATAGCATACTGGTATATTTCTGGTGTCAGAGGAACTTTCTATGTGATCAGACCATCCACTGTCTCACAAACTAAACAAAAAATAAAAAAACAGTTTACAGTATCCAGACCTATGCCATTTGAAATCATCCAACCTTTGACTCGTTCCACGTTTTAAAATATCATGCATAATTTTGGGTTGCACCCCATCAAAATAAAGAAATGGAAAAATTAATGACCAACCTACCCTACTTCCTGAAGGCAAGTTAAGAGTAACATAAATGTATTTTTTTGGTCTAATTTAAGATTGACCGGGCACCCCTATGATATTAGGGATACACAAACTTTGACCCGAGTTGCATGGATTACAAGTTCTGTCATTTGTGTTGGATGACTCAAATAATCCTTGATGGAGAGATTGTTTCATACCAACCAGTCCATGTGCATGTTTATTAGGACAAACTTTATCTGGCTCAATCCCGCGTCATAATCAGCAAAAATCATCTCATTATAGACGAAAATGAGTTTGTGCTGATGGACAGCAATTTGGCTGTGATGAATCACTGAAGTGGTGAATTATACTTCATACTTCATCTGTTTTACAGATAGATTCACATTGAATAGCTTTAGCTGTTATCCTTTCAAATGTTATACCGGTAGTCACATAAAAGCGGTCCACATCATAAATATAATTAATGTTAATACTGAAACATCACCAGGTGTCAAATTATTGCTACTAGCTTGCTAGCTTTCTTGTTCACACCTTAGAGTTCTGATTCATCTTATGTACTTGAAGCTGGTCACCAACATTTAACCACAGACTTTTTTAAAAATACAACAGTTGTATGTAAATATTTTTACTTCGTGCCGTTGACTCCTATCAAGAATATTTTGAGTAGATATTGTCATATTTGTTACTCAGTCTCTAACACAGTGATACATGTAGAGAATTTACACTAGACCTTATAAATGGTTCTTTTAACTTCCATTCTCATGGGTGATTAGCATATAGAGCTTTTCTGTTGCTCCATCGCAATGCCAAAAAATCAAACTCTTGCAGATTACAATGGGATACTGTAGAATCGTATGTCCACAGACAAAATATTCAATATTCATATATAATTACATAATCAAAATTTACCAATGTCGATTTAAAGCAGTATAGACAAATCAGCCACCATTACTTTGATATTACATGATGTTACATTCACCAAATACAACCAAAAATAAAATGGTAATACTGTGACTTTAATTATGCAACCGTGGATCATCGTATGAAGTAATTGTGTCTTAATCTATAAATGCTGGTTGTTTTACACATAGCATTAAATACAATATGCTGTGTGTAGTTGCCATTGGTCAACTGCAAAAATGCCTAATTTATTTCAAAGGTGAAGAAATGTCCAATACCTGCCCTGCATACATACCGGTACTTGAAAAATAAAAAATAATAAATAAGGTCTGTCATATGCGAAGAAGAAAGTCAGTATTTTTGCAAAGGTTCATTGGTAGTAATATACCTGGTAGGTGAATTGTGAAGGACCCCCTGTATCACTTGTGTTTTCCTCTTCCCAGTTGTATTGATAAATTACCAATGGGGAAGTGAGTAACACAACAGGGGAGTGCCAGAAGGTGGTTTTCAGGAGTCTACCAATACTATGCATGACAGGGGATCAGTCTAGAATGCCAAGCTGTGAAAGAAGGATGGAGATGGGTTTAGTAACTCCAGCCACACCTTAGCTTATTCCAAATTTCAACTATTTTGCATTAGTTGACTGATTAAGGGAAGGAATAGTCATAAGGACTATCTTAATGTGAGGTAAATTTAAAAGATGTTAATTCTGACATCAATGGATATTATGTAGGCATTTCAAATTTCCTGATACGCAATTCAAATCTTGTGTAGAAGCCAATAGCAATTATAAGGTCACATCTCAATCAGAGTACATCTTGCTTGTCATTTTTCTCAAGATATGCCGGCAAATGAGACAGTCTGTACCAGGACTTCCCTTTACTCTAAGCAGCTATAAACATGGATTTTACTGGCACAGTTTCTTTCACATCCCAGGTCAAATGGCAATCTTTTGAAAACAATGGCAGAACTTGTGTTGGATCATGGAACGATTCTCAATATGTTCAACTGATATAGTCAACACCAAGTCAACTTGAAACCATAAAGGGCTTTTTCAGATGAAATTCATTGAACATCCTTCAGCGATGTTCAAAATGGACAAATTAGGTACAGACATAAGAAATAGTAGCGTCATGTGGTGAAGATTGGATCTTCAATATTTTTTCTTCTTTTAGGTTAACAATTTACCTTAGAGTACTGAGAAAGACCAGCCAGTTCACTCTAAATAGTTGTCTGTATATCTGTTGTCAACTCTTCAGCTGGCTTGCAACAGGTCACTACTGTACTACCAGACAAAACAGTGTTGTCTTGAATTGCTTATCAGCTAATGTGAGGGCGCTCTTCATGCAAAACATGACCTTTCCAGAGAAGCTAACAAAAATGCAGAGCTGGTGGGCAGAGGTACATGAAGTGTTCATTCTGAATACAAAAAAAGACAACACACAAAGAAGTACAATAGGATCTGTAATAATATTTAATAATGATTTGCACAACAAAATTTGGAACAGTGTGTTTGTAATGATGGATGTAAATTCAACATTGGGCCATTTACTCAAACATCCATTGAAGGGTTGACAAAAAATACAAAAATACAGCTTCAAGGGCCACTTCCAAAGAGATCGTCCATGGCAGTATTTGTGCCATGCGTGGAAGAAAGTCTGCATATGCATAATATGCAAATTGCCCATCAAGTAAAAGGAAAGAAAAAGTGAACAAAAGTACAGACAAACTGAAACTCAGAACAAGGGCTCTGATTGGGGAAAAACAAAGAACAAGAACCTGCAATGTCCATTGGGTGCTATGATTGCAGTCTGCCAAATTTGGAAAAGTTCAAATTGCTCTAAATGTATTCACAATTACAAAACCAAACCATGATAAAGACATGTCACTTAAAATGTAACATTGTTTTCATGAAAGAGATAACATCAAGGTACTAAATTGATCATTTCCTAATCTAAACAATTTTGAAGTTTCTCTTTTGTAAATTAGTGTAAAACCTACTGGATCAGTCAATAACTCCAAGCAATTATGCCATCATAAGGCCATGATTTCACTTGGTCAATTTTCAGTAAATTACTTTGCTTTTATCACTTTTCATTTATCGCCAGAATAGTACAGCCTCAATTTAAGCGGTAACTTGTTCTCTGTTTTCTAGGCATCTCATTGTTTCTCACCATGATTTCAAACAAGTTCTGAAATGTAGTGTATAGGTGGATAAATGGTTTGGTATGCCCACTGTGTAACAATAGTGGGATGATCCACATTACAGCTATCATTTACACACAGAGCATGGTGTCTTAGCATGTAGAAAATCTGCATTCCTCAAGAAATGTAATTATTACAGCAAAATGTTTTATGAGGTCTAGCAGAAACTCTGCTTCTTTGTACAATCCTAAATGTCAAACCCATATTGAAAGCGACAGCCATCAAGTTTAGCCTATAACATAGATGGTTTTTTGTCCTGATTATGCAAAATGTCAATTCTAAATTTGACAATACTCTTAATCCTTTCTCTGCCAAACTCTGACTTGACCTCATCTTTTCAAAATAGTGGTAGGACTTGCAGTATATGGAGTTGGGTTGAAAAAGGTGGACAGATTTCAAAATAAATTCCTTTGAATGTCACCACAACAGAACACTATGATGTGACATTTAAAGGGTCATTTTTTACGTAAATGATTTGTAAAAATCATCTTCAACACAACCATGACTGGGATGCACTCACTCCAAAACAAAAACCTTTAACGCTGTCACTTTTGTTTGTTTTTTTTGCTTTTCATCTGGATGTAAGATTATTTGGTCCAAGTTTAATAAAATAGTTGGTGTATCCAGACACCCGGTTTACATCGATCCAAACTGTACAGCAAAGAGAGTTTGAAAACCAATTGTAAAGTACCTGTTGTTATTTTCAATTTTAAAAAATTTTTAAATATCAAAAATACAACCCACAGATGAGATGATTTGGTTTGCTATATTAGTAGCTGTGGCATCCCAGTCATTTTAGTCTCATCCGTTTTTCCATTTTAGCATTCAAAAGTGAAGGATCTTGCGACAGTACAGACAGCCTGGACACTTTCTGTAATCCAAGATGTGACATGATATGCCTGTACAATGGAAGTAAGTACCCAGGCCAACATATGGCTATTGGTTCTGTTACACAGATGAAGAAAAGTGGGCAAGTGCAAATTTACAAAATAAAATTACTCATAGTGAGAAATAAAAAGTGCAATACATGAATAAAGTCAATCAGTTGATGATATGGATACAATATTGGTTTGAAACAATGTTTATAGTGATGAGAAAGATTGGGCCCCCTTCAGTGTCCCTAACTTGGGACTTCTCATTGCTCTTTTTCACAATTTTCCCATTATTAAAGTGGTAATTTTCAATCTAAAAAGCTTACCAAGCAGATATTATGTACAAGACATTGTCCTTAACTGGAAATTGGAATTCTACCTGCTCATGATTTCACACAGAAATGTGTTGCTTTCTTAATAATTGGCTTGCATTCAGTATTACATAGAAGCGCAAACAAGTCTCAGACTGTTATAATCATAATACAGCACCAATGTAAAATCCCTAACCAAGCAGTAAAATTAGAAGTCAAAATGATGGACACAAACAAAAACACAAAACCTCTAGCTTTTGGTGAGATTTTTTCTTTGAAACACATCAACAGCTGTTGACAAAGCAATTTAGTCTGACTGCTGATGGACTGTATCAATCAAAACTGAAGGTGTCAAAAGATCAATCAATCAATCATTCTACTGTCTAGTAATCTGACAAATCAAGCAGAGAGCAATTCTTAATATTAAATAGCTTTCACTCTTTTATTAAGGACAGAATGCTACTCGTCCGTTTGATCTACTATATATATTATTTTCTAAGGGAAACCCATGTTGTTCAGTTCAAATGTTACAATAAACATACCCCTGTCCAATATGTTTTTGAATGTGATATGGGAATGCACTGGTTGTAAATCCATTGTAACCCAAGAATGTAAGCTACATAATATACAGTTTATTTGCAACTGTGATAACTTACAAAATATATTTCAGACAGAAGGGAGGGTAGTGGGAGGGTGAGGGGCAGGAAAGCTGATCAAAATACTGTCATTACATTGCATGTAAAGGAGGAATACATGATTTGCACAGTCAGCAAATGATGCTACCGTAGATTGGAAGCTTAGGTGGTATTGGTTTTCAGAATTTGGATAATCTAATTTGCTACCATGCTGGATGAAAGAATTGCACCAGCAGTGAAGCTAATTACTGTACATGAGATTCAAAATTTCCCACTGACAATTTTTCTTTTTTCTTTTTTTATTGGTTTACTTACTCTCGAAAGAAATCTAGGTGGAAAGATAACTCTTGCAGATTGACAAAGGCCATCTATGTGTAAAAACAACATTTAGAGTGGAAGAGACTGTTGAGATGACAGTTCCACTAAATACACTATTATAACTTAAACTTTAAAAAGGCCTTTCAGTTCAATCCCATTGCTATGTTCATCTACAGAACAAAAGATAAAAACACAATCTGGGTTTTTTTTCTCAATAATTACACTTACTTGTCATAATAAAATATCAATAGATCCTGATTGGAGTAATACACTTATAAAATCCTAAAGAAAGTTTGTCTAACTACAGAAACCCCCTTCAAGCTTGAATTGATAACAATAGGGGAGTTTTGGATGGTTGATTTCTTCCACATCTCTCTGTGGAATTAATACATTAACAACTCTAAAAGGTTTCTTCAAACTGTACTGTATCTACCATTGCAATGCTGTGCAGCACACTTTTGCTATAAGATCACACTTTTCATTGCATTACAAAAATGTGGCAAAGAAAACAAGGATGCCATTGACCTTGTGAAAAAAGCTTACAATGTGACCAAAAGTGATCTGAAGCCAATGAAAAACCCTGTTATATAATGATACAACGCACACAATCACCAATCAGAGCCTTTCTAAGTTGGGAAACTAATACAAAATTACTAACATCATTTTGAGAAGAGGATGGGGACTGGCATTCTTAATGAGAAATTGACAGAGTGAGTAAAAGATTGGGACAATTTACTTCTATAGAGTTGGAGAGAAGATATGCTGGACACATTTTTGGATAGTTTAAGTGTCATACTGATGACTGAATGATTTTTTTCTTAGCCAAGCCAGCCTAGTTTATGTTGAATAACACACTTATAAAGGGTAGATCTGTTTTGACATTAGACAGTTTAGGATTTTTAGCATGTATATGATTATAGCTCACACCCATGCTTTCTGTAGTACAGTGTTAAATATTATGGACAGTACACCTTTTTTATGTAGCAAGGTTGATCCATTGGCAGAAAACACAGGAGTAGAATCTGTTGAAATATATGTGGAGAAGAGAATAGTTATACTTTGACTCACTTGGGAAACCATTGAAATATGGGATTAAAACCGACTTCTTACATTTGAATACTCATGAAAGCAAACTGCTCTGACCATTTTGGGAAATTTGGACTTGGTTACAATCCTAAATACACAATGTTGGTGTATATATGTATACACATATACACCCTACCCTTATACAACACAATCAGTCAAACAAAGCAAGAAAACAATGATATTGGAGAAAAAAGGCAAATGAAAGCTAGAATCGGGATCTTTTCCAAACTGGCAGGCAAAAAATTTGAAAATTTTTACTCAGTTTAGGACTATCTCATCAAAAGATGATAAAGGGATGATGCTGATGTATTTTAGGGGAACTCCCATATGTCTTCTGGATAACCTCATTGACCAACTTGTGTTTATACAAAATAGGACATTGACAATGATCCGCTGTCTTAATCTTTGATGGATCCAGACTGGCTTCCCTCACCATCATGGCTACTGCAATCTCTTTTTCTGTCACAATAGTCTGAAAAAATATCTCGGAAGCGGGTCCATGATTTTTCTGGAATTGTAATGAATGTTCGGTACTGGCTTCGTGGCTGAAAAGAAGATAAAAGAGACGATTCTGTAAACATTTTATTTGATTTAACTTGTTTTGTGATTAAGGACCAAATGTAACATGTACACCAAATCTTATACCATGCATTTACACTTTAATGACATCTCAACTATAGCATATATATTTTGCATGTACAAATAATGAGCTAAAGGTCTCTTCATTGTAGTTCCAATAAGGAAAGTTGTCATCTTAGATACCATCTCTGTTTAACTTATTTTCTTATACTAAACGACAGAAGAATATGTGTCAGATTATTCTGCACCTGTTTCCTCTGACATAAATTTGCATAAAATAAAAAGACAATTTCATCACCTTTTTTCAGTAAAGTTAGCAAGGCACAGTCAGAGAAGTCGAAGTAAAATACAGGCTGAGAAAAAAATGAATTCTTTAGCAAAATATATACAAAAACAAAAATCCCATCTATCATGGAAAACTTGTAAAATCAAAGAATTTAACATAAAATGGTTAAAAAGTCTTACAATTTGCAAAATGAAGGAAATTTCTTAACTCTTTTATATAATTCTCATCATAAATTCACTCTATAGGTCTACAGACTGTATCTGAGAGTGTTTACAAAGACCACTTTCAGTACAATGATGGAAACTGATTATGGTATTGTGATACAACTCTCAGTGGTAATATGTTGTGGAGCTTTAAGCAAAATAGATGAAATCACAGTATGGCACACTGAAAACTGTCAGAATACGTAACAACAATATGCACAACACTGCAGTGTATCTGAATGTAATGACTGGTAGCATCTGTTTAAGCATGCCTTGGTATGTTTCCCCATCTGTATACTTATAGCATTAGTCTGCTTGGATCTAACTACTGTACAACACATACTGAAGAGTTATATTAGTGTGTCAGTATTGCATCATGCTTTATAGCGAAAATGAAACAGACTGTGTCCAGTTCTTGTACAACAATACTGGAAGCTACATCTACACTCTACCCATACTAATGCGTGAAACAGAGTTTCTCATGTACTTGAGACTGGTGTGTTTAATATTTTCCACAAAATATTTAAGTTGATGTAACCTTGATGCTTTGAAAATACTATTTACACGACTGATGACACACACTGCTAACTGTGTACTATTGGAGTCACTTCAGTTTCTATTCAAAGTATTGTGTTGTGAGGGATAGGATAGTCAATCGCATGGGCGGTTTGATTAATGATGACCTTTTGAAAATCTAGCAGCTGCAAGTTAAAGTAATCCCTGGTACTCTTTTGGTGGAACTTCCAAATTCAATCTAGCTCTCAGTCTGTCTTTGTGGGCTATATAATGGAACACATGTACACAACTTTGTACACATTTGCTGTAACCACATCTTTATTGCCACTTTGGCAAAACTAAAATGAATCTGCAAACAATAATTGTTGGTTATACTGTGACTTGGTTTGGACTGAACCACACAAAACCTGCTGTAAATCAGACGAACAAACTACTTTTTGTATATACATCTGATATACAGAGGTATGATAATGAAAGATTCCAACCATTGCAGACTACACTGAAAAAGTCATTGACAATGACATAGTCCCCACTTGTAATAGGAGTATTAGTCTTGATGGGGCAGGGAAATGAGGTCATTAAGAAGTATCACTGGAGTGTATATGTTCAGATCTATGGACACATAGGTCTATGTCATTGTTCCCAATTTGAAACAAGAGGCATGTCTAAGTATCACTGGAGTGTATATGTTTGGTTATGGTTCTAAATCGGGAAAAAAGATCAGACCTCTAGCTGTATTGGCCAGCCAAGAAATACATATGTGCATAATAAATGAGGTACAAGATGTGACATCTTATGGTCTATTATCCTAACAAAATTGAAGCGTAAAGAACTTGTGGTTACTGAGTTATGCATATATATGCATATTCAAGGTCAAAGGTCATCAAGGTCACAAGACATTTTGAAAAAAAACAACATTGTATTGCTAATTAATCCATATAAGCCAAAATTCAGACCTCTAGCTCTATTGGCTTGCCCACAATTATATATGGGCATAATTAACGAGGTAAAGCATGTGTTGTCATAAGGTCTCCCATCCTACTAAATATAAAGGACATAGCACTTGTGGTTACTTATTTATTGACACAATCGTGTATTTTAGGTAAAAGGTTATAGAGGTCAAATGACATTTTGTCAAAAAATTTCTATCCTATAGTCTATCCCTATATACTAAAAATCATACATTTAACTCTATTGGCTTGCTCAAAATTAGATATGCACATAATCAATGAGGTACAATATGTGGCGTCATAAGTGTCCCATCATACCCAATATGAAGGGTGTAGCACTTGTGGTTCCTGAGTTATGGACAAATATGTATATTTGAGGTCAAAGGTCACCGAGGTCATGTGACATTTTGTCAAAAAAATTGTATTGCTAAGTTATCCCTACATACCAAAAATCAGACCTCTAGCTCTATTGGCTCGCTCAAAATTAGATATGCGCATAACTAATGAGTAACAATATGTGGCGTCATAAGGTGTCCCATCATACCAAATATGAAGGGTGTAGCACTTGTGGTTACTGAGTTATGGACAAATATGTATATTTGAGGTCAAAGGTCACTGAGGTCACATGACATTTTGTCAAAAAAATTGTATTGCTCAGTTATCCCTATATACCAAAAATCAGACCTCTAGCTCTATTGGCTCGCTCAAAATTAGATATGCACATAATTAATGAGGTTCAATATGTGGCGTCATAAGGTGTCCCATCATACCAAATATGAAGGGTGTAGCACATGTGGTTACTGAGTTTTGGACAAATATGTATATTTGAGGTCAAAGGTCGTTGAGGTCACATGACATTTTTTCAAAATAATTGTATTGCTAAGTTATCCCTATATACCAAAAAATCAGACCTCTAGCTCTATTGGCTCGCTCAAAATTAGATATGCACATAATTAATGAGGTACAATATAAGGCGTCATAAGGTGTCTCATCATACCAAATATGAAGAGTGTAGCACTTGTGGTTACTGAGTTATGCACAAATATGTATATTTGAGGTCAAAGGTCATTGAGGTCACGTGACATTTTGTCAAAAAAATTGTATTGCTAAGTTATCCATATACCAAAAATCAGACCTCTAGCTCTATTGGCTCGCTCAAAATTAGATATGCACATAATTAATGAGGTACAATATGTGGCGTCATAGGGTGTCCCATCTACCATATATGAAAGGTTTAGCACTTGTGGTTACTGAGTTATGGACAAATATGTATATTTGAGGTCAAAGGTCACATGGCACTTTGTCAAAAAATTGTATTGCTAAGTTATCCATATATACCAAAAATCAGACCTCTAGGTCATTTGGCTCGCTCAAAATTGGATATGCGCATAATCAATGAGGTACAATATAAGGCGTCATAAGGTGTCTCATCATACCAAATATGAAGAGTGTAGCACTTGTGGTTACTGAGTTATGCACAAATATGTATATTTGAGGTCAAAGGTCATTGAGGTCACGTGACATTTTGTCAAAAAAATTGTATTGCTAAGTTATCCATATATACCAAAAATCAGACCTCTAGCTCTATTGGCTCGCTCAAAATTAGATATGCACATAATTAATGAGGTACAATATGTGGCGTCATAGGGTGTCCCATCATACCATATATGAAAGGTTTAGCACTTGTGGTTACTGAGTTATAGACATATATGTATATTTGAGGTCAAAGGTCACCAAGGTCACGTGACATTTTTGTCAAAGTGTCTGAGATATCTGCGTGAACGGATGGACTCACGGACGGACATGACCCAATCTATAAGCCCCCTCGACTTTATCTGTGGGCACTAAAAACTGTGTCACTGCATCCTTTTTGCAATATGAATACGATGAGAAACTAAATTTTATTTTTCTGGCCTTATACATGGGAGTCTATCGACTGCCTTATACCACAGGCGACCCATTAAGGTAGCTTTCCGCTTTGTTTTGGTATTTTGAGTCAAAAACACGATTTTTTTTTTATCCCTGGAAAGTATTCCTATAATATTGATCTTCCTTGTGTGTAGAATATCTTGGTCGCGAAGTTCCTGTTTTTGGGTGAAATTTTGGAATAAAAATGTACGAGAGGCACAGGTATCATTTTGGCGTTTGAGACTACCGTTAAGTCTTGATTGACAAGGGGATTACGCTAAGCAAGCAGCGTCACAGTATTCACATGCACTTAGACAACATCCGCTGTGAAAATCCCATTAACACCTACCGTTCACTGCGTGGGTCAAGACCATAGTGTGTACCTGGCAATATTAGGCGTCGAAAGGTGGGTCTTACCGTTTTTCTCATAGGGGTGGCCGCTCCCAAAAGATCACAATTTATCGACACAATCGGACAAGGTCAGACTTATGACATTGTTGACGGTACAATTTCAGATTACACAAACGGCCCACACACTAAATGTTTTATCTGGGACATTTTTGTGCTTTTATAAAAGCACCAGGAGTGGTGGATAAGTTTCGTAATGTTAAACATCTTTGAAGAGGCTGTCCCGTATACATAAATGGTACGTTCCACTGGCCGCCTTAGTGACAGCGGGAACACTTGAATACCGCAACAGACACCCTTCACATCTTGAACATTCAAGCAACATTCGGCCTCTTTCGGCCAAAATTTCGGCTTCTTTGGCCCAAAGACATTTCGACACCCCCGTTACGATTATTTTTTCCCGTCAAACTTATTAGTAACTGACAGACCAGTCATATTCATAAGCGTGACCTTTGCGTTCTGACCAGTATGACTTTTACAGTGCCGTTTAGGCGCCGCTTTTCAAACTTTGACAGTGTCGGCGGCTATATTGCTATTGAAAATGATATGAAACTCTTTTTCTCACGGTTTTTCATCATGTTCTCACAAACTTTAAAGCATGTGAATGCTGACACTATACTTCTCAGTGTTTTGATTTGTAACATTTGGCACGAGTTCCCCCAACCAGGTAGTGCCGAAACGTCTTTGGTCGCGTTGCCTAAACGTCTTGGGGTCGGAAATTGTGCGGCCGAAACGACTTTGCGCCGAAAGGTCTAGAAACCCGACATTGTCCGTTCGATGAGAATACCAAGTTGAACAATTTATGAATAAAAATGAAATATCAGAAAACGCGGCACTGGAACTACTTGGGATTAGAAAATACAAGGTGGAAACAAATTGCATGGGCTTCAAGACAGCGACAGCAAATTTTCCCAAGGCAAAATACGTAGCGATGCAGAAATCACACGCCACAAAACAATAGCTGCCTCGTTTGCAGACGTTTTGGCACAATGGCAGTGAACTGATAATGTCGAAGTCGTTTCAATCCCGCGGTCCCGTTTTTCCTTGTCCCATTTCGTTTCCGGACCGCGCTATACCCAAAAATTGTACAATGCAACCACCCTATACCACTGAATGAGAAGCCGACCTTGACAAGGTAAAAAACATACGTCGACTAACAAATGTTCATCGTACACCGGACGAATGTGAATCAAATGATTTTATGGGAATGGACACGACAACATTGTTATCAATTATCATGGCAGTAGCCAAAATGCTGCAGGACTGCGACCGAAGACAAATTTCAATATGAATTTGACCGTCACAACGTAATAACGTAACGTATCGCCCTGAGTTTCATCAGCATGTCATCATTGGTCGGTAAACCATTGAATGAGACGCTTACCGGGCTAACTATAGTGCAAAACACCATCCTAATCCTGAGATTTACATGTAATGAAGACGGGTCTGATATCATATTCGCCTGGAATCGATGCCATGGTACTCATGTTGGATACGAACAACAGCAGAGAGTTATCTATCTGTGACGTATGACGCTTGACGAGCGGTCTATCGCATGCAACTTGCGCTTGATGAAATGACGTACTTTTCTTTATGTTCATGTTTTCTCAACTTCTCTCCTTTGACTTTTATGCCGCTGACAAGCAATTGGTTCATTTTAGCATAAATGACTCCAGAAACGGTCTTCACCCACAGAAATGCTGTACAGAGTGAGGACGAACTATTGTCTCAGAAATGCTCGCAGTTTGATCGGTGTTAATCGGTTTTCAAGGCGCGTGAAGATCTAAAATGGCTGCTCACTGAATCCTCGGTTACTCTAACCGTAATGAATCACAGCATGGAGCTGTTCTTTTTTATCTCCATGATCACAGACACCGCAAATGTACATCCACATACAAACGCAGATATTTTTGTTGTCAGCCAATACTGTTTTCCCTAAATCACTCATCGGGCTCGCTTTCATTCCGCAGCCGTGAGTCGTTTCCGAGGTCGAATCGAATGCTGCCATAAACTTACACTGTAGTGTACGCTTGTCATGGAGGTAATCAGTCCAAGCGCTCGTGTAGACGGCATCGAGATGCCGTAGCAGTTCCGACAGTTAGGTCGAACAGTTAATACTCTATTTAAACCTTACAACTAATCAGTCAACAGATTATGCATAATCCCTTCCCTGGCACTCCCCAAGTTTATTTACTCATCAGCTACTGTGTAGATTGCGCTCTAAAAAGAGTACAACGTTCCCAAAATTCACCCTTTTTAGCCTCATTTCGACCGTTGACACTGATTTCAATGAGTGAATATACTGTTGAAGTTGAACACTTTGATTTCACTATCTGGTTTTAGTGTTTTGTCGGTTGAGTATATTGTTTATTGCCATTCAAAAGGAAAAAACAGAACCAATTTACTAAATCGCCTTTTTCTCAGTTCGGCATTTTGTCACATTGCAGCACGTTCAAAAGAGTTTAACTCGAGAACGCGTGAACGGAAGTTCACCAGATTTCCACAGACGTTTGTCAAGTAGGTTGTCTCCAAAACCGTGTCTCAGTTTCTTGATGAAGATTTTAAAGACGAGTTATTGCTGCTTAATTAGGCGGCATTGTAAGACTAATCGGTGGATAAACTTTGACTCAACGATGTGAAAAAACTAAGGCCTTTTTCAAAAATCTGAGACACGGTTTTGTAGCCAGTATTCTGAAGACCAGTTGCCCGTTAACACCTAAACAATAGCCCCTCTCCGCTCAGACTTAAACTTTTTTACGTGAGACCACCCATTTTCTTTACACTTTCACTAAGATCTTCAAAAAAATTCATCGCACACTAATTTTCTTGATAAAAACAAAAAAATTCATAGATATAGCTTTCAGGTGATATATAATACTTGGGTAAAAGTACACATCTTGATGGCAAAATTCACGTTGAAAATAGGTCGTCGCAAAGGCGGAAAGCTACCTTAAGTATTACTGAGTTTTCACACAGTTTTCTCTATCCATTTCTCTACTTTCTTGGACTTATCAGGGATTTTACGGGTTGGTCAACATCGCGAAAGATAGGAATGGTACCTTTTCATTAACATCACTATCTTTCCGATGTTGACCAACCTCTGATAAGTCCACGGATTAGCATAATTAGTTGTGTTGACTAATTAATTACAGCATGTGTGTATGAGAGATATACGTCCATGTAATGGAGTGTAAAATAAATAAAGAGTCGCAGAGGCTAGGTTAGGTTATATAAACCATTTATTTTATTTACTCCGATCAGTCAGAGCATGAAGAAAGGAGAGAAAATGATAGAGAAAACAGTGTGAAAATCTCAGTAATACTTTATGGGTCGCCTGTGCTTATACATGGGAGTCTATGGACTGCCTTATACATGGGGGTCTATGGAGGTGAAAACTAAAAAGTCCTCTAACACGGCCAAATTTGATCGCATTGTGAAACAAATTGACGTGCATCTGTATGAGGTAGGGTACTATCCTTGAACCAAGTTTGAACAAAATCGCTCCAGGCGTCTCTGAGATATCTGCGTGAACGGACGGACGCACAGACGCACGCACGCACACACGGACGCACGCACGGACGCACGGACATGACCAAACCTATAAGTCCCCCCGGACGGTGTCCGTGGGGACTAAAAAGAATGGCCAATGGCCGTCGGTGACTTGCAACTTGTCATCACAAGATATTGTATGAAAAAATATGTTTTGCATAGTTTTCTTCTGCATGTAGTATTCAAACGGAAAAAGATTTTTGTAAACACCACAGATACATGTAAAATCCAGAATCAACTCATCCTTTCAAATTATGTGCGTATTCCAATAATGTACATTTCTGATCTTTCTTGAATACACATTTTTTGAGTGTCCTAAGCATGTTGTAGTGTTCTTCACACTGTTTAATTCACAGATTTTGGAATTTCAAAGTAAATCATCTTTCAGGCATTAAGATTACCATATCAATTATATATACGATTTTAAAACTAATTTGTGTAATTTGACGTTTGAATTACTGGAGTAAAACTGGTCACTTGTTTATCAAGCAATGACTTTCAACATAGCAATATGTGCCTTTACATGATCAAGTTTGGAAATCACCAGGGTTTTCTGTAAATACAGTATATTCATCAACAGCAAAGATGATGTAATCAGGGATGTTTTTTTGTATTTGTAATTCCCTAATTACCAATAACATGCCTAGCAACTTGCATGAGCAGTGTCATTATAATTGATGGAAGTAAAACACATAACATAACAATGTCTGATAAGCCTCAAGATATCTAAGTGTTCACAGTTATGAATTGATATTAAGTGTCATTAAGTGTGTATCATGTACCGGTACATTAATATCTGTATCATGTGCCAGTACAGTACGCCATCGTTCCCACATACTCAAATCTGACATGGCAAAAAAGTGCACAACACCAAAATATCCTGTCAGAAATATCATTCCATTATTTTTTTGTACGGCTGCAGGACAAAAGGTGATCAATTGTTCTCAGTGTTCCCCCACTCTATGGTAAGTACACTGGACACTTATCAATTTTCCTTTTCTATAGAATCTGACATAAATCTTCAGTTGGTAAATAATGTAATATTGGTAAATGCCATCATATGTACCATACACTTGTCAATGTGAAATAAATGACCCTTGACAGAAAAATTTCAATTTAAATAATGGGTATTTTTTCCTTGATTGAAACTTTTTACATTCTGTTGCCAATAAAGTGATGTCTTTGTTCACATTAAAGGGAAAGGCTGTGACTTTCCTGTTGATAAACATAATATCTTCTTTGCAGAAACTGGTGATGAATTTAGAGCAAATGTGAAGCAAATTGAGTGTCCATGTTCATAATTCACCAGTTTGTAAGCTTTCCAATCACTGCAAGAATTTACCAAATAAATTTTGGTTGTGTTCCTTCATTAATATGAAGCTGTTTCAGCTACAGTCACCGGTTTCTGCACTGCTATCATTTAAACAATTTTGGACATGAACAAGGGATGTTGGGATACCCTGTACATAGCTACAGACCCATTGTAAGGGTCAAATACATGCAGCCCCAGACAGTATAACCACTTCTTTCAAACACACCATTCTTATTTTTTCCAAAGATTCACCAAATCAGCTTACCAACTGCACACATCAGAACACATGTAACAAACAGCTTGCTAACTCCAGCTGGTAAAGCAAAAATTTAGGCATTTCAATTCTGTAAACATCGCGATGTAACACAGCTTTTATTGAAAATATCACGGAAACAAAATGGGAGGTATTGGACATGAATTTTAACATATCTACCCTACGGCAAGCTGCAGACCACTGTGTATGTGGCAGCATTCTGCAGTACAGACAGTACAGAGAGCCTATGGTTATTTTACAGTTTTGCAATATTTACATAAATATGACATGATATTTTAAGCTTGCTGGTAGGTCTGCAGATAAGCTAACTTGGTAATTTGACTGCAACTTCAAATAAAACTACACCACTTCATAGCAAATGCTACTAGTAAGAATGTAAATAGTTTAATGCATATTTTCAGACTTTCAAGACATTGCAACTATTCCAATTAGCAGATAATTATAATGGAATTTATGCAATTATCAGAGACTAAAAACTAATTGTTGAACTTTTAAAAAAAGGGAATAGCGCCAATGGCACTTGATCACAACTGGCACATTGTGAAACTACTCATAATTAATGGGGTACAATATGTGGCGTCATGCGGTGTCCCATCATACCATATATGAAGGGTGTAGCACTTGTGGTTACTGAGTTATGGACAAATATGTATATTTCAGGTCAAATGTCACTGAGGTCATGTGACATTTTGTCACAAAAAATTGAATTGCTAAGTCATCCCTATATACCAAAAATCAGACCTAGCTCTATTGGCTCGCTCAAAATTAGATATGCACATAATTAATGAGGTACAATATGTGGCGTCATAAGGTGTCCCATCATACCATATATGAAGGGTGTAGCACTTGTGGTTACTGAGTTATGGACAAATATGTATATTTGAGGTCAAAGGTCACCGAGGTCACGGGAGATTTTGTCAAAATATTTTATATATCTGCGTGAACGGAGGGACATGACCCAATCTATAAGGCCCTGGACTTCATCCATGGGGACTAAAAACTGTGTCACTGAATCCTTTTTGCAATATAAAGGATGACAAACTAAATTTTTATTTTACTTGGCCTTATACATGGGATTCTATAGACAGCTGACTTATACATGGTAGTCTATGGTGGTGTAAACTAAAAAGTCCTCTAACATGGCCAAATCGACGTGCATCTGTATAGGGTAGGGTACTATCCTTGTGCAAAGTTTGAAAGAAATTGACCAGGGCATGTCTGAGATATCTGCGTGAACAGACGGACGGATGCACACACGGACGCAGGCACGCACACACGGACATGACCAAACCTATAAGTCCCCCCGGACGGTGTCCGTGGAGACTAATTAGACAGACCACGAAGTCAATGAGCAACATACAGCTGAAAGACTATTTTTCACATTGCGATTTTAAGCCCATTTTTATGAGAAAAGGGACATGTATATGTATATGGAGAAAACAGCAGAAGACATATTTGTAAATTGTTTGTTAAGTGACAATCATATTGCATCTCTTGAAATTTTGTGGTTATAAGGTATAACAGTAGTGTAAGAATAATGAGGTTAGAATAAGTTAGTAAAGCTAAGTTGACAGTAATTAAGATTACAAAATTTATACACTAAGCTGAGGAAATCTGAATGAAATAAATGTTGAAAAGTAGCAAAGTCATGGTCATCTTTTGTCTAATACCTTGTGTAAGTTCATGAACTTTACATAAATCTTGCTATAGATTTGTTGCTAATGGGCAATAACTGTGTTTCAGATCATTTGAGAGCAATCCATCCATGACAGGTTTAAATTGTAATATACTTCTATTTAAAGGAGAGAAACTTCTCAAATAATTTTTTTCCCTGTAATTTCCTGTGAGAACACATGGACATGCGTAGGACTCTATGCTGGTGCTACCTTGCAACTTGTCATGGCATTGTCTAACCTGTTCACCCCAATTTCCTGTAGACAGGTCCACACTCACCATTGATAACAATGGGTTTGGGCCATACCATGGTAGTGAAAGACTGTAACATGTGAGGTCATGGATACTTAATCTCAGGAATGTCAAAGTCTGTATATTGACTCAAGGATGTTTACATAACAAATGCTTAGGGTCATCTCAAAAGTGAGAATCTAAACTATGAAATATGTTTTTTTTTATTGCTTTGATACCCAAAAGAGCATAGAAATCTCTTATACTTTGAATCAGCCATCCTGCATATTTCTAACATTCATCAAAACCTCATTTCTGTTCCACAACTCATAAAACAGTCCACAATGCAGGATTGGTGTACATTCCAAAACTACATATATGAAAGACCCCTAAAATCAATTAGTTAAAAAGGGGGTTAGAAATTTCCCAAAACTATATAACCTCCGCTCCGTTTGGCTCAATTTTTCGGAATTGGAACCTTGGAACCAGTCTATGTATCGGTACCAATATCAACGCAGTCTGTTCAGCAGTTTTGGACTTTTTGTCGTTTACGGAAATGGACGACATCAAACACCGGTTGAAACCACCTCTATATCACAACTTCCAGTTGTTAAAAAAAGGGAATATCTACCATCATTTGGAACAAAAAAATGTTACGGTAGAGACAATAGCATTACAGCTACATAGGTATTAAAAACTTTACAATTAATAAATCAAACATACAGTAATATATGATCAGATATGGGTTTTGTGAAAAACAGGCACAAGTGAATCCTAGTTGATGCAGACTTTTGTTTCACATTGATCACTAGCAGCCTAGGGAGTCATTTAGGTTAGAGGTAATTAGAGTACATTGCTAGACACCCCTAAGTGAAATTAGTTTTTTACTTCCTATGCGTCCACAAATCTACTTCTTCTCTTTCTTATGACAAATTGACACTGATTTCAAAGCAGGAGCTGTGCCATGGATCAAAGTTGTTGCACTGCATATGTGTTGACCAGTTGAGTCTGTCTGTTAGTTGAAGTTGCACTGTATTTCAATGAAATCAAAGCAAGTTTACGTGTTCAGAGAAATAAAAGTCAACTTAAAGAATTCATCAGATTATCAATTCTTCACATAAAATGTGGGTTTGTTCTTAGTATTATTAATACTCTACAGTGGTATTCAGATCATATTATCTTGGTGCAAGCAGAAATCTGACTGCTGACTAAACTGTTTGAGAGGAAAGGCCTCAAATATTTGGTATTCTGCTTGAACAGAATAAACCCCTTCTCAAAGACGAAAATGTATTCTTAATACCCTTGATACCTTTTGGTTCTCATCAAGGTCTGAGAAGGTCAATTACTTGAACCATGACAATCAGCTTCATGTTCAATGCCAACCGCAAAGTTAAAGATATTCTGCAACAAGGATTACTAAACAGCAGCCAAAAGCACTACTGATAGCCATCTAAGATATGTGGCCATGTTTTGTTGTAGTAAATACATTTATCATAGATATCTATACTATGTGACGCATGACAATGGCACATCTTTTCAAAATCACATTCTTATTCCATTTTGCATTTTAGTCTTTTTTTAATCTTTGCCAACCATTGATATTCTTCATAGATTTTAAGACAGCCCCAACTCCCGTATAAAAGCGCGAGAACCTACGAGAGTGGTCATAATGGTGGGATATTCAAACGTACTCGGTACGCTCTGGACGCCGTCCATAAAAACCGTTAATTAAGAAATCTAACGATTAATTTTTTCTTGGAAATTGAGGGATATGTGTATAAGTATTTGGGGCACAATATACTTGGTTTCTGACGAAATTAAATTTGAAATGACGTCTGGAACCAGAAAAAGGATAAAATATTTGCCGGTAATATCGCCGGTATAACGTTCGATGTTCAGTTTGAATCTGCATGATTGACATGATATGCAAATTGCAAATGAGTCATTAGCGATACGTTGTTTACTTTTTCCGTACGTAGCGTTGATTGTTCAAGGCGGGGAAAAACACCAAATACTCGGAGCGTACCGAAAGATACAAACGCACACACACTGTGTATAACAAATACATGCAAACACATTTGATTCGGTAGTTCTCTTTTGGAAAATTTGTTGGTCCTGAAAAGGACCGTTTTCATTTGTGTTGGCCTACCTGAGCCGTACATTTTACAGACAGGAAGGCCTATACTGTCATTCATGCCCGGCATAAAGTACGTCTGGTATGTTCGGGTTGAGACCACGGACAAGTACCAGCACAAATTCTGGCATGATCTTTCACTTTGTCTACACTGTCTGTATATCTTCTATCTTCTTTTCAAATGTCAAGTTTTACCCTCTAGTCAACGTACTGTTGAAAGCGCAATCATCGCAATGCGATATGCGTAACTATCGCTTCTTTATAGCTGTTTCCAAAAGTGATATACATTTTTTTTCCCGATCTAAAGCCGTGCATGCCTATGCAACACAAAGCGAACAAAGTCAAAATTCAAAAAGACAAGTAGCCTCCAATGTGCTGACAAAACCGGGATTTTTTTGACGC
Organism: Ptychodera flava; assembly: GCF_041260155.1. Taxonomy (NCBI): domain Eukaryota; kingdom Metazoa; phylum Hemichordata; class Enteropneusta; family Ptychoderidae; genus Ptychodera; species Ptychodera flava. The sequence continues at coordinate 3,697,486 of NC_091936.1, forward strand.
CTGCAATCGCCTTCGGCATATTCGGTCGTCACTGTGCTGGGTCACTTATACTGATCTCAGTGATCACACGTCGAGTTGACAAACGTCGCCGGCGGCAGCTGAGGTCACCGTACTAATCAGTCCCATAAGTTGCACTCAAATGTCCGCGCTCGATCCCCATCACAGTTAGCTCCAATTCATTCCTGGCAAAGAAAATTCCCGTGGCTACCTCTAGTGCTCATCAGTGACCGCTATCTTCATAAAGCCAGCTGACATAGTGTGATTAGCAGTCTGACTCTGACTACCACGCGTTTGTAATGAATAGTATCGCGACTGCGTGGAGAGTGTAGAAGTGCAGTGCACTCGATTTTGGCGGGATCGTTCAAAGTAGCGAAATACTAGAACTCACCATTTTATAAGGAGGGATGAACATTGAAACGAATGCTCGGAGAATTTATGAAATCACTTTATTCTGATTTTATTTTTGGTGATTAAATATTAACAGGTTTGATTTCTAAAATAAGTATTTTTCAGAAGCTTTTTGAAATAATCATAAGACAACAAATCGACACCACATTTCATTTCGGTCACCATAAAACTTGTAATCGAAGCCGGGGAATAGTCGTCGGTACCCTCCCATCCGACAGCGCCGAGTTCATGAGACAACGAAAGTTTTGAAAAGGAAACTACAACTACCATCCAAGAACTGTGGAAAACTACGTTTTATAATGGAGACACAGCCCTGCCTCGCTGAACTAAGGTCGAACGAGGAAAGGATTGTTTGTAAGACAAAAGCTCTACAAAATTTGGTAGACGACTTGGCCGTTGAGCATTGTGGTAAATGTCCGTCGTCCATTGAAATAACCACACTCGATAAATTTGGACATCTAGTAGGCGAATTTGCTGTTCTTTCAGAACTGTTTTGATTTTTTCCGTTCTTTCCTGAAATGCGGCATTTCTAGGACGGCGTTTGGACAAAACGGTGCTTCATTATTATCTTCAATCAAGACTCCCTGCAAGAGTGATGTACACTATATATACTATGACTGAGCCGAGGAAAACCCCGATAATAGATCCCGTGGCAGAAAACTACATTTTCTACGATTTCTGCATCGTTTACCCGTATACAAAGATGCGGATAGCTATTGCCACTGTCATGATATGCATTATGTTGAATCATTCAAAAAGGCGCTGAATACAATGACAAACGCTTCGTTTTCGGACGAGAAACGTATACCATGACGCATGAGAACTAAGGAGTGTCGATCGATCGCCTGGCAACGTCATCACGGTTTGTACAAATCCGAGGAGACGCCGCGCCGAACCTCTGCTCCAGTAAGACTTCGAAAAAGTCTATGTTCAAGAAAAACCTATTGGGGAAATGAGTGGATGTAACGTATGGAAAGTAAACCGTAAAATTGGGTGAAAATAGTATACGTAAAGTCACCGTGCAGTCAATGTTTACAGTATGTGGCGTGCACGTTCTATTTTTGGAGGTGTTCAACCAGCTGTTTTAATTTGCTACTTTTTGTTCACAAAGAAACCATATTAGTTATGTTTTGCTCCGCCCATTTTCATCGATTTTTCTCGGTAGGGCCCTACCGAGAGTTACCGTTTTAAGACAGTGGCTATCAAGCTGTTGAGATTTTCAAATGTAATATCACAGAAGTTTTTAATTTGCTATTCAAATAAACCATATTTTCCCAAAATTTTAGTGACTGCTTTTCTTACAATAGAAGCAATTCACATTTGATGTAACAAATGGAAATTGTGAATGAGTCCATAGGAGAGAAAATTAATGAACTTTGTGTTTGAATTCATTAACTCAATGAAATTTGTTCTTGTCAACAGTAACACCTATTTGCTAGGATGAACATACTTGGATTACATTCACCAGATTTTTTCTTCATTAACATTGTTATAGGCTCTGCAAGATCACTGATAAATTATTATGAGCAACACATCCATGAAGATAGTCACTCTCACGGTGAATAAAAAAGAAAGCATATTGCAACAGATCAACAAACATTTATCAAAAGTAGTCTGATGTAATGTCTATATTTGATGAGAAAACTTGGTTATTTCAGATGAACATGAATCTGAATCAAAGTATGAAATGCAACAACACTGTAAAGGTTGCAGAATAATTTCACAGATACTTAGGCACATTTGGGTTATGCACATTATCAATTGTGTTTGTCCCCTACATAATTGTGACATTAAGGGCTGGAAATATATGACTTGAATTCATGTCCGCTGAATTCAGGTCACATGTTCCACAAAGTGTTCTAGCAGCAAATTAATTATATTCAAATTGAATTTGAAGGACCTAGACCCTAAACATTGCTGTGTAGAGATGATTAAATGTCAGATTTTTATTGTTTTATTTATTTGCTAACTTCAATGAATAAACAACGATGGGGAACCTGTCATATTACAATGTCTGTTAACATTTATTTTAATATAGTTCCTGTAGTTATAGTTTAAAGCTAGGGACAATTTTCATGTTTGCAATATGAGTTTCAACTAGTGTAGGAACTGTTTTCATTGCATGTATGTCGTCTTTTCAAACACAAGCGCACCTAGTTTGTACAATCTAGTGTAACGTACAATCCAGTGTCACTACACTCCGTTTTTACTTAGCAGTTCACAACATATATAAATTAATGGTAATCTCATTTATAATTCATTGACATGCAATCCCTTCAGGATATAAGTCAATGACCTTCATGTACATTCAATTCATACATTCTACAGCTAGCAATTTCATGACAATCTAACACCAAATACACCAGCATGCCCTTGAGGTAAGTGATAGAAATTGGCAAATTTTAGAGTTCTGAAGAGCAAGCCCTTACCTGTACTTCAGATATACGCATGTAAACACCCCTATGGTTACTACCGATGTCAAAGTAAAAGTTCTTATTGTCAACTCTGATGTGACGACCTTCAGGCAAATCTTGCTCAGGCTCTGCATGTCAAACATGAAATAGAGCATTAAGAACACAGTGCTGCAGTGGCCATGCATAAATCATCTTACATACAAATATAAGCCTATCCCTGCGGCAGTTTGGGTTTTGTATTTGTAGTATTTAGACATAAACAAAAACTATTTCCCAATTTGCTTTATATTATATTTGATATGGCTTACAAATACCTTGCAGTGTTTTCTACAGGATTTTGAAAAAAGGGGGGAATGTCACCCATAACATAAAAAAATAGGGGGGATTTGATTGAGAATAGGGGGGCGCATAAATTATGCAAATTAATTCAGTAATTTAAATATATGTATGCATTCATAGTGTAAGTGTTTATTAATATTTTTTTCATCTCTACTGTAGGTTTTGCTGTAATCACTAAGCTCTTCACACAGTTGCAGACCAATCTACACAGCTTTCATCTTTCAAATTTCAATAAAGTTATTTATTTGAATACTGGAGTTTATTGACTTTGCAGTTTAATGCAATATTAATTACAATAATTTTACATTAACTACAATTTCAGCAAGCTTTAAACAGTCCACAGTTCACCTTATGAATACAGTGTTTGTACATTAAGTGCAAGGTCATTTTGTGTTGCTGCCTGATGCTGAGAAAATTCTCCTGGCCTTTGTACTTTTCCACAGCTTCAGGGCTTTCTCACCAACAAAGTCAGGTAGTGCTGGGCCCTCAATGAGAATTGTCATTAGTCTGTTAATGGAACTTTCTTCTAGCCTGTTTCTCAATGATGTCTTGATTTTATTTGGGCTGAAAAGCCCCTTTCACAGATTGCAGTGGTTACTGGCAAAACAACAGAAATCTTTGCTAGTGCTATCAAATTTGGCACTGTATCTTTGTGATTTGAATTGATAAATTTCCACAAAGTGGTAAAATTATCTCTGGGATAGGCCTGCTGTAAGACTACTGGCTTTATAACAGACCATTCATGCCGTGTGTTATCTGGGTTGATGACAGGCGCACAAATTTGACCTTCTTTGTTCATTTTCTCAAAGCCATAGTGTGAGATTAAAATCTCTAATTATCATTGCCGTAATGCGGTAACTGATCGTTAGCAACAAATGACAAATCTCTCATACCAAGAATATCAAATGCAGATATTACCCGCCATACCATCTGCAGGAAAACGGGTTTGGATATTATCGATCAAATTACTTAGAAATGCCCTTTTCACATCATCAACAAGCATTTTCTGTTTCGATTTATTCATAATTCTGTGTCCCATCAACGTCCAATTGTCACTGTCTATCTCCGAAAGTTTGTCTGTGTAGAAACCCGATACTGCGCCGTCCTTGATCTGTGTCAGTTGATCGAGGACAACGCTGACCGTCGGTTTGATCGCTGCAATATCTATGTCGTCCTTCTGAAAATAAGGTTGAGTCGTGTCACGATGAGGATCACATCCATGAGGAAATACATCACAGCCACAAATTTATACTGTGTCAACTTGCCGTGTAAGCCTGCCGCCTTTGGGTCTTTCGATGAACGCTGCCAGTCAAAGTAGGTCACCAATGCGTTCAATGACCTGTATACGGTTTGTAATGCATCGTAGAACGCAAACCACCTGACGTCATGGATTTCCTTCATCTTGAGACGCGGACTTTCAAGCATGTCTTCAACTTCTTTCAGGTGTGAAGATCGCAGCGACGACTGCTTGAAATAGTAGAATAAACTTGTCAAAATAGTCTTGTATTCCTTCAAGTACTCGACACTCGCGGCAGCTTGGCTCGTACACAACGCGAGACGATGTGCGACGCAATGAATATTAATGAGGAACGGGTTGATATCTCTCAATTTTGCGCTTACGCCATTCTTCACACCGGTCATGACAGAGGCCCCGTCACTTCCGAAACCAACCATTTTCGACCTTTCTAACTGGTTTTCATTCACGATACTGATAAGTTTTTCCGTCAAGATGCTGCGTCTTTTTCGATGATATACAAATTTCCCAGGAAGTGCGACTCAACATCGAAACTTCCGGTCACACTTCTCACGTAAACGACTAGACGGCCCGATGTCGAAATATCCGTGCTTTCATCACACAAAATACTATAAAAGTCACAGTCTTTTATTCTATCGACAACATCGGCTTTGATCGTATCAGCGATGGCTTGCTGTAATTTTTTGCCGTCGTATGCGATCGATAGGTAGCGTTTTTGCCTACCTCCAGATTGTTCACGGGTTCGCACCGCGCAGCTTTCAACAGCTCAAAAGCGACGCGTATTTATCGGTTGCGACTGCTTCCTTTGCCAGCCAATATACAGCCTTCATAGCGACCAGAATTGCATCCTCTTTTTGAGTAACTGCATTTGAGACGGCAACCTTTAGATTTGACCGCAAAGATATTTCTCTCATTGCATCTTTGTGTTTACCGTTATTGACATGGCGTTTTAAAGTTGATGTTCGGTAGTTACTGCAACCCTTCTCCGTAGTGAACGAATTATCTTTTCCGGCTTCACGGCATACCTTACACCGCATTCCACGCCCATCTTCAGGTTTCTCTAGCCAGGGATAACCTTTCAGCCAGGAGTCTTGCCAAAAGATTCCCTTTTTCTTTTTTAGAAGAAAGTCGTTCAGTATCGTCGTCTGAATCCGATGTAACTTCACCAGGATTTTCTCTTCCTTGCTTTCCAATTTCAGCACCCGTCTCTCCGGCCGTCTCAGCTGTTTCTTCAACGTCTCTCTGCACATCTTTAGACTTCGTCTCGTCACTATCAGTTTTTTTGTTTTCTTCCGCTTCACAATTTTCAGACGTTTTGTCATCAGACTTGGGTTTGTAAAAGGCAGTAATAAGGCGATTTCGTTTCATGACTTGTATCTCGATCGTCAAATGCACGTGGCGGTGGCTGGTAGGGGAATTCGAATGAAAGTTCAGCATCAAAGTGATTCGTCCCAGGCCGATGCTAATTATAATTTTGAAACATAGTAACACTATATTTCAGGCGGATGTCATTGAACAATAAACAAAGGTTTTTTTTTTCTGACAGGCGGCCAAGACCGACACACAAGGGAAATGACGGACTGTGATACGCTACAACAGATGTGGCAGTTGTTTATTTTTGGACACAGGCGCGGCAAGCAGATACCAGAGCTGAGCGATTATTTTTTTTTCCCACAGGGACGATGTAGCGATATTAGGCACCAGCAGACGCATTACAGACGCATTGGCGTGACGAGTCAGTGACGTATTGCAAAATCAAAAGGCCAACTAGCTGTCTGGTATGGCAGGGCCACAGACGCGCGCCAGCTCGCGCGTCCAGATAATTTTTTGGGGTGACTGCTCTTTGAAAATGCGCGATTCGCGCGTTCGCGCGCCCTGGAGAAAACACTGACCTTGACATGCTTAATTTGGTACTCTGTGTAAATTGCCAGGTCAAGATTTCCTCTTCTGAAACAGATAGTTTCCCGTCCACTACTTACCTTTAAAAGCAATATCAAATCAATAAACTCAAAACTCTCCATTTGCAAGGGATGTATTAATGAGAAGAGAAAAAACTGTATCCATTCCACATAAGTTTGGTACTAGAAGATTAACATAGCTACTTACCACCACCATCATCTGTACCAAATTCATCCAGGATCTCAGTAAGGGCATTTTTAATATCTACTAAACCCTGTGCTGGTAGGGCGATATGAGTTCGTGGCCCTCGGTTGATTGTCTGAGATACCTACAATTGAGGGCAAAGTTAACCTTTTTTAAGTAACATACTTTACAACTCAACATAGCATTGAAAAATCTAAATCTGAACATACCGGTACAACACAAATATCCAGATATTTTTCGTGCCTTTAGATTTGGTAAAGTGTCTCCTACAACATTATGGGCTGAAAACAGATTAGATCTACGACAGATATTGCAGAAAACATCTTTCTTAAATTTTTTGTCCTAATCTGACATGCTTAGAATATTCCCTTGAGTTTCATACATTACTGTACTCGTCCGAGTATAAGCCCCCGGTTCGGCAACAATAAACAGCAGTAAAACTAGGGGAGGGGCTTATACTCGAGCAACCCCAAGTTATCTGGCATGGACGCTTAATTTATGCTAATTTTATGCACGATTTTTTCAACACCACTCGATCTTTCTACAGCAAAAAACAGGATGGTTGGACAGTCTCATATACATTATGTTACTTTTTTGTATGTGTCACACAAGTTTTGTAGATAACATTGTAGATAAAAAGAACCGACTCATTTGTGTGTCTGGATAGAGCACACAAGGGAATTGCTAAATACTAAGCTACTGCAGTGAACTGCAATAAAACTGCTCACACTAATTAGTTTCAGCTGTACCTAGCTTGCAAAGTCGACAACATTGTATGTCCCATGCAGACAGTTTGTCTGGAGAAGTTGAAATAAACAAGATTTGTACATGGACCAGTGCACAGTAAAATGTTACATTGTATCTTAATCTTGAACACAGGGTGCCAATCGTAAACTTCTATATACAACCCCAGACAGAGCTAGTTTTGCCTTTGGACGAGCAGAATTTTTTTGTCTGTATCAAGTAACCTTGGTCAACACTAAAGTGGCCACGGGTGAAACAGAAACTGCCCAGTTATAACACACTACACGCCAATCTGCCAGCTGGCTACAGCTGAAACTAATTAGTGTAAGCAGTTTTATTGCAGTTCACTGCAGTAGCTTTACTAATTTAGCAATTCCCTTGTGTATTCTATCCAGACATTCAAATGAGTCGGTTCTTTTTATCTTCAATGTTATCTACAAAACTTGTGTGCCACGTACAAAAAAGTAAACGTAATGTATATGAGACTGTTCAACCATCCTGTTTTTGCTGTATCGCTTTCAAAATCGACTTACGCATCCAAAGAAATTGATTGTACAATCTCTGAATATAGAAGTGACATTTTGGTGAAATTTCAGCGTCGAAAAAAAACCCAAACTTGAAACAAAGACGTCATGTATGCTGCTGATCAACAGTAATGTCATTGCCCACACGGAAAGGCAACTCAATATTCCAATATCAAACTGTCTACATCTTGTGAAAACAACAGCATAGCAGTGAAAATTGTAATAGTCACCAGGAAAAGTCTTCACAAATGAAAGGATAATTGCTTCAAACAAAAGAAACTGCATGTTTCAAGCATGAAAACATCGTGGCCGTGAATGAAAATAAACAATGGCGGACGTGAGTGAGACTATTCTATTTAGGCGACGGGGGTGAGTAGGGTCAAAGAATCAAGATAGTACTGGAAAAACGTGTCATTTTCCTTACGATATTGTCAAGGGAACTCCAGTTTCCCATTGCTTTAACATCTTTTAATGGTTTCTTTATTATCATAAATTAATTTTACCAAGTCAAATGACCAATATACTCTCCTAACCTTTCTGTATTTGAGTTACACTAGGGTAGGGGCCTATACACGGATGTAATGCATTTCTAAAATCCTCTAAAATCAGTAGGGGGGCTTATACACGAGCAGGGGCTTATACTCGGACGAGTACATTACTGTAACATGACAGTAAACAATGGTTTGTAAAATTGGAAGAAAACCTTCATGGTTTAAATTTCACTAGAGTTTCTAATGTTTTAAATAACTTATCCTACCTTTAGAAAACGTCCTCTGTTGTTTTCTTTGAGGTCTAAATAGTATCGTCTATTATCTTTCTTTATCATTTCACTTTTCAGGCGTCCATCCTCTGGTGGGTTGTCGGGATTTGGTGGACCTACATAGTAAATGTGAGAAGAAATCACACAGAGGTCTGCTACTGGCTTTTCATGTACCAGTATATAGGCTTGCTTTGTAACTGTACTGCTGGCTTACCATATATAATGGCTGTAAATACCATACACAGGCCCAGAAACAAAATGTTTACACAATTCACAATTTCAAATTTCAAATTTTCGAATGGAAAATTTCTGGATTATAGGGCTAAGTTTTAACCACCTTCATATTCTGTATGTTTGCAAAATTCAATGATGGCTACCAATCCAAACTTTTAATAAATCTGATTACGGAAAATACTTATCGAGCCTTGTGTGTTATATTAATCCTATTCTGACATGTTGAATAGTGTTGAACACCTATCATTTAAAAATTACCATTCAATTTTTATGTTTGATGTCATTTCCAAAACAAAGCCAGCCATAATAATTCCAACTACTGATGGATGTTGGGTGGAAATCAAAAATTAAATTGGCTGAAACATGAAGGAGTTGGTTCGAATGGAAAATTTCCGGATTATAGAGCTAAGTTTTAGCCACCTTCAACACAGAAAAAGTGTGCCATGTAAGCCCATGGGAGAAAGAAGATTAATTAATGTCTGATTAGAAACTGCGTCCTTGACTTGGTCAGAAAATCTATTGAAATGCACAGAGGTTACTGAGCACAGCGATGACACTGTGTTCCTAAAGAGCCTTAAAAACATTGAGAAAATGTACATACTTAGTTTCTGAATCTTTTCAAACTACTTTGTCATTTCCAAAGTTAATCAGGCATTAACTACACATGCAATATGATAAGCTTACTGGTTTGACATTTGATAGCACATGTATCATGTTCCTTCTTATGCATAGTAACACTCCAACCACGCCACAATGAAATACCAAATCAGCTGAGCCTGAAAATTGTACATGCATCTCATTGATAATCACTGGTAGCTTCATCTACATCTCTAATGAATTCATTTGAACAAAGTTACCAATCATTATAGGCTACATGCTATTCTGTTTCTAATGACAGTTACAACGCTGTAAAGCATTCATTTTTACAACCAACTGTCAATATCATTTTTGTCTACATTCTCAATCAAACTTATGTCCATTAATAAATTGTACCATTTCTAGCAAAATCATTTAAATGAGTATGTGCATTGTCAAAATAAATCTTTTGAAAAAGTCAGTTTTTTCCAATTTTTCCTGACATCTATTTTTTCTAGCGGTGTCTATTACTTACTGACATTTGAATTGACATTTCATTATCCATACTATTTGATCATATTTCAAATCCTAATTGAAGATAAATGATTTGGAGCACATCTTTCTGCATGAGATTCAATATATATATACAGACATATCAGGGTTGTTGATACCAAAGCAGTGTACATAGAGTGGCACAGCAAGACTATTGGTACCATAGCAGTATCTCAACTGGAGCAAGTAGTGTGACATGTACATACAACTGACATGGAAAATAGGAAAACGCAGATTAAAAATAATTCCAGAAATCTTGGTTTAATTCTCACTTTTATTACTGCTATTATCATTAATATCATCCTGTGTTGTCCAAATCATCATCAAATCCATACATTAGTTTCTAACAGCTATCAAGGTGGCATTTTTGGTTCACTACTACTCCTATGATATATATTGGGTAGAAATGTGTACAAATAAACATCAAGTGGTAAGAGTATCACAATCAAATACATGTAACTTATAATCTGAGCATTCTTAGGAACTAAAATTAAGTTATGAATCACACAGCACAAATTGTGTAATACTATAGACAAGTAAACTGGTGCTTACCCAAACGTGTGTAATGTTCAATGAAGTCTACTAAATGATCACGAAATTCAAGAGCTGTGGACATGGCTAATGTCAAACGGCTCTTACTCCCACCAGCTCCAACCTGAAAAAAGAACAAAAGAAATAGATGCACTGCTGATCAAAGACTGGAAGCAGAAACAATTAATACAAAAGTATACAACTAGGGATAACAAGATATTCTCATGAACTACACTGCTGATATGTAAAATGTTATGTGTATCTAACGATAACTATATCTTCCCATGGTACATTGCTGTTATGTGAAATGTAACATGTACAAGACAGGGATAACTAGGTTTTCCCATGGTACATTGCTGTTATGTGAAATGTTACAAGACAGGGATAACTAGGTGTTCCCATGAAAGAAACTACTATTACATGAAATGTTACATGTATCTAACCATAACTAAATCTTTCCATGAAAGAACCTACTGTTATGTGAAATGTTACATGTATCTAACCATAACTAAATCTTTCCATGAAAGACCCTGCTATTATGTGAAATGTTACATCTCTTGGATTTTAATGCATGTTCATAAAGATTTAATGAGAAAAGTTGAAACACTAATCTGTGATGTTAGAATAAGCAGAATATTCTGACACAGGACATGACAAAAGAAAGGAAAAGACTGAGTATACATAGTAAATTAATGGGTCTGGCTTACAATACAGAACATGTTTGCTTTTCTTGCAAGGGTTCAGTGCATATACTTAACATTCAATATGCAGCACAGTAAATTATCAATTTCAAGATATATGACACTACAGTTGAACATCACAGCTGTTGTTCAGTTTCATATAAATGTACATCTAAAAATAAAAAATTCTATTTCACTTTTATTCTGCACATTACAAAAATGCAGTCTTGCAGTGCTTTGACACATCATCACTATTTGTGAAATCAAAGTAAAATTTGATTTCACTAATACACAATAGTAACTTTACTTGAATATGGGAATGTGCAAGTTGAGCAAAGCAAATAAAAAGTTCAACACTTTTATTTTAATGAAACCCCAATTATAAAGTTCATTTCATAAGGATTTCCACTATTTGAATGAGAAATACATTTGTCTATATGTAATTGTACTTGATTGCAGAAACTTTTGTTCGGAAGCAGACGCATGGATCAGTTTGAGTTATACTGACACAGTGCAAGTGTTCTGAAAATGTCAAAGAGCTGCCTCACTTTGACAAAATTTAACCCAGAGAATGACAAATTGAACAGCAACAGCAGAACACTGAATATAAAAATACGTGGCTGGCAATCTAATAACTTGTAAACTGCCACAATCATGTAGTAGTCATAAATCTATTAAGTGTCCAAGCCACAGCAGCACTAATGTTCCAATCTTTGGACTCTTGTACTTTGTTAGCAGGCAAGTGAGAAGGTAGATGTTTGAAACGTGATTGATGGACAATGGTATTCATGTGCCGGGCAAAGTGAATTGCAAACTGTTTCTATGCATCATCTGACTTCAACCCAATCCAGTGAAGTATCACTGAACTAGAGTAATAGTTGCAATTGTGGTCATTTAAAATAATGAATAGTCTTTTTACTAGGCTCCATAGACAAACCACAGATATAACTACAACTTGGCAGAAAGAGGATTAATCTACATTATTAAGTACCCAATATTTGACAACTTCCAAATCTATATTTTGCAACAATTATTTGTAACTGCCGTTCACTGTCACAATCCTAGTACAATTCTATTATGGCAAAGTTGTATCAAATACATGGGACTGGAAATGCAAACCTTTAAGCTCTCTGTTCTTAACGTTCTTATTATGAATTCAATTTAACTTGATGAGACATCTACATGTAACTGGCTTTTGAAGGGAAATCATTTCCATATGAATACAAGGCAGCATACACTGTATTGTGAACATGATCTTTGCATAGAAAACTGATAGTGTAACAGGCATTACAAATGATTTTTGGTGATCTTTGAAATAGATAATTTATTACATCACAAGATAGAATTGCATGTTGTAACAGTATGCCATTCCAATTGTCAATCAAAATGAAAAGAAGAAACTCAGTTTGGTTGACAGTGTGATTTTGATATGACATGCATCTATTGATATATTCATATTCAATCCACTGTTTTGTTTCTCTCTATAAATCTGAGGAACAAAGTTGCTGTACTAAACATTTAGTAAAAAAAAGCAAGTAAAATCATGACAATATATGATAGGAATGTCAAATATTATCTCAATATAATATTTTACTGACCATAGGCCTTTGCTACAACAGAAATTAATTCATTACCATGGCATTCATGCAGAGACCAGATAGATCATCCTAATTTTCTTATGCTTAATTCAGAACAAAAGAAGCATTCATGACTTCTTGGGCTACTACTGTTTCAGCAAAGTTTCAAAGTTCTGACAAACAATACACAATTGAAAAGAAAAACATCCGTAGGCCACGACTTTGTCCCTTTGAATATATATATAAATATATATCAAATCAGGTTGGCTGTTGGGTCCATGACACTATCATACCATGGCATCAGTAATACTGTGGTTAACCGCATGGTGAGAGGTACTTCCTCCAACAGATGGAATTATGTATGCCAAAACAACCACATCAATTTAAACCCTATCCATTAAAAAGTAGAGTGGGAGTCCCCAAAGTGAAAAAAACCATTCATCTGTAAAGTGGGTCAAAAAAAACGCTGTAAAGAAAATAACTACCTTCTTTGTTATCGCAGCACCACAGAACAATGTTTCAAATGAACAATTATTTAATTACACCACTATTTCCACCCACCTGTTAAATCATGGAGTTTCCTCCACAGACTTTCTACTGATTTCTTTTAATTATATTTGTAACTGACCTCACCAATTTATTCATTTCATGACATTTAAGTATAAATCCTTTTATAGAAATCAGTCAGTATCCTTGCTTAAATAAGATAACATGTCTGATATAACCCTGCAACGGTTTAGAATACACAGCAAAATCAAGTCATATTCATCAACATGCTGCATTCAAAATGTTGTGACCAAAACAGAATTGAGGACAATTGATATTATAGCCAATCTGAATGCTGTTGAAAGATGTCTCTCTGCTCCAAGATGTTATCAGAAATATTTCAAAGTCAATCTTGAAGTAACTACATTTATGCCTAGAACAAATTTCATATTTTGACAATAGAAAATGTTTATAAGACTAATACTGATGGGCACTGGTTGGAAGACACATTAAATCAAATGAAACTAGTGACAAAAATTTGAAGTACAATTCCATTAAAATTTCAGACCAACTTTGGACTAAACTAAAGCTGAAAACTCTGAAGTGTAACCCCTTGGGGATAGAAGATTAACCTTTGACATCTTGCCATTCAAAATTGAATTTCAAAAACTGAGTTCAAAAATGAATAAATACATTATTTGCATAGAAAGATTTGAAAATATTTATTCAGAAATGATGGTAATTTCACAAAGACCCATCATTTTATACCACTGCATTTATACATGTACAGCTGGCTGTTCAATAACTCCAACAATGGAAGCACATCATAAGTACATAATTATCAGTTTGACTATTTGAACTACCATGTCTATCAAAGCCAGTTAACAAAATTTCATGAAATTACAGGCATTCGCATTTTATCATTTTCAGATCCTACAATTTTGCAACAAAGGTGAGCATACTGATGATTATCCATTGAGACAGCTGTTCACTATTTGCACACTTCAGGAAAAGAAATGCTTTGGCCACTCAGCCATACAAACTAGTTCAAAAGAAATTAACAGAATTTATCTGTTCAGTCTAAAGCAGATAAATGTTGACATCTGTCATGGAAAGTCAACTGACATACTTGGCAATCACAAGAACTGCTCATAAATGATTGGGTCATATGATGGTTACATGCTGTCAATTGGTATATGCTGGCAATAATTTCAATGAATTGTAAAAATAATTTCAATATACACTTGTACTTTGCGTGACCATGTAATAATGATGACGTCTTGGGATGCAAAAAATGAAGAATCATGCAGCGCACATTACAAAGAGAACATTTCAGTATTTAGTTTAGTGCAAAGGGTTTCAGCTTACAATGATTTCTTGAGAGTCCATCTTGTTAATGTATGGTAAATTTCCATCAAGGTTAGTTTGATATCAGTTTGACTGACCAGCTACCAGTATGCCGCAGCCATCAGATATGTGATTGATGACATTTTGTTAACACGACATGCTTGGCCAGCATTTCCCTTGCATTAGGTTTTTGGTCAATGTAAAATACAATAACATCATTGGTTCATTGTGTCATGTGTTTGCTTCCCGTAATGATCTGCTTTGAGTTTTATCATAAACAGTACTTGTGCTCCAAGATAATTTACATACAAACAGCAAGACTGATATAATTTTTAACGAGAAGAAAAATAGAGCTGGACTGAAAGTCAAACTCTTGTTGAATGATGCACTGAGAGCATGGGTTGTTGTAGCTAGGATGTGACAGTTGTAGGTCACCAACCCCTGATATCTGTGATAAGACACACCAATGACAGCTCTAGCTTTGCTAAATACAGAATATATCAATAGATCCTACCACATGGTATATTTAGGGCACAATGTGAAATGCAACCACAGTACTCTGCATTAATCTTTTTTCAGTAATGCAATAAATTGGTAATCAGTACACGACTACATCCGAGAATGACAGAGCTAGTAGCTTTATGCATAATTGTAATTTGTGCATATCCATTGAAAATATGCAGAACTTTACACCATGGCATAAATAAAGTGAGGTGTTAATGATGCTGATTAAATTAATGCTAATGAACAAGACACAGCTCTTCAAGCATTTCAAGTTGTATCAGGAGATGAACAAAAAAATGAAAAATCAGGAAATGCAATCAATGCTTACGTAGGTTAAGTTGAGCAATATATATGTTTTGTTTATTAATGTATAGATTGCACAACACTGTGTAAATTGAAGACATTTCATTGACAAGAATCTAGAACATTAATTAAAACGTCCAAAAAAAATACCATCTGAAGTGGTTGGCTGAATGTGTATTCCTTCTGTACAGAGAGAAATAGAAATATCGGCTGCAATGACTTCAATAACCATAGCATTCCATAAAATATCAGTGACTTGCAGGCAAAGAAAACCTCACAAAAAGTGCGGTACTGAGAAACAATTTAAGACACACATTACTAATCCAGGGTAGACTTTCCAAGAAGAAGGCCGTGTCTGCAATAGCAAGTAGACGTCATCATGGCTGACAAGCAAAAAGGTTAGAATTGGCTGCTGGGTATCAAACTGTACAATTGTACCCATCAAAGCATATTTACAAAAGTTTTCTAATGTACAGAAAGAAAAAAAGGAACATAACAGTAATGGTATATTTGCCTACAAGACAGCATATATTAAATGTATATCAATGATAGCTTGGTGATCAAAAGACAAGACAAAGGTCTCAACTGAATATCATCAAACTTTGCATTGGCAACCGTAAAGTGTGATATATGGGAGGTTAACGGGAGACACCTGTTACAGCTGTGACAAAAGACACTGCTATGCACACAAAATCAATCAACAAGTTAAAAAACACATCCAAAGATGTCATTCTAAAAAAGCTAGTATTTTTAAACGGTATAAAAACCATTATTTCCTTCATGCAAGGAAATAAAATTAGATTATCAATTACAGCTCCATTCCCAGCCTCGTTTCCTTATATTATCCACATCTGATCATGAATATTTTCCTCACATTATAATTTTGATAACAACAGGTATTATTGTAAAGGGTTTGTATTGATGAAGTTACAGACAACTCAAATATAATATGTGTAAAATTCACTGTATAATTTAAGAAGCATGAATGAAAAAATTTTGAAGGGAAAAAATTGCTTTGTGTACCACAATCTACAGATGGATCTGGATTACATCACAGCACTTTTCACATTTGAACTCTTCACAGAGAGGTTTACTCATGGTTGATGATCTACCAAATGAAATAACCTGGTATCTTGACCTATTTTACCAACAAGCTTGCTTGCAGGTTTTGTCGGTGTTCTTTTTAGTTGGCAATCTAAAACCACTGTTTGCATTTACCCAAAGTAAAGCAAATAAAGAAACTAAACAAACTGGTCAATGGATGCATACTTAGGCAGAGAATGTTCAACCAGATGATTGCTTCCACAGCTTTTCTATGTTATAAATTATTTTGAAACTGACAACTTACAAATGTAAATAATGGCTTTTCAAAGCATTAACATTTTAAATTACCATACATTGTTCAACTACAATGGGATAAACGATAGAATATTAGCTAAATCTGATCATATTAATTTGTTCAATATCACATATTATAATATTCAAATTACATAAGAACACAGACATGAGATGAGAGAGATATCTGCACAAGCAAAGAGAAGGACAATGAATGTATTTGCTAGTACCACGACTACCTGCTTTGTGATGCTAAAACGTACTCCAACCTTTATTAAATTCTGAACATACTGAAAGACTATTCAAACTGATGTTCAGTAAGAGAAAAACATGCAAAAACAAATACAATTTCATATATTTTGGTATTTTGATCCAATTTCTCATGGAGACTTATTCAGAGCATCAAGAATGTTAAACTTCAAGTCAGTCTTTAAGCCAATATGATTTTCACGGAAACTTGAGAAATTTGAAAACTATAATGTTGACATCTAGTGATTTGTCCATTAACATAATTCAGTTGCCATGGAGAAAACTAATCACAAGTTTCTAATTGTGCATGAAAGGGATCATCAGTTCCATTTCCATTAAAAGGCAGAGTCTGATTTCAATTTCATTTTCAAGCAAATACAACAAAGTGCAGAGATGCAGTAACATGTAAAATCTGCAGTGGTGATATTTGAAGAAATCTATGATCTGAGAAAATGATAAACTAACATTCTTTGTACACAGATCTTTCATGAACATTCCTCAAAACATTCAGTTCTTGCCTTCAACATGGACAATGATGAGAAATGACTGGACACCCACATAGACTTTTAACATGACTTTGATAAGCGAAGTCTCAATCATTGCAACCCTCTTGTATTGCAAATGAATGATCAGTTTCATTTTACTAGTTTCTGTTGGAAAGGCTTGATTTGATGTGGTGTGTCTCTCACATATCATAATATTTATGTTTTGGTATGGAAAATTAGATCATTTCAACTTTCTTTCCCTGTGAACAAATGAATATGTACCAGCTCATCAGCTTCAAAGAAGACTATATCTATTTCAGTTTGAATCCATTATTAATTAATTTAACACTTGATAAAAACCCTATGCATTGTTAAAAACCTTGAAAGTCTGTCTACTTTTGTACCTGTTAAGTTGGAAAAATTTTGCCTGAAAACCTACAGGATTAGCATTTCAAAACTTGCAGTGACTGTACCCCGGTGGTAACATACCAGCTCTTTACCTAGCTTGGTGGACTTGTACAATGCAACAATTCTATACTATACAGCTAATGGTAATCCTGGCTGGATTTCAAAAACTGTAAACCTGCAATGTGCAACACAACAACTGGTCAGAATGCCTTGGTTGTTATGGTATACAACACTCATCTGACAATACTTGCCAACAAATACCAACTTAAATAATATTACATTTGTTTTGATGGCCAGCAAAATTTTGAAAAAAACTACCACATGATAAATACCATTAGCATTCAATTTTTGGCAAAGTGAGAAATTAATCAGAATGTATGGAATGGACATGGCTGTGAGAAGTGCATTTAGACAGATTTGATAGTAGAAAGCCAAGATGTCATTGACATTGGAGGGTATTTACCATTGACAAGACAGCATTTGACAATAGTTTTAGCCTGCAAGTTAAATTAAGGCAAGTACTTGCAACTATATTAACCTAACATACTGAGCAAATGAACAGAAATAAGAATTATTTCAACATGACTCAATACAACTTTGATTATTCCATCTGGTACAGCAAGTAATATTTTGTTATGAACTTGTTTAAAAATGTTAAGTCAAAACAGTATAACATGAAGAAATAGAGACATATCCCCTTACTATAAAATGATAAATTGAAACTATGTATTTTATAAATTTTCATTTAAATACTAAAACATTTTATGTCATTTTTTTACATCGAGACGGGTACGGTATGTATGGCAATTGCTTCTAAATGGAACTGAAACCATTGATAACTGGTAGATTTCTGATGCAAAAACAAAAACAAAATCACTGAACATGATACCAGTTGAGGGAAAAAATGATTGTAAATATATGTTTCATCTATGTTACATGGCCATTTGATGTTAATTATGAGTTAATTTAAAAATAGAGAAATGACAAGTAGACATGTAGCCTATGTAATAAAGATTACTGGAAAGTGTGAGTGTGCACTACCTCCAGCATCTGCTATTAGGCTTGGCCTTCAAACACCATCAAAGAACACAAAAGGCACAGACCTTATTAGCTTGATGAATGGCAGGATATAGACACAAAAGCCATCTGATTATGCTAGCCATTCACAAACTAATTATTGGAGGTAACATACATCAAACGTCACTTTTAATTTGTCTCTTGATAGTTTCCATTTCACTATTTCAAGAAGCCATGTCTTTTCTAAGAATTATGAAATCGCTTACCAATGAAATATCATCACGTCATAAGATAAATACGTATCTACTTGATCTGGGACTTGCAGGATGAAAATCTGTGCAGATTACCGATGTACATGTCAACCTACACTTACGAATGTTTGTTTGATAAACTTGTTAGTGAAAAGATTCCTAATTTAATGGGAATGCAAGTTCCTTTTCTCTCAGAATTCTGAATCTGTGATAAACATGTAACAGTGACCGTTTATTCTGCAACAAACTTGTATTGTTACATTTTCCTTGGTCACATATATTCCATTCTTAACAAACTACACAATTCTGACAGACACTTGCAACAACAAAAGCAGTTACTAAATTCTGCACAACCATTGATTTTTTTTTCCAGATGGAAGAAAACAAACAAGGATAAATTCTGCACTGTAAATTGCAATGCATTTGTTGAATGTTGACATCAGTTATCTAGGTTAGATGATAACGGCAACAGCACAGGCCTCCAACTATGGTGGGCCCGGCTGGGGAACTCCTGATTATGTTTCAATCGACACTGAAAGGCCATTTCAGGTGACACTGAAAACAATGCCTCCAGACTGGGCTTTTGTGTTTGACAATTTGGGACATTTGTGTTTTGATTTGTAAAGCTAACAAAACACAGATAAGTGCAGTCAGGCATGATGACTTCTATACAGTTGGGGAGGAGACACGATTTACTTTGTGTCCCTTTTTCCTAGCAAACATACACTAATGACCTACACATCCCTAGTCAAGGTCAGGACATACCCTATCATGACTCATACCCCATCACTATGCCTTTTATGTTCACTTTCACCTGCCTACTTGAAGAATCAATATCTTTTAATACAATGACAATATTTTTACAGCCCAATAAAACTGTTGAACTACTTGCGATGAATATACAGAGCAAGCGGCCATGAGGGCAAATCAAATGATGTATATGTCACAGGTTTCTGTAAAAACCACTATTTCTTTGACTATTTTTGTTTGACAAATTTTTGTGTAGGGCTCTCACTCACCTCGGCGATTTTCAAGAATCTACCCCTCCAGTTCTGCTTAACATCCAGATAGAACCTCTTGGATTGAATATGGAGGGTTTTTGTAGCCAATTCCTGAACGCCTGCTGTATGTACATGATAGGAGAATTCAATCACGAATTACAAAAAAATTCGCATGAGCAGCTATTAGATATCAATGCATGCAATTGATTATCACAGGCTATTAACTAGTACCACCACAAAAAAATAAAAGTGATGGCTTGCACAACATAATGTTCAGCAAGAATGCACGGTCGTACGGTTTTCTTCACTCAGTTGCTGCATTTACTCTGTTACACGTTCGCTGTTTGACGTCTAGAGAAAAACAGGCCGAAATGTACAAGTATGCTGGTACACAGCCATATCCAGGTACATGTTAAATGGTTCGACAGTGCATTTATTTATCGCGTTGACAAATTCATAGGTGCTCATTATTAACCACGGCAAATTTCATAATCACTTGACTCCACCAAAAAAAGACTGACCACAAGCACATCGCAAAAATGCTGATAGAGCAAAGATATTTCCGACGCGTACATAACAATATAACATATGTATTTAGACTGAAAATTTTCATCCATACCCGCGAAACATGAGGCTCCGGTTAGTTTGCCATGCACGTAATGTAGAAGGCAATAACAAAGACGGGGACGAGGCATAAACCATTCTTGTTCTGTACATAGTTTCATAAAAATACGCTGACCTCGAAAAATTTGCAAGACTACCTGGGAAAAGCCTAACTACGCCGGTATGGGGATTGTCATTTCATTCTGTACACGGGAAAATCTTGAAACAGTGCGTATGCTTGAAAGATACAAAATGAATTGACAAACTACTATTCCAAACGTCGATACGGATCTTAAGCTGCATAAAAATTTCGGATATTAGTAAATTCTTTAAGGTTTATATATGTATAAATTAGGCCAAGGCAGGTGTTCCACCAAATCAGCTTATTTTTCCAAGCCGCTACATTGAATGGCTGCAGGTTTGACAGAAGATTTTTTAGCATTGACATCCTCCCAATAGTATTTTCGACATAAAACCTGGACTTTCGGTTTGTTAAGAAACCTAAATCATGGCTATCAACGCGAGATTTCAGCCGAAAATTTTCAGACTAATGGCTGGCGATGCAGACTTCATTTCATTTCGTTCTGTATTTTACAGCACGCAATGGTGTGTATGGATTCTGTAGTTAAAACGGTCCCTCCCCATTTTTCACAAAATCAATAGAGACGGGCGCCTACCACACTTGGAACGGCTGATTCCCAAGTATTCAGCTTACAACAAACAAATACTCCGCAAATAATTGACGATAATTATCTATTTTCTACGCCTCATGCGAAATTATGGGGTGACATTAAAACAAACGGCAATTTTACACGGATTTTTCGTCTCGGAAGACACCGTCATATGCATGCAGCCATTTTGAACGAGTAGTACAACATACTAGGTCCCCCGAACATCAACCTGTAACTCGATAAAAAATAGATGATTTTGCAAAAAAATTTGCAGGTATAATCCTGAACTATAGCACTACAATATGCACTCATTTGTGTAAATATATTTTTTGATTTACCTTGTGCTAGAGGCTGTTCATCGCCGCTTTCCCGGTCCGACATATTGAACCTTTCCTGGTTGCAGACAATCTCCACCTTCACCGGCCTCGCTTTCATCAGCTAATAAATATTCATAAATTCCTGCATGGTAATTACATAATTTGCATAAAGCTGTAGATCAGCATCAGAATAATGACGTCAACAGAGAACTTATTTTGATTGGTCAAGAGTCCAACATTCATCGAATACAGATTCTAGTGATCCCAACTTCCGAAGAACTTTCAGAGGCAATGTAATTTTTGTATTTTCATTGGAACATTGCAGAAGATACAAGTAGTACCCGTTTATGACATGAAATGTGAGTATAAAAGGAAAGAATAACATTTTGAATTCGAGATCCCAGAAGTAATTTTCACATCATGCCATCGAAAATACGTTGTCGCCGTCCAGATTCATGAAGTTATGCGGCAGTCAATGTCAACCCCACCCCCATCTCGGGGGATAATTAGGGGATTTGGAAATTAGTCTTATGAAATTTGTCAAATGCCCGATCCCCTGGGGCACGACAATCTGGAAAATCGACACCTAAAATCAAGTAACCCCCCCCCCCCTTTCCCCCACCCCAATGGGTTGGGCATTCATAACAATATTCTGGGCTTGTGCGTGAAAGTGACAAGGGGGATAATATGAGGCAATTGGCCCACCCCCATAGTTTCATAGCCTCTTCCGAGGTGGGGTCCCCCGGGGATTACATTGACTGCTGCATTATCCCGGCGTTTTGATCATTCCATGGTAGCTGTGCACTACTAGTGCTTGTAGCTGGAGGTTTTGCGAACAGCGCTGTTTGTTACTTCTTGCAAATCATGTCAAAATGGGCAGAAGAAAGTTACTTTCATGAACCTGTTTCCTCCGGTTATGAAATGAAACTGAGTATTTCAAAGACTGACTGACTATCATAATTTTGAAGTAATGGAGCATTACTTCATCTTACATTCAGACTAACTAAACTTTGTTTCAAATGATCATGCAATACTCATCTTCACCTAAAATAACAAAATAATGACCAGGCAATATACAAAATAAAGTAATGTAGCCATAGCCCTACGTGGAATGCAGATTGCAAGATTTAAGAGAAAATAATTATCACATCTCAGTCTAATGTACATGATGACTGGGATAATTCAACATTTCAACTGAAAATGTCCACTCCGGTACCACCGTGTATGATTGTATTCATGGTTCAAGATGGTCCTTGATTACCTTGTAAAGGTAATTTATTAGCTTGTATGATTTATTATTGAATTTGTTTTGACTTCATTTCACTATATTCAGATTCAGTTTGAAAATTATTAGAAATGAAAGCAAGACAATCTCTTTCTTTCTGTTTCCCATGGGGATTACAGCGAGTATTAACTTGGCTCAATATGACCTGACTTCCTTGCTTTTTTTTGTTTGGGGTTTTTCTTTATCCCTTAGTTAAATGTGAAAGTCTGCTCAATCCAGGAGAGAAGTATCAAAAGGAGTTATGATAAATAATAAAACACTAGTCCGTAAGTTCTTGCAGGAGTCAGGTAAATCGATAGATAGATAGATAGATAGATAGATAGATAGATAGATGGATGGATGGATGGATGGATGGATAGATAGATAGATAGATGGATGGATGGATGGATGGATGGATGGGTGGGTGGGTGGGTGGGGTGGATGGATGGATGGATGGATGGAAGGATAGATAGAGAGAGATAGATAGATAGAGAGAGAGAGAGAGAGAGAGAGAGAGAGAGAGAGAGAGAAGGAGAGAGTTAATAATATCTGCAAGAAAATGTAAAATTTATTGCAACCACAGAACAAATAGTTTTTATCATTTTCAGACTTTGTTGAAGAATGATTAAAGCACGGTACAGTACATGCAATCTACCCTGTGAATACAAAAGAAACTTTGAGTCTTCCTCCAAAGAACAACTACTGAGATGCTCCAGGCATAAGAATAAACTGCCATGGCAACAATGGGCATGGGCAACGAAAGTGAACTTGAGTAGTTCAGTCAAGAGACACTCTGTTGGTCGGTTGAGGAGATTCCTGTCAATGGGTGATGTCTTTCAAAAATTATCAACAGAAAGTATGTATGATGAACCGTTAAAGGTATGAAGATTTAAATGTTTTCCAGAGAGTTTATTCAAACAATTAGAAAATAAGGCTGTGATTAAAAATTTTTGTCATCGATATTTACCCAAAGTGCTTAATAATAATGATGTAAATTATATTGAAAGACATTGTGCAAAATATCAGGATTGTCATAATAATCGACATTTCATCATTATCATCATCATCATCATCATCATCATCATCATACTCATCATCATCAAGGTCATGTCTTTAATATCAATTTATAGAGAAAAATGATATAGGAAGAAAATAGAGACCTGTATCTTCACATTCATGCCTAGGAAAAACACTGAGTGTTAAAATTAAAGTGAATATCAATGAATTTGACCCATCTTATTTCTGTTTTGATTGAATTCAGGATCTTGGAGGATGGCCATGCTGTGATGCAATTCACATTGACCTGTATTTCAATACCATGGAGAACAACATAGAAGTACCAATCAAACGTCCACAAACAAGTGCATCAAGCAGACAATGCTTTGAGGATCAGCTACCAATCAAACAACGCAGTACCAGTAGTCAAGAGAGAAGAATTTACAGCGGTGGTAAAGAAGAGTGGCAAGAACCAGCACCATTGACTCCTATATCATATGATTTCAAACATTTTAAACATTCCCAACTCTATGCTGATCAGTACAGGTACTTCAATGAATTCAGAGGAAACTTTCTTCAACATTGGATGTTGTTTTTATTATATTCCTTGCAATGTTTTCAGCCTAGTGGTAAATAGTATAATAACAAACTTCTAATCATATCTTGAAATCCCTCTAAAATGTGATTTACATTACAATTTTGAATTCTGTAAATTTGTGGTACCAAAGAGAAAATTATATTCATTTATTATAGTCTATATTTTATTTACTTTGTTTACAGAGAACAATACACCTATGCTAAAATGAAAGTGAAGAAAGGGAAAATTGACAGCATTACTGCACAAGCAACAAGTTTACCCAAGGCCAGACTGGTCTGTCTTGACTCTTTACAAGGTGTACGTGCAATGACACTGCTTGGAAAATCAGCATTGCCAGCTGGAAAAATCCATGAGGTAAGCAATCAACCTACACACACACCAAACATACCTCTCATCTGTGGTTTATAAAATGTTACTTTCTTTAAAAGGTAGTAAAAAATACTCTGCCCCATCATTATTCATTTATTGTAGTCCGTACTTTATTTACCAATTTATCTATAAATGTGGCTACTTCAATCAAGTGATCTCAATGGAAGAATAATATAACTTGCCTAGTACTCTAAATTTGATTTCTGACAAGATTGAATATAGAGGTTGGAATTCAAGAGAGATGTGTTACCTGATACCATTTCATGTAACATCTTATGTGTCTGGTCAGTCTCATTAATAATGTTTTAATGAAGATCAACACATTATAATTATATAGTACATCAATGTGCAAATTTGATAATTCAATGGGGTTTTTTTTAGTAACCGTAGAGTTGTTACATGAGTGAGTCCTTTTCACATATTTTCAAACTGATTTTCCCACAAGCTATCATGGCAGGGTTTTTGGCTAGATTAGCTGCACTGCCAGACGTGATAGATACTAAAAAATCAATCGGTAATTTACAAGGGGATCATAGAAATCCAAAATTGTACCTCTGTAGACTATGATATTAAGGAGATATAGCAAGTTTTCACCACTGTAGACTATGATTAGCAGATGTAGCAAGTTTTCAAGCAGTAGATTAGATCTCATGGGATTTTTAGCTAGACATCAATAATGAGCTGCCACTGTACAAACACATTTTAATGATGATTTTGGCACTGAACAAGAGAAATTAAAGTCAACAGGAAAGGCAAACTGATCAGTGGCTGACACACAAAGTGGTAATGTTGACTGTCATTGCTGTTAGCATGTTTCTATACTTGTAGTTTGCCTTAACTTTTTGTTTTAAAAAATCATTTCAATTTAAAACTGAATCTGTGCACTGGAGAAAGTGTAGATGTTTTATTTTAATAATATTTTGATCATTGTATCTCACTTATGCTTGATAATTGATGAAACCTTTCATAAAATAAAAACTTTTGAAAAAAGAAAATTCAAAGTTCCAACAGGTAACAAAATTCAAGTAAAGTTAAAGAGATTGAGGTAAATAATTAACCCTTTGAGCGCCAAAGTCAAGTTTTGTTGCCTTGACAATATATGTCCTTGTCAATTTTTGTCAGATATTTGCCTTTATTTTGATAAAAAACTGTAGCGAATGAAAAGCGATGTCCATTTGATCAAAAGTTATCAAAAAAAAGTTTTCAGAAAAATTCATAAAAATTGGTTAAATGCTGCATTAAAATTTTGATGGAAAAAATGATAGCACCTAAAGGGTTGGCAAAAGAATCAAGGTGATTTTTAAAAATTTATCACTTTGCTGATCCAATTTTATCACAATATATGCAACTAAAGGCGAATAAAAAACTTGTTTCACAGATTTATTTGGCAAAGTAACATGAGGCGGCAAACAATTTTTTTAGGAATCAAACCCAATATTTTTATAACAATGAATGCTGGGTAAATATATATCACTGGAAAGAAACAACAGTTAATATTGTTTTCAATGAATTTATTCACATTGTTCGGACACAAGAACACATTCGTTGATGAAGTGGTCGATTCAAAGGGATAAACACCTGCAACTTTTGATATTTTTTCTGTATTTTCATATTCTGTGTCTGATTTCATTGTCTACTCTCTCAACCCTTTCATCACTTTAGTTTGATTCCAACTCTGTTGTTTTTTCTATGGTGGAGTTATACCGATACAGAAGCAAATAGACCAAATGTTAAACACTCTGAAATGAGCAGAATTCAGCTTGTTAATCATCATCCACTCACACGGGTCCGTTACTTTGATTACAGTCTCCCACTAACTACCCTGTGTGTGATCTACTGCTACATTGTTTTAGTAAAATGGGTTGCAACTTCAAAATTCGGCACACCAATCACAGCATGCATCACACATGCTACAAAAAGACGAGACCAAACAATGAAAGAAAAATGTGGAAGTATTTGCAACTATTTTATGGGATTTTTAAAAAAGTGTTGAAATCAGTAATCAGCTTTTGTTCCCCCCCAAAAAACTTGCTTGAATGAAAGTTTTGAAATCCTTGACTATGTGAACTGTTTGCAGCACAGTAAGTCAGACTTTGAAGGAAAGTGGAAGAGATACAGGGACACTGCTCAGGTTTGCCCAATTCCAGAAATACGTTTTATCAAAATTCCTCTGGCTAGAAGATCCACACCATCTATTCCAAGCAATGCAAATGGTAGATTTGCACCAAGACTTTCGAGTAAGACATTCAATTTCTCAGTGGGTACAGATAATAATCATGTATGATAAGCAGATATGTATTTGAAAGGAAATATAAAACGAAGACCTTTGTCAGTTTGTATATCACTGATTGAAATCAGAAAATCAATGTGATCTTTGAATGACATTTTCATAAGCAGATGAATTTGCAATGATTTTAATACTTTGATGAAAGTATAATCAATTTGATATTTGATTTAGTTTTTTACATGTTTATTTGACAATCCATACATTTCAAATTTCATGTAAAATTTCAATTAACTTGTTTGATATTTTTGTTAATAATGAGTGTAATCAAAATGAGTGTTATTATAAAGTGCACAAGTTTTTCTGCAAACTTGGCACTGTTTGTCCTTTAACGCTATACAGTATCAGACATTCTATCCACTTTGTAACATTGTTATTTTGCTGTACCACTTTACTATCAATGTATCTTCTAGTATTTTTGTTCTGTTTTTCAAAGTTTCTCTTGTTCTACCCTAAAAAGTCATTTCAAAATACCTGGTATTCAACTTGTCACTACAGCCTGTATGTGTTGTTTGTCTGGACTAGAAATCATTTTTGAACAATAATTTTGCATATTGTACAGTTGTGTTTTGTTTGTAATGCTAAAACTTTTATTTGTACATACTTTAGGGAGAAGAGTAAGAAAACATACTTATTTCTTGAACAAAAAAAGTGAAAAATATTATCAAAAGTAGTATTATTGTCCCTTTGATCTCTTTTCTAAAATACAGGTGAAGATGAAATACCCTGTACATTGGATATATCCGTTGCTACCAATACAGTGGTCAATCCTGTTGCTGGTAAATACCGCACCATTGCACTGCTCAGTCAGTAGTTCATTAAAAATCAGAACTATCAAGATTCACATATGGAAGAAGAGCCAGTTGGTTTCTGGAACTAATTGGCACATACTAATTGATGTGATTCCCATTATCAAGAGATTAGAGCTGGGAGGTCTGCTGAAACCATTTGGCCATCATTTTAGAAATCCCAGAAGATATCCCGACATCCTTTGAAATCAGTCTCTGTGGCAATCATTTCACACTAGCCAATCATAACTGAATGTCTGGCATTGAAACTCAAAAAATCCATGGAAGAATGAGCCAAGAGGTGTTGTTATTTTTTATTAAAAATAAACCATGCCAAGATAATTGAATCCCTTGTGTTTTGAAGACTTTGTATGCCAAATCAAACACCAACATCTGCTAAATCAACCACCAATATCTCAATGTTCATAAAAATTCTCAGTTTTCTTGCTTTAAAGTGAAAGTGTCAACATTTATGCTTTAAAAAGTAAACCATATTAATATATTTTCCCTTTTGTTGCAACTTGCAATTTTTCATTTTTGCCCTAAAAGAAATCTTTGACTTGACTGTTAAGATCAGCCTATTTCTTAATCATTCCATCAATGCCTCATGATCCATTCACTGCAATTTACAAAAGTCTACAATGTTACTATAGAGTCTGAAATCTCCCACTGCTTATTTTAGCCTGAATCATGCAGCAAAACCAAATTCAAGCCAAATATTGTCTTTTCTTATTTTCCATTTCGGTGATGATAAACCAGTATTTTTAAAGATGGTATCAGACTTTGGTGACATTTTACTTGTCAAAACTGTAATGTTTTTTAAGAAAGCAGGAATAATTGAGAAAGACCATAAAAAATAGTAAATATATTATTAGGTAAACATTTAGAACATTCATATACACCAGTGCTATCAGCTTTAAATAACGGATAACAATTTCAAATTCAAGGTGATATCAAATGGATTTAAAGTGTGCAGCAGCAAAGTTCAAGTTTTCACTTCTGTCTTGCACATGAAAATTTCTACAGGTAAAAACTTCTTCTGATAGTATTTACATACTTCAAAAGCAATAAAACTGGTTAATTTGATTCTATTGGTAGGACTTTTGGTACCATTTTAGACATTGTATAAACAAGCATGAAAGTTTAGTTTTGTGGCATTTCAAGTTTTGTTGAGACAGCAATCCAATAAGATGTCAGGGCCATGGATAACTTGTGTAAAACATCTGATATTTCAGATACTTTTAACTTGAGTTTTTAAAAAAATTTTAAAACTTGCCACATTCCTGATTAAATTCATTTGAATTGCCATAACATCACATGGGCTATAGCCAGCAGCTCTGAATTGTCATGTAGTTCAATTAGAAAAAAAATTAAAATTAAAAATTTACGATTTTGTGGATTTTTGTACTTTCCCTTAGCAACTGTTGCTAAGCAACTTGAATACTTCAGGATTGCCTGTGTGTATGGTAACATTAAAATGGTTAAGGCCTGTGTTGGCACGAGATTGTCTCATCAGAAAATTTACCCACCAGATTACAATTTCAATGGAAAACAAAATGCTGCTCCATAATCCTCTTACAAACTAGAACAAAGGCAATCCCAGGGATCGCGAACAGTGCCTTAAGTCTCCAAAAGCAAACTTAACAAAATTTGGGTGTTTATTTATACCCCTGGTATATAAAGACCTTTTATTGAACACCTAAACTACAGCATAACCACTTGCACAGAGAAGATATTGTCTTGATATCTAATTCTGGCAACACCAGCTCATGCTATACAGCTATCCTCCAGAGCCATTGAACTTCTGTGGATTTCTCTCTGTTCCTATGCAGGTAAATTTTCATGTTTGCTTTAGATGTTAGCGCTTTGCATCCTTTGTCAGTACAAACATCTATGCATAGTTACACATGTTGTTTAAATCTTTTGGTCAATCTTGATGAGATCTTGTGTTTGTCAATAAAATATGAACAGCAGCACAAAATATACAGAAGCTAAAAAGGTACATGATTGGATGGCATGGCCACGTAATAATTTTGATTGTGAACAGATATCAATGTTGCACTCATTCCTTGCACCCAAGACTGACTCACTTTAAGCTGATCAAACTTGTGCGATATTTCACGGAAATTTCAGAACACTATGCAATTTACCAGGTGTGATTTCATTTTAAGCAGAAGTCTATGTACATGACAAACTAAGGGAAATAGTTTGTATAACCAGTACAACTAGACACATATATTCCTCGCTTAGCTTGCAGTATCTTTGTAGATCCGAATACAAGTTCCTACTGGTTATATATATATTTGTCAGTTCTCAAGAGATTAAAACCTCTCAATTTTCATAAACATTCTATGATCCAACTATTGAAACCTTGAATCTATTATATCAGGATAATAATGAATGGAACACTTTTTATCAGCTGCTGACAATCTATATGAACTGGGTTCAGAAAAACAATCACGGGACACAAACAGTACCCATAGTAAATGTTCTATTCTTTTGGTCTTCAAAGTACATGCAACTTCTTGTTGTACAACAATCTGGAACATCCCATAATATGCTTGTTGATTAGAATCTCATGTATGTCATATGATGTCATAATTGACAGAAAACTTTGGCCCTCAGTTGTTTTGCTGTTCTCAGGACTTGAGAATTTGAATGCAGCTCTCATAGAGAAACTGACTGTATCAGGTTGAGTTGGACAAATGGAAATAGTATGGTCCTCAGAAGAAGATGTCTGTATCATATCTGTTTGGCAATCTTCATGCTGACAACAGTATTGATTCATATGTTTCTGAAACTTCATGTACCAGTATTTACATGACACTGTTTTATATCTAACATGGGGAATTCATGTTTCAGTTCACAGGAATGAATGAAGTGACAACAAAACATGAGCAATCAATGTATCAATCCAATTTTTAATCCTGTAAATATATTCTAATGATAAATAATTAACACTATATCACTATATCTTTCAAGAAGAAGGGTACTTTTCCACAATAAAGAAGTACCTGAACATTGAACAATTGAAATTCAATATTTCTATAACACTTGGAAGTCAAGAACAAATGATAAAATAAAACTTAGAAATTCATGCAATAACACATTTACAATTTAGAAGCATTAAAATGAAATCTATATATATATATGAAAGATAAGAAACATGCAATTGAAACTTTTAACAGAGGTGAAGATTTGCATGTCTGCTTTGAATTAAAAAATCTGTCAAATATGAATTTTAAGGCACATCTATATCATAATTGATTTATGCATGATTCAACTATTACTTTAAAAAGATAGAAATAATTTTAATCAGATTCCGGTTCCAGGTTGAGGGTTTTGGGTAGAGGGAAAACAGTAAAGCAGAATAGGTTATTTGACTTTAGTTTTCTTATACTGTGCAATATTGAACATGGCTGATTTACTTCTAAATATGAATTACAACAATTTGGACAGAGAAGGCAGACGAAAACACGGCTGCAATATGGAGCATGCACAATAAAATTGGACAGGGCATGTAGCATGGCATATACTCATGGACAATGGAACTGAAGCTAGTGTGCATGATCATTGGCTGACTGACATGGTTGTGGCTAACAATGCATTTACAATAGATGATATGCATTTGGCAGTGTTCTGTACTACTAAATTCCCTTGCCAATCATTAACATTTCAGGAAATACATTCGTAGAATTTGAGTTTAAAGAAATGTAATTTAGGATATGCTGAGTAGTAATTTCCCCTGTTTCTATTGAAAACAGTCGGAAACAAGTGAATGTCGTCTAAAGTAAAGAAAGTCTCCATATTAGGTTCCATGATTTTTGAATGGGTCAGTGAACAAAATTGCTGTCCTGAAATCAAACAGCTGGCTAGCTGACCTAAGTAGATAATTATTTTAATACTGTTAGTGTGACATTTGAGTGAATTCTTTGATTTCAGACACTATAAACACAGCCAGATAGAAAATACAGAGTGATTGAATTTT
Source organism: Ptychodera flava (assembly GCF_041260155.1). Lineage (NCBI taxonomy): Eukaryota > Metazoa > Hemichordata > Enteropneusta > Ptychoderidae > Ptychodera > Ptychodera flava. The sequence continues at coordinate 3,729,447 of NC_091936.1, forward strand.
CAATGTGCTGAATCTCACAGCTCAACTGATTACAGAATAAATGTCTACATTTATGAAAACGATTTCATCTTTAAACATGAATTTTAATAAATTCTCCAGCTGCCTCTTTGCGAATCAAAGCAAAAACAAAGACAATAATGGACATAGGATATTATTATATAAATATTGCAAATACAAAGAAGTACGTCTATGAAGTGAAAGGTACTACACGCTACAGATGGATGATTACAAATATTACTGTTAATGATTAATATCAAAAGGGCAATACCAGCTTTATTTTAATTTCCAGGTATACACCAGCTACAGTTGAATATCTGTCCAGTTCTCTTGAAACTGCCTCCTGCAAGAAAAGCACTGGCAATGGACAATGATTTTATCATTGCGTGTAAAGTTTAGTTCAAAGGAAAACATGTCACTGTGGATAACACACAAAAAAAGTATTTGGCTTCATACAGGCTGTACAATTTCATGAAAATATCATAAGAGTACTTTTTTCACGGTAATGTATATCAATAAAATTGAGTGACACTGATTTCTTCTCTTGGAAAAACTAGTGGCAGTATGCAATGAATGGTGACTACTGGACAGGATTATAAACATTGCACATATGAGTTAGAAAAAATCTAATGCAGAACAATAAAATCCAATAATCATCATAGATAAATTTGACATCACACACAAGTATGACACAAGTATGTATTACATATTTGTGCATCAAATGTATATGTATATATCTGATATGTAATGACGGCATTGGTAACAGGTAAGAAAATACCATGAATATAAAACATAAGATAGCCAATGGACTTTAGGCCAAAAAAAAATAATAGGTTTGTTTCTGGTCATTGACATGTGGCAAAAATGATAGGGCAACGCAATTTTTTTCAATTTTTTTATTTTTGATGGAATTTGATACATTTCCCCCATAGGGGCAAATGAAAAACAGGGTTAAAAAGAGTTGACGAACACACTTTGAAGTGATGCAGCCGGCGACCAGAAACAAATCAATTTTGGGGGGGCCTTGCCGTAACTATGCTATGTAGCCATCTAACATTGAGAATTTCTTTCTCATGGACAATAAATTGCAGTAAGCAAGCAAGAACTGCAATGAAGTTCTATGATGCATACATGAATATTTGTCTCAAATAATTTTGTACAAGTTGAAGTAAAAAACTGAACAAATTGGCAGGACACGAGGAAAGTACTTCATTATGGCAGCACAAATATTTTTACACACAGTACTGTATAGCACACATCAGTATACACATTCTCTCAATATAAAAAATTGAAATTTCACAATTGAGTTACAAGTGGTTGGTCAAAATGTCATGGTCAGTTCACTACAATTAGCATTGTGGTTTTTGTGGGAATTACTGGTGCTGAAAAAATACTGGCTTTTCATGTCACTGTCAATTTCCTGACATGTTGAGTGATTTAATGGCGTATATCTAGCAGAGAATCTTTTCACTATATTCTTACGCTAAAATGACAAGGCAAGGCGGCTTAGACACTTGATAAACCATGATCTCTGCCATGCAGATTGATTAAACCAGTGTATTTATCAAGAGTAGTACCCTGCCATATTTACCAGGGTTCACAAATTATGTTTCTAGGGTTCCCCTTGGTATATCAATGCAATCATATTAGGATAATTGAAATGATATAGGAGTTTCCAAACCATTTACATACCTTCCAAAACCTTATACCAAAAATACTGAAAACATTTACAAACTGCAATGCCAGTATATTGATTTTAATTCTAAACATTTTGAATTACCTTGTTCAATTTATATCTTATATTGGCAGACAAAATCTACATCTGAATCATTGATTAAACCAAGTTTGAAAATTGTTTCATAAACTTCCACTGTCTTTTAAAAATTTGTCAGTCACACTTATCATATTAGCATGGAAGGCCACAGTAAATTATGATTGTATTATTAACAAAGCATGCAGAAAACAATAACAGACTAGTTACACAGACTGTACAGAGACTGTAGTAACACAGACTGTAGTAACACAGACTGTACAGACACTGTAGTAACACAGACTGTACAGACACTGTAGTAACACACACTGTACAGACACTGTCTAAGTCCGGTAACAAAATAAACTGCATCGTTCAAGAGTACTGAAGAGTATGAAGAGTACAAAACTTAACGTATTCCGTATTTTTCATTTTTATGAAATATCAACAAATACACAGCTTTTTGTAGGCATTGCTGGCATTTGAAAAAAACTGAAAATGAAACTGTGTAATTTCTCTTGGACAGAGCAATGGAGTAACAGACCATGATTTGTGATCTCCAAATGAAGAAACCAGAATGCAGCATCATAGACAGCAATCTCTTTGCAATGACAGTTTGTTCAAATCTAATTGTTTGCAGTAGAATGGTTAGGTCTACGTTCTTGAGAATGGGGTGAAACCGTTTGTTTTCCAACACAGATCAACACAATGATCTGCAGATACACATCCCAGATTTCAGAAAAGTTGACGTAAATAGTAAGTCACCTTTCAATCAATTCAGATCTTTGCCTTCTCTTGTTGAAACTCAACCTTTCCAAAACCACCTGTCTTTTGCATTCTAGGAAATATGATATTGTGCATTGAAGGATTCGATATGGCTGACACATTTTCTGTGGAGCTTTCAATGTTCATCAATAACTACGAATTCAGCTGCTAGGTATTTCTACAGTTATATAACCATCAGTTTTGCCCCCAAAAAATATGAACTACAGAACCATTTTTAGAATAAAAATGCTAGGTTTGTAATATTGCACAAAAATGACTGATAAGAGGTCAAACAAAAACTAAGAGTGACATAATCATCCTTTCAATCTCTTACAGTAGATGTTGAAAATATACTTTTTTCTCAAAAGCACTGATTGCAGAAGCTACTTTAGTCTGTCTATTACATGGATCTTCAAAATATTATAGGACTTTTCAATTTCTGTGATTTTTCTCGTGGTAAGGTATTACACAAGAGTTTGGGGATTTACAGTGCATGAGATCAGTGATTTCATCAACACACAACATTCTGCCAGGTTCAAAAGCCTTCCTATGTGACTAGGCAGAGTATGAACAAAAGGCTGGGTTTTTGGAGATCAGATTGCTAGTAACTGCTCAACAACAAATGCATGAAAAGCAAATCTCATATTTCAAATCAATTTTAGAAAAAAAATATAAATATGGAGCCTAGAGGTTTTGTCCGATTGATTTCATCTAATGTACAAATATGAAATTTGAACATCATGGAAGACTTATTATTCTGTATATCAAATAACATGACAAATCTATCACATTACCCAATACATATTCTAATTGGAAGACAAATATTGGACAAAAACAGGTCTGTAAATATGAGACACTGACAGATAAAATGTTTGTCACAACAACTTAGAAATAAGATTTCATATTTTCAATCTTTTGTTCTTTGATGGCTCAAGAGTAACTATGGTTGTCCATGTGTAAATGCTTTTAAACCTTGGACTTTCAAATCAATGTGGAGAAACAACCATCTGCAAAGTTACTGTGATGAAATACATCACTAATTGACTACAACATCTCTATTCTACACAAAGGTATCAGCTGGTTATTGTTGGCAATCCCTACTACCATTCTAATGGTAAAGGTGAAGTTGGTCTAAAAACTTATATTTTCTCATACTCAATAATCGAGACTAATTTCTGGAATATTCTGTTGTTCCCACTGCATGCCATTACCTGTCTTATCTCCATAAACAAATTCATCAGTTTGTTTTTCTGATCCCTCATAAAACACATCTTGATCTTCATTCTCTAGTTTATCCTGCAGCAGTTTCTTAGCAATGTTTTTTTCCTGATCATCAGATGGCAATCTCTCATCTATTGTTAGTTTTTCCTGTCTACCTGTTAGTTTCAAAGACGGTCTCCTTTTTGTGTTATTTTCAATGAAAGCTACAAGTTCATCTGATTCAAGATCTTGTATAACTTTGAATGCATTTAGTTTAGATTTTCTGTGGGCAGCAGAGCCATTACTACTCTCCAGACTTGCTCTGTCCACAAGATCATCGGGTGAAGTGTTGTCCAGAACAATGCCTTCATCAGACAGCTGTAAGCTTGATCCCCTTCTAAGCACTCTGCGTTGCAACCGTTGTTCTTCTTTCTCCAAGGTCTTCAGCTCTTCCTCTAGTGACATAGGTGTTCTCATTTGTGGTGACAGAGATGCTGGTTGCCTTGGTGATAGTTGCCTTGGGGATTTCTGCTGTTGTCGTTCATCATCCAGTTTGATGAGTTTATCAAGTTCTTCTTCCTGCTTCATGACGTCTTCTTCCTCCTGACATGATAAAAAAAAAATCTTGGATATTACTGTGTCTCTAAAATTACATTCTACTTGATCGTATGTCCTTTATTGCTGTCATCTTCAAGTGTTTTTCTCTATAACCTGGCATTCAGCGGGAAAAATTTTGAAAATTTCTGCCACTTTCAATTCATGAAACTCTTTTTTCAGGCAAACTTGAAGTCCTTTGTTGATTATTTCAATGATTGTGTACTAGTGTATAATGATATGTTGCAACTTATCGCAATGACATAACTAAAACCCAAAATGCTGATATTTGATGATGCGTTAGTACACAAAGTATAAATTCATAAATTGACAGTAACTGTTAAGAAAGTACAACAGTAAATGGCAATAAAATACTAGCTTTTCATCACAAAAAACTTTCCAATCTCATATTAAGGATATAATATGTGTATGCTATGGCATTCAGAAAGCTAACAAAACCTTTGACATGGATAACAAACACAAAACACAGTTTTTGAAGTGAATTATAGCGTTAATTAATTGGTAAACAAAGAATGACATGCAATTAACCATGGCAATGTAACCTGCACCATTCACTGATAAAAGTTGTACTAAATTCATCCAATCATTACTCAGTATTAGCAGAGTAATTGACATATTTAGTGGCCTCCATCGCTATGACATCACACTTTCTACTGATACCTACCATGAATGTCATGCAGGCATAATTCTGACCTATCCCTTTACCATTCTAATATAACATCTTTCAATTGCTACTTTGCGGACCTCAATCCACAATATTGCCCTTCGATAATGAAATCAAATGTTGACCTTCAACAATTTCATTAAATATCACAGCAATGAATTTGACCTGAAAACCTGACACAGAACAATGCTCATTGATGACATATTTTATGACCACCTGGAGAATTGTCAAATGGAACATAGACCTTGATTGAGACATTGGAAAGCTAGATTCATGTTATCAAGTCATTCTCAAGGCTGTACATCAATCAATATTTCCTCTCTACTCTTAATTGCACTTTAATATTACAAGATTTCTATTTCACCTTTATATTTGCTTTTCTGAAAAAAAAAATCTTAAATCATGCTGGACACCATATTCATTCATAAATTTTCAAATGAGGAATTTTTCTTGAAAATACTGCTTAAAGCAGTATGGAATTGCCAACTGAAAATATTCAAAGTGACCTTTTGCTCCACCAAACTGAATAAATTATTATTTTGACTCAAATAATTATGTGAGTTAATATTTACTTTATCAATGTACCTCTTTATGTTAACAGATATTACTAGTATATCATACCAGTATATTGATGGTGCAAATACAGCAATCTGATTGGTCCAGATGTGAAAGTAACCATGGTATATTTGTGATATGGCACATGTGATCAAGAGCAAAAATCCTTTTTTGACGTTCCATGCCAGAATTTCAATAAACTGCTATGATATAATAGCAATAAATCACACCCAGGGACGGTATACCACTTGATTTTGACCAGTTCACTTCATATATGCACTCACTATCGCTAATGCATATATGTTGTGAACTGATCAAAATCTTGTGATATACCGTCGCTGGGTGTGCTTTATTGCTTAAATACAACATAATCAAATTCAAATTTCAGACCACAGTCCTTGCTATAAGATCAAAGTATTTACAATTTAATCTATTTATTGATCCATATCATCACAGATCCACATCATCACAGATCCATATCATCACAACTCCATGTAAGGAAGCAATAATAATTATGTTCCTACTCAGACATTACAACATCATATCCACTTTGAGTGGGTTCCATCAACAAATAACCACCAAAGGCATTGTATCAATCCAATAAGGAGTCAAAAGGATGAGATATTATCAATGAGTACACTTGGTTAACCAACCTGTAACAATTTCTCTGATCTCTTCAAACTTTCTTCAACTTGAGTTTGAGTGAGTTCTTCTTGCTGCAGTCTTAGCGACTCGTATCGTTGTTTTTCTTGAAGCAGAGACTCTTCTGATGCCAGTCTAAGTCAGATAATAATAAACAGTGTCAATAAATTTATCCCATGAATTTTCGGTGACTGTCAGAGAGACACTATCTGGTCAGACTGCAGAGGCAATGTACAACTGCTATATTCACTGAGATTTAAGGCCAGAAAGCAATTCTCTTCGAGCCCCATTTGTGTTGAACTTACTCCTTCTAAAGATTGGCTTTGTCAGGAATGTGGAATGTTTCAAACTGGTTTCAAGACTGATCTGTTCACCAAATATTTTGTATTATAATCTATTATTTTTATTTCAAAAATTTGTTACCCATTATTTTATTCTTCCAAATTGTGTACATGTCTATACTGGAGGTAATAAATATCAACATCACAATGGCAGGTATTTGTTGTATAGGAATTATCTCTGGGGTCAAAACGTATGGTTGGACAAAACCCTAATCAAGATGTTGATAGGTCTGAAATATTTGTATAATGCATGGATAAAAAATCTTTCACAACAAAATACTTTTGTATCAGGCTGAACAAAACCTACATTATATGACCAACACTGCACATGGCTCAAACCTCCAGATCAAAAGTCTGTATCATCTATCGTAATCTAAAATTAAGATATTGATAATGATCCAGTGCCAATGACTGGAACAATATGACACATGGAAAAAAAATGCGATAATTTTTTTATTCTCTGCCACACTCTAGAAGTCCAAAAATGCTAATTTGTGTCATTGTAAGGTTATGATTCTAACAAATTTGCACAAATCAGATCATGGCACTGGCTCCACAGAGGAGAATATAGCTATTGTACATGGTATAAAACATCTATTTTCCAGCCTAACTAATATTATTTTTTAGCATTGTTTCAAATCAAACTGATTATATAATCCCTGGATACAGAAGTGACATTTTGGTCAAATTTCTACTTGAAATATAACAAGTAAACTCAGAACTGAGACATCATGTGTGTTGCTGACCAGCATGAACAATATAGTGTGTACATGCATCAATACATAAAAGAGCAAATTTCCAAGATCAAACCACTGACCCTAAATAATTGAGGGTCAATAATCAAACGGTAACCATCTTGTGATAACAACAGCACAACACTGAAAATCTGTAATAGTCACTGGTAAAAATGTTCAATAAAAACAATTTGTTAAAAAATGAAATTGCATGTTCAAAGGATGACAACCAACATCATGGACTTGAATAGAAAATGAAAATTGGCGGCATGATCCTGGTTTTGACCTTGGAGTGGGACTATTCTATTAGGCAACAGGGGTCTCAGGGTACCAGAATCATATGGGACTGGAAAAACGTGCCTTCTATTCAAGGTTTACCAACATGGAAACTTCAATGTCACATTATTTTACTAGTTTCTTTGGTCTGAAAAGTGATCTTATCAACTGTAACAATCCACTACAGGTTCTAACCTTTACAAATTTTGAACTAAACCACAGTACAGGTTAACACATGGCTGTACAGTATTTTTTTTTACGTATTATGCTTATGCATGAGCAGAGAGTTACACTCAGAGAGTACGGTAAACTGTGAGTACATTCTTGCTTGGTGACTTTGATGACTTCGAAAAAGTGAGTTTGTTATTGATATTGGTATGGCAACACAGTAGAACTGCCACTATTTGAAGTAATCATCATATTCTGCATAAAAAAAAAAACAATTGAGAAACCTGTTACCCACCTGAGTTTTTTAGCTTCATCTAACATGGATCTGTATTCTTGCAATGTCAGATCATTTTCTGTTCCAGACACAGCACCATCACTACTAACATTCCCTAAAAATTACAGAACAAAGTGAAAAAGTTTTCAGATGTACCAATATGATGATACATCACATCAAGATACTGCATTACAAGCCGGCATCTTAAATTGCCTGAAAAAAAACTCAGCTTTGTTCATTAACAACTTTTGGGACTTTGCCAATCCCTGGTAAAAATGAGTTGCATTGTATCAGATTTACAACTTCTAATACTTCTTTATTCTCATGTGTCTTCTATCAGATGGTAAAAGGCTGACCAATCTACATAGACAGCTAAAAAGCATTTGTTGCTGAGAAATGAATCCAAATACTGAAAAGCAATAAATACATCATGAGGTAATGAAAGAAGACAACACCAAAATGCCTGAAGATATGTTTCACTGGATTTGACAACCAAAATCTGAGCAGACCCACATGTCCTTCTTGTCTATCAATTACTAGTATACATCATTTATTTTTATCTACACCATTCATGTTGTGATCAGTTTTGTTTGCAAATTGTTGGCTGTCATATTTATCACTTGAAACAAAGCGGGACTGACCACTTACAAGCTTTAGCATAAACACTGCTTTGCTTTGATTTGAGGAAATAAGTTTTGCAACAAGTGGGTGTAAATGTATATGCTAGTATTATCCTGACTTTGCCAGATTTTGGGTAAAGTTACAGTAAGACCAAAGCATGCAGAATTTAACAATGTTCTCTCAAGAGGGCGGTGTGACCAGAACAAACAAATTGTCTCTTGATCCACAGCAATTGCTAGCTCATATAATACAGAGACAAGTTACTACTGGTAAAAGTGTTTTGAGTGATTATCATTATGTTATGCTAAGAAAATTTACTCAGTATGAACAACTCACAAGATAACACCAACCACACAGCGCAATAAATGGGAGACATTTTCTTACTTGTTAGTGTTGGTTTTCTTTCTCTGGCACTACCACTTTGTGTCTCATCAGCAGCAGCATCCTCTCTCTGTGGAACCAGTAAATTTGACAGCTGTTCAATGAGTGAAGATTCTACTAAATTCATATCCTCTATGCTTGCCATCTGACCATCGCTTAGTCTTTGATCTTGTACAGTCAAATCTAAAGGCCTGTCATTCATCATGGTTTGATGTATGCCCTGATAAGCAGCTCTTTGTCTGCTGGCCCGATCAAACTGAATATCTTGTTCCAATTGCTTCCTGTCATGACTAACTTCAAGTTCAAGTTTCTCCAAAGGAGTGAGGTAAGATGAATGACTGAGACCTGAGAGACGTCGCAGATCTCTCCTTTGAGTGAGATGAGAATTCAGCGGTGTTGAAGTAGTCTGAGAATGGCTACTTGGAGTTGGCAGTTGAAGTTGATTGGCAGTGATCTGTGCTGGCACATTGCTCATGGATGGAACAGAACTGTGAGATTGATTGGCAGATGATGCCCTCTGTTCACTTGGTAGACTTGACATAAATGGAGGTGTGGTTAGCTGATTGATTTCAGATAAAGAATATTGATTGGTTGACAATGGCAGTGATGTCAAAGGTGGTTGTGATTGGGTGAGTATGAAGCCTGGCTGATTTCCATGTTGGGCTGTTAGTTGAGACACTGAGTTTGGCAGAACCCTGGTTTGGTTTGCAGAAATAGACTGATATGGAAGCCTTCTGTACTGATCAATAGGTGACAGATATCCCTGATGAATTGATTGCACTGATGTCTTCTGCTTGTCTTGATTTACATAACCCTGCCTCATCTGATTGGCCAAGGATGGAGATGCAAGCAGCTGATTGGCCAACTGATTTTGTAAGAGTAAATCACTAATGGTGTCAATGCTTGATGCATTTCTGGGTAATCCTAAATTCACATGTTGAGTCTGGGTATGTGTTCCACTCAATGGTGATTCTTGGAAGGAAGAATTGGTGTTTCCACTGAGATTGGGAGAAGAGTATGTAAAACCAGAGTCTGTATTGGATGGTGAAATATGTCTGTTCTGTAAGCCAATGGCTGGTATGGTGTATGTCACACCATTCTGTGTTTGATACAGAGACATGGCTCTGTGTGGTGTTTGCCATGCATTGGATGTAACTGCTGGTGTTGAACCTAAACTATAGTTGGGCATCTGTCCGGGAGTGGTGTTGTTGATACCAGCATGGTTTGGTTGATTACAGAGTAACGCATCGCTTGATGTCCACCTGGTCTGAGCAAATTGTTGTGATGGAATCATGTAAGGCCATTGCATGTTGTTAGGTTGGATACCTGTCATGGGGTGATCAAGTCCAGTTTTGCCTCTAAAATCAACAAGGTCTCTTGGAGGCCCATTCAACACTCCCTCCATATCATCGCTGTCACCGTATATTCCATAGGTTTGGTTTTGACTGTCATTTTCATGTAAGCTAGGTTGGTGCAAATTTGGCATAGAGATGGCAGTAACATTATCTTCATAAAATGATGGTTTCTCTGTACTGATACTGACATGTTTTTTGTTAATGAATCCATCACTACCCTTACAGTCATCACCAGTATTGGCTTTCAGTCTGTCACTTGATGCATCCATATTTGTATCATCATTTCCTAACCTGTGAGGGCTATGATCACTAAGTCTTGGAGACCCTTGTTGAGGGCTTCTATTATGGTGTCTCTTAGGATCTGTATCACTACTTTTGTACAGGTTTGTATCACTATATCTTCTCCCATTCCTTGTATCAGTCTGTGATCTCCTATGTCTTGACTTTACACGTTTTTTCACTCCAGAATCCTCCAATCCATCTGAGTCATTTTGTACTCCACTCTGCAAGTTGTTATGTCTGTGATACCTTTTGTGTTCTGTCCCATATGGTGCTGTGTCATCCTGTTTGTCAGAGTGTGTATCACCATATCTATTGTCTCTCCTATCTCCCTTCCCTTGGCTTTTATCTTGGTGTCTGTTTGGAGTTCCATCAAAGTCATCATCATCATCTTCATCTCGCCTGTTGGTCAATTTCTTGTCTACTTTCTCCCTTTGTTTCAAACGTTGCTTTGGACTTGATTTGGATTTGCCCTTGATGTTGTCACTTTCTTCGCTGTCCTCCTCACAGAGTTCAATGTCATCATAACCTTCAAGATAATTGGTCTGCCACTGCAGTATCTTCAGCATTTCTTTAGGAGATACTTTTTCTTTGTTGTTAAAGAGACACTTCAGCCACAGACACCTGTGCAACAAGGTAGTACAAGAACGATCTGTGAACAATATACTGAATCATATGATCTTTTCTCAGACATCAACTTCTGAAATGAAACATTTTCACACTTGAGAGAACAACATGATCCCTTGGAAATTTGTACCAACAACGTGAGCTACTTTTCATGAAGGAATTTTGAGACTGACAAGCCACACAGAGCAAATATTGAACTTCAGTGCTGCTTGCAATCTCAAAAAAAAGAAATTGCTAGGTCTCTGTAGAGTCATTTTTGTGAAAATTTTTATCTATTCCTGTAACTTGTAAGAACAAAAAATAATGTACATCAATTTGATATCTAGTTGAGTGGTTGCATACAACTTTCTTTTTGCATTAAAAAGTGAGCTTGGTAAATCTAACACAAGAATTCTTTTGAAGTAATGCTGTACTCTCTGGCTCATTCATTTATCAGTAAAACCTTAAGGTTGGATGGCATTGTGAATAAACAATATCAGAATATTAGTAGCTAGTCACCTGTGTATCAACAGTCTTGCCTGAGTTCTGACTTTCATATCAGCAACAAGTAAGACTGAATCTTTTAATCTTTGTAATTCTTCACTGCTTGGTGACGGATGTTTACGAAGAAATCTCTTACTCTCTTCACGCCATTCTAACGTCATTAGGTAAGGGTGTTTGCGATGGTTACCAGATGGGGAAACAAAGAACTCCTTGTGGTCGAGTAACTCTGGTGGCAGGAATGTCAACGTTTTCCGATACCATTGTATACACTGATGAAGAAATATATGTTCTACATTTAATCTCAGAGTCCATGTTTCATTTGTATTTACTGGTTTAAGTACACCAACTGGGTGTTTTCATAACAGTAGTGTAACAGCTCTGTCTTCACAAAGTCTGTAAAATCTTTTCAGAACTGTGTATGTGTGTGTGCAAACAAATTAGAATTTGTTGCTCTAGATGAAGTCATGCATAGTTGGACACCAAAGACAGCGTCACTGTCAACACATTAAAGGTACATACCTTTTCCAGTAATAGGTAGAAGACAGAGCAATGATGCAAGATTTGATGTCTCCGCTGTAAGGCATCTTTGAATTGCTGTACTACTTTGGTGAAGTTTTTGGAAGTTGCCAAGATAACAGGTATGTTGTAGTGGTCCTTAATAACCATCTCATCAGCTTGTTGTATCAATGCTTCACTGTGCTGGATAACTTCCTGTGAAATGATTGCAAACCAGAGATTGTAACTCAGTCCATGACATTCACCATGGTAATTCAGTCCAAGACATTCACCATGGTCACTCAGTCCAAGACATTCACCATGGTAACTCAGTCCATGACATTCACCATGGTAACTCAGTCCATGACATTCACCATGGTAACTCAGTCCATGACATTCACCATGGTAACTCAGTCCATGACATTCACTATGGTAACTCAGTCCATGACATTCACCATGGTAACTCAGTCCAAGACATTCACCATGGTAACTCAGTCCAAGACATTCACCATGGTAACTCAGTCCAAGACATTCACCATGGTAACTCAGTCCATGACATTCACCATGGTAATTCAGTCAAAGACATTCACCATGGTAACTCAGTCCATGACATTCACCATGGTAATTCAGTCCAAGACATTCACCATGGTAACTCAGTCCATGACATTCACCATGGTAATTCAGTCAAAGACATTCACCATGGTAACTCAGTCCATGACATTCACCATGGTAATTCAGTCCATGACATTCACCATGGTAATTCAGTCCATGACATTCACCATGGTAACTCAGTCCATGACATTCACCATGGTAACTCAGTCCAAGACATTCACCATGGTAAATATGACATCACTAGTTTGCAAAAAAGTACATATTATGGACTGGGCATTTGACATTTCATCTCACAACAATGCAACAAGAAAACAATCTTTCTTCTACAAATCTGATACAAAGGAGAGGCATTTTGTTTGCTGCATCTCTTCTTCAGACAACTGATCTCTATTGATGTAATACATTACACAGCACAGTCATTCAAATCTAACTTTTACGTCAAAGAAATTGTAGTTGTAGTATCACTGTTCTTGCTTGCACAGACCAGATAATAAAGTTTCTGCTCTTTTCAATGAGTATGAAGAGTTAATGTCTAAATACATTTAATACGTACAATATTGATGATGCTCACCTTGGCTGAACTCAGAAACCCAGTTTCAAAGTGATGTTTCAAAATTTCAGATCTACTCAGACTGTCTGGCACTTCAATATTTGATTTCAAGTACACCATACCTTTGTTATTGATCCAGTCTATTAACTGCAGTTATGAGTGAAAGGAGAAATTGAAAGAAAACAAAGAGATGAACTGGCAATGTATGGATGAAGTAAGCAATAAATTAGACTAACACAGCAATACTTACTGATTTCATGTGGAAGAAATGAACAAAATATCACCATATCATCATTCAGAAAAACTTCATCTTGAAAATATTTTCAATGTTCTGAATAAAGGATGAATTACAAAAATGTATTAAACAGTACATTGACATTTCTCATAGGCAGCATAGACAGTTACCAACCTGGTTGAGATTACTTTCAAACTGCAAATGTTGTAATGACTGATCAATTTTTCTCATTGCTTTCTGAAACAAGACATCTGCTTTCTGATCTGCTCCATTTAATCTTTCATGATATCTCTCTGTAATATGCAGTGTATCCTTGAACATTGGTTTCTGAGCCATTGAGACAAATATTGAATTGTCATCTGGTTTCTTGAGTTTTCCCAGTAATGAATTGCACTGAGACAGCATTGGTTCAAGTCCAAGGTCTCTGTAAAGTAAATGAAGAACAACTGCAATTGTAGATATGATGACTATATGGCAAATATGCCCCAAAGTGTGCATGCGGACACTAGGGTGCAGTGTTTAAACATCTGCAGAACAAACCCAGTACATCTGATTTTCTAGCTGTGTGTCATACTATAGAAAGCAGCTTATTTTGGAGACCCTTGACAAAATCTTAGAGGGATCACATATATAGCAGTGTTGCAGCCAGGGTTCGCCCTAGTGACAATGTACCCCAAACAGAGCCCATTGTCCCGCATTCTCGCACACGGCAGGTCACCTCGCGTCGGGCACACTGATGAGTCAACTGTGTTCAGTGGGTGTAAGTAATGGGTGTAGCCTGCAAGTAATATCTGTTACTGACGATGACCTTTGTTTTAATCCGTGGCATAGTTAAGCCACCCAATAAATCAATTTGCATCTTCCAAAAGAAAATGAAATGGAGCTAATTTTCAATTTTCAAATGGTTTTATCATCTTGATTATTATCGTTTAGGTCTATCTTTAGATTTAAAATCTTTGGTCTGAGATTGAAATATGGGAAAGAGGTACTGTTAAAGTCATTTTATAAGACGCGTCTTTTATTATGATGTTGCAAATTTTGAACTCGGGTTATTTCTCAAGAGATGGGGTGCGACTTATAATATGTACTTTTGTGTTTTTTAAAGAGGTATACTCCTTCGTCAACCGGTAGGATAAAGTATCAACTTTTGATGAACATAGCCAACCTCAGTGGTGGCCGGTAGTGTGACAGATCTGCTGAAAAAGGGGTGCGACTTATAATGCATACATTCTCCATTTTCGATTTTTTAAGGATTTCATCCTACTCAAGTCAATCAAAGGAGGGTGCAACTTACAATACAGATGCGTCTTATAAATGACTTTAACAGTATATACTGCTGCGAGGTTGGCATTTTGAGGCCATCCAAATTTCCCTCTGAAAACTCTATTTCCAACAAGTCATTGACAATGACATAGTCCCCACTTGTAATAGGAGTATTAGTCTTGATGGGGCAGGGAAATGTGGTCATTAAGAAGTATCACTGGAGTGTGGCGTTCAGATCTATGGACACATAGGTCTATATCATTGTTCCCAATTTGAAACAAGAGGCATGTCTAAGTTATGGTTCTAAATCAGGAAAAAAGATCAGACCTCCAGCTGTATTGGCCAGCCAAGAAATATACATTCACATAATAAATGAGTACAAGATGTGACATCTTAAGGTCTATTATCCTATCAAAATTGAAGCATAAAGAACTTGTGGTTACTTAGTTATGCATATATATGTATAATCAAGGTCAAGGTCATCAAGGTCATGTGACATTCGAAAAAAAAAATTGTATTGCTAATTAATCCCTATATGCAAAAATCCAGACCTCTAGCTCTATTGGCTTGCCCAGAATTATATATGCACATAATTAATGAGCTCCCATCCTACTATATATAAAGGACATAGCACTTGTGGTTACTTATTTATTGACATAAACATGTATTTTAGGTAAAAGGTTATCGAGGTCACATGAAATTTTGTCAAAAAATTTCTATCCTATAGTTATCCCTACATACCAAAAATCAGACATCTAGCTCTATTGGCTCGCTCAAAGTTAGATATGTGCATAATTAATGAGGTACAATATGTGGCGTCATAAGGTGTCCCATCATACCAAATATGAAGGGTGTAGCACTTGTGGTTACTGAGTTATGGACAAATATGTATATTTGAGGTCAAAGGTCATTGAGGTCACGTGACATTTTCTCAAAAAATTGTATCGCTAAGTTGTCCCTATATACCAAAACTCAGACCTCTAGCTCTATTGGCTCGCTCAAAATTAGATATGCACATAATTAATGAGGTACAATATGTGGCATCATAAGGTGTCCCATCATACCAAATATGAAGAGTGTAGCACTTGTGGTTACTGAGTTATGGACAAATATGTATATTTGAGGTCAAAGGTCATGTGACATTTTGTCAAAAAAATTGTATTGCTAAGTTATCCCTATATACCAACCAGATATGAACTGAATGGCCTCGCGTGCACATTTTGTAAAGTACTTCTTGGGGTATTGGCTTTTATGAAGAAGGAAAATGTGTCAATAGATGACAAAATTTGTTCCCGAATTTCTCAAAATCATCTGTGCCGCGCCGGTAGCAGCAAAATGAGTTCGTGACCTTTGAAGTACGCGTTTCAAAAAATAAATACCCATGGGAACCTGCTCATCACGCCACGCAACTCATGTACAGCTGACTATGGTGCACTTGTCAGGCGATGGTCGATGATTCTGGTTATTGCCATATTGTCAAGTTCAATGCCTAATTTACGGAAACACGAACTCTGTCTAGTGTATTCGAAGCTCTGCGTACAGGTTGTGCACACGGCCTCTACCACGTGGTGTCCTGTGGACAGTGTGGTACATGTGGTACAAGCCGTCGGCCTACCACCGTACCGCCGGGAAACGCAGACCTATTGTACGCAGGAGCTAGCCTACTGCTGCTGATTTAACATCAATGCCAACATGGAAATCTCATGAAAAATTTGTCATTGTTGGTTCTGTAGCTAATACAATCTTGAAAAGCAACTTAAAAGACACAGACTGTCAATACGTCGCCATAATATTATGCTGATCTCAGCGGAACCATGCCGGAATATAAATTCGCTGACACACACACAAGATGGAAAAGTGTCACTCTACATCTCATTCTCAGAGAAAAATGCATTGATCAAATATTATGACGCTTACCTTCGATAATCTAGCTTTTGGTTCGCTATGTCCAGAGTAACCCACACGATTCTTAAAGTCAAACGTCGACACGACGACATCGACAGTCAAAACTCAAGATTAGCGATCAGCGCGGCCGAGTGACTGAATTCAGAAATCACTTTGTGTAAAATGTTTTAGTATAGCGCCCTCAAACATACTTATTTAGCCTCCCCATAGACTTATACAGGCCACAAATTTTCTTTTACTCATAACTTGATAAATTCGCAAAGCACAACCACCAAAAACTAATCAGTTCTTGCAAATTTGAAGAAAAAATTGTGTGCGAAATGTGATCGGAATCTGCCGAGCCGTTTTTGAGATATCGTGCTAACAGACAGACACACACAGAAACGCCTAAACCATAACCTCGCTGCGCGCATGCGCACGCGAGGTAAAAATCAGACCTCTAGCTCTATTGGCTCGCTCAAAATTAGATATGCACATAATTAATGAGGTACAATATGTGGCGTCATAAGGTGTCCCATCATACTATATATGAAAGGTGTAGCACTTGTGGTTACTGAGTTATGGACAAATATATATATTTGAGGTCAAAGGTCACCAAGGTCACGTGACATTTTGTCAAAGTGTCTGAGATATCTGCGTGAACGGATGGACTCACGGACAGACATGACCCAATCTATAAGCCCCCTGAACTTCATCTGTGGGACTAAAAACTGTGTCACTGCATCCTTTTGCAATATGATACGATGAGAAACTAAATTTTATTTTTCTTGGCCTTATCTTATACCGGAACATGGGAGTCTATGGAGAACAGCCTTATACATGGGAGTCTATGGAGGCGTAAACTAAAAAGTCCTCTAACGCGGCCAAATTTGATCGCATCGTGAAACAAATCGACGTGCATCTGTATGAGGTAGGGTACTATCCTTGTACCAAGTTTGAACGAAATCGCTCCAGGCGTCTCTGAGATATCTGCGTGAACGGACGGACGGACGCACGCACGCACACACACACGGACATGACCAAACCTGTAAGTCCCCCCCGGACGGTGTCAGTGGGGACTAAAAAGAATTGGCACAGGAATATCTCAGATATCTGCATTCATAAGCCCCTGTGCATGGACACAGCATTAATATTAATTTCATCCTGGGGACCCTGTGGATCATACCTGGGGACCCTGTGGATGAATATCAAAGACAGGAAAGAAATGGCCGTCACACAGCCATTTATGATCGAATCATTACAAAAATCGGCGTGCATATATATTTGATAGAGATTAATATAGGTATCAACTTTCAATGCAATCCCACCCAGCATCGCTGAGAAATTACGTGAACGCCCGCACAGTCGTAAAATATAGGAAACAAAATGGCCGCCACGTAGCCATTTTAGACCAGATCAAAACAAAAAGCAATGTGCATATGTGTAACATATAGAGTAATCTATGTACCAAGTTTGAATGGAATCGCTCCTAACATCACTGAGAATTTGCGTGAACATACGCACTGACATCAAATACAGAAAACAAAATGGCTGCAGACGGCCATATTGAATCAGATCGTAAAACAAATCGATGTGCATATGTATGGCATAGGTGATAATCCTCATACTAAGTTTGAATGAAATCGCTCCAGGCGTCTCTGAGATATCTGCGTGAACGGACGGACGGACGCACGCACGGACGCACACACGGACGCACGCACGCACGCACGGACATGACCAAACCTATAAGTCCCCCCGGACGGTGTCCGTGGGGACTAACAATGCACTATTTCCAAATTTTCAATTTCCAATATACTAATTATCCAATTTTCCCATTTCATTTGGGTGTTGCTCATCATCTTTGGATACTATGGCAGAAATAATTGTATCAAATTGGAATCATTGTCTCTGCGTGACCAAATGTACTTGGGGGTGGGGGATGGGAGGGGGGCTAGGTAACGATAATTGCAAAAAATAGTTTTTAAAAATTACAGCGGGAATAACATCGTCTCATGACCAACATAGTTATACTGGAAGAGAAGCAAACGCTGTTCTTTGGTTGGTAGAGTACATGTAGTTCAGGCAATGAAGTTAGGTCAGTACGTTCAGTTGCAAGAAATTCAAGAAATGGTTGATAAAGGAAGAAGTCACCCCAAAGTGTTCATCTCTAAAATGTTTTGCTCAGTACAAGTGGTATCTCTGAACAAAGTGTAAGACGATACTGTCTCCGAAATGATATCAAGTGCCTTCAAGGTCAATATTTGGATGGGTAGTAATGGATGCAATTCACGAAGTGGGCAAACTATGATTGGCTATTCAGATCATTATGAGGAGAACATCATTGCATTCAGAGATTGACAGCTAAATACATTAATCAGATAAAATTAAATGTGGATGCCGCACTCTGATTGGGCTGATAGCTGTCAGGATATTTTACAATGTACAAGTCTGCGACATTGACAGGGAGCGCATAGAACTTTAGTGGGTCAGGTCAAACAGATTATATAGGGGACTTTCCTTTCCTGCGGCAACACAATTGTTCTTTTTTGTTTGTTACTCGATCCATTGAAAGCAACTTTCCTGTGCTAATAACTGTCAAAATTTGATGCATTCCTAGGCCACAGATAGATACCATCAGCAGCCCCGCCCAAAATAAAATAGGAAAATGAGATCTTTGGTAAATTGAAAATTGGGAAAACGGAGATAGTGCATTGTTTGAAATAAAGTTTTGTCAGAGAGAAATTTGGATGGCCGCAATGTGTCATCCTCACAGCAGTATATACCTATTTCCTATATGTCAAGCTAAGGTCAAAGATTTTAAATTTAAAGATAGACCTAAAAGGTAATAATCAAGACGATAAAACCATTTTGAAAATTGAAAATTAGCTCCATTTCAATTTTCTTTTTGAAGATGCAAATTGGTTTATTCGGTGGCTGAAATGTGCAAAGGATTTGTTTAGCATGATTAGTTTGAGGCTCGTATTTTACATACTTCTGAATCTGTGATTAAAAGTAACTAAAATGCTGCGCTTGGTTGTAGGCAGACTGAACTCTGATTGGAGGAAGATACAGTATACTGTTACAATTGTCTTAAAAATTAAAGCATAGTGACGCAATCCCAGTGGCTTGAATTTTGTTTTGTGAAACTATTAAATTTATGATAAAATAATAGAAAATTTGATTGACAACTGATGCATGTTGTCCTAAAAATGTGCAAAATGTCCACCAAAATAAATGGTAGTGGGACATAGTGTCCCTTGGTTTAAAATTTCTTGCTGCAACACTGATATAGAACGACACTGAAATTCTGCACAATTCATTTCAACCTATGGATTATGTATACATGATATAGTATGCTTCATTATCACTGCCTCTGTAGTATTTCCTCTCTCACATATCTTCATTTTTTCTGTTGTTTTACATTCTTGGCAGCCATTACTGTCCAAAAGTGTGGCCATGTAAATAAACCGCCAAGTAATGCTTTTATATCAGATGCAACTGAATTGACAGGAACAAGATTTGACCTAATGAGGGCGCTATTCATAGAATTTGACAAATTACCCTTTGATATCTTCATTTTCCTGCTGTAGCCGTGTTTTGATCTCCTGTATCTCATCAAGTGTTTTGGCTTTAGGAAAGTCTGACAGTGCAGTCAGTTGTTGGAATGCTGAAGGTATTCTTTTGATCACTTCTTCAGCATCCCTGTAGAATGGTTCAAACACCTGGAAGGAGAAAACTCATTACATCTCCAGCTCTATGCATTGACCAGACAAGCACCCAAACAAGGAATAGTTTCGTTGTCTTCCAACTGAAAATGCAGTGATGACATCCTTTTTTTCATTTTTCTTGGTTTAAGTCTGTCAGCTTGCTTTCCAAACATATAGTTAACGGCTAATTTTCATGTCGTGTATTGAATTCTGGTTATTTCGTTGTGGGGAGAGGTAGTTTATATAAAGCACACTATCTTGTGACTTTAATACTGCATTTTCTCAGTTATTACTGCTCCACAGAAACTAACAAGATGTTGACACAAAGGCTTTCACATGATATAGGCACTGACTAGAATCAAGGTTTTTTCAACAAAGTTGATATCACATGGGAATCATGGAAATTGAGATTTAAAGGTTACAGTTACATAAAACAGAACTGAATCTATGGTAGAGATCTTGCACAGATTAACAGTTGTGAAACTTTGTTTATTGCAGGGAAGAACATATAATCGACTTTCCCATGAGTCTGAACAAATGTTTAAAATATTTGCAAGATCATTAGAAATTTAACAAACTATCTAAGAATTTGGCTGTTGCTGAAATTTGTGTGCAATATCTTCATGAAAAGTAGTACAAAACAACAAAAGATTACTGTGGTCTTTGATGGTAGCTAAAAATTGAGTGAATTATTCAATTAAGTCTGTCAATGAATGAATGTTGTACAATGATCAAATTCTGTGAATAATTTATTTCATGGACCCATATCTCATGATACCTTCAACTGTACTTGTTTTTCATCATAACTACTTTAGAATAACTTTCTCCCAAAAGTAGACAGATCTTAAAGGGGTACAGTCGTCAACACTGTATCCAAGGTACGATGGTGATTGACGAAAGTTAAAACATGTCTGTCATAATCCACATCGTATAATCTAAATGTTGCAGCTATGATGATTAGGTGCATCTAGATATCGTGCACGAAATACATTGTGTGTAAACAAGAAACTCGCCTTTAACACATACTCCAATGCCAGATCTAAACTGACTTCTGTGATTGACTGATCATCTAAAAGTACAGTTACATTGAACTAGTATACTGTTGTCTCTTACAGATAGTTCTCACAGCATCTCTGTAACTTGTAATTAAGTTTACAACATGCACTGCAACAGCAGGAAATTTATAAACAACTGGCAAAATCAATTACAGTGGCTTGTCAATATCTTGATAACCTTGTAACTAATTGAAATGCTTACTGGCCTGGAAAACAATGTGACTGCTTTCTGAAAAACACGCCATTGTAACAAATCTGAAAACTAATTTCCTTCATTGAGTACGGTAGACAGAACATTTTGCAAATTTTATGATTGGATTGTTTACATGCTATGTACATGATGTACATTATCAAAAATAAATCTGAAGACAGTATATTTGTCTAACAGTTGTTGAATCCATCTGTGTATTTACACACAGGGGATCTACTGAGTTTGATTCCAATTATCATGTACAAATAGCGATCATAGTACTTTTTTACTCTTTCTTTTCATTATACATGTATTACCTTGGATTTGTCAATTATTTTCATAGGGGTGGCTGGATTCAGGTACAGCTAAACAGGGGCTGAAGGGTTAGGTGCTTACCTTTCTAAACTTGACCCATGCCTGGTGGTCATAGTTCATATAACCTCCTAAGTCCTGTGTTAAATGACTCTTGTCAACATAGTTATACAAGTCTGATATGTTATAATGGGCTGTACTCTGAAATCAAACACACATAAAAATACATCAACTTTAGTGGAAAAGACACTGTTGAAAGTCATCTGAAGTAAAATATAAGGTTCAGATCAGATCTTCTAAAATCGTTACAACAAATATACTTCAAGAAGGATTAAAATAAGCTGTCAACAACGATGATTGTACTTCAAATACACACAGATTTTGTCAGTTCAATGGAGATCAAACAAAGCATTTTATTTTCAATGATGAACTATGATATTTACCTTGAACAGCGGCTGTGGCATACTTTTGTATTTTGCCTTTTTGCTTTTGCGAAGTCCTAGTTTGGCTAGCATGTGTTTACGGAGAGCTTTGATAATAGGTGAGACTGCATACAGCATAGCTACTGCACCTTTCAGTTGTGCCTGTGTTAATAATAGAGTTACAGATAATTAGACTGCATCATTGGTGACACATGTGAATGATGAGAAGACATTGTTTTGAATTATAAAATTTCTGTATCCAATGTGAGTACAAATAATTGTACCAAGCTCATACAGAAAGAAAAGACTAGTTTTGTTACAAAATAATGGCAAATCCTCTTGAAGTCAGTTAAGATATTACTGGCTTTTACTTAAGAATAATTGACTGAAAAGTTATATGTATATGAGTTGTTGATTTGATAGCAGTGATATCATGAAGTTAAAAACATATCAATTATCTATATAGTGATTCAGTGTTGCTACGCGGATATGATGTTACACATTAAGGTTGCACTGTTCATATTGGCATTTTAATTGACCACCCACTATGAAAACAGGATGACTACCTAGATTAATTTCCATGAGAAACACCATGTGGGAGACACCATGTGGGAGACACCATGTGGCTAGTTGGTCTGTATTCTGATAACTCACCTGTACTGTGTTGAGTGTTGCAATAATGATATCTATCATGGTTTCATTTGCACGACTGAAGTCTACCACAAACCCAAATCCAGCATGCTTAACTTGCGGCCTGGAATCAACCATTGCAATTGTTATTACAGATACTGACATCCATCTATCACTGTTTAAAAGTTACTCATACACAATGGCACATCATGGCTTTTTCCAAAACAACATGTCAAAGTTAAAGATCCAACAAAAGTTTTGTGGTTTCCCATCAATTTTTCTGTAAATAGATTCAGGTGTTGTTGCAAACAATAAGACAAAATGTTGTGGTGAGAAAAATGACTTTGCAAGGGTAGGATTGATATTTAATAGCGAATTGAAAAACTAGCTTTGCCCGTAACATCTAACTGAATTTGATATTTCTTTAGAAAAATCGGCTGCTGTATCAGGTATAAATTGCTGAACAATTGCAATAGTCCATAAATGTTAAATTAAATTGCACAAATTTTAATTGACTGGGCTGTCTGAGATTGTGGTCTGGTGAATATACATCTATGTATTTGAGGTCACAGTTTTCACACATTGTCAAGTCATCTCCATGCACACAGACATTTAGTGACACAATAATAATGTGATTCATGCATAAAGTGACCCAAATATAAGTAAAAAAGTTTGATTTAGACAATGTCAAACTTCAAGTGAGGAATTTTCAATTTCAGCGATATCCTAACTGCATCATCTTTTCAAAAAAGCCATCCAGCTGGCTGGTTAAAGGGAATGGGGTTTTTGGTCTTTTATAGAATCGTACATCTAATGGAACATTTTTTCAGTTCATTTTCAACTCATGTTTGTGTAAAGAAGTCACATCATTTCCTGACACAAAGTGTTGTGTTGACATCAGTTGTATCCACGTTTGACAATTTCTCTAAAATTGCTAAATGTTACTAGGATTACTATTTCTGCCACAAGTCCCTGACTTGGCATAAACTGAAAAAGCTGTGTACCGTATATACATGTAGTTGTACCAACATTCAAATTTCAGCAATGGTATTCATGGTATGTCCCCATACATCCATTAGAAATTTGGACAGCTAAATATAGGTGGGAAATATCCTTAGATTATAATTATAACAAGATATTACAAGAGGATGTAATAAACAACATTACGTACATGTATATTACATCATTGGATCAGCATTACCAGTACAACTTTTCTGGATATGATGATACATACCTTGTAATGGCAATGTAATATTTGATAACTTCTTCTAAAGCAGTACTTTTTATGATTCCAAACTGTTTGGACGGTATAGTAATGATAGGTCTGCCTTCTTGATCTCGGCCACCTACAATGTAACACAAACAAGTGTCAATTTTCAGGTGTTAAAAACAAACAATTTATATGATTGTATCAACGGATCGTAGAAGAGTAGATGGAAGAACTTGACATGTATAGTCTTCTTAAGTTTTTTGTGCATTTCTGTGAAGGTAATTAATCTGCCAACTACACAAGCATGAAGACGTTGGTGAAAACGTGAATATTGTTGAAGTTTGTTACGACCAAATATTTTTCATACATGTAAGTTGGCTGAGCATGGAACTTTGGTGCAGTTTTTCACTGAATTTATCATGTAAATGCAAGCTTAGTCACAAGATCGAAAATTAAGGAATGTCCACATGAATATTCTCAAGTCTAGCAGCCAGGAATTCAGACACATCTTACTTTCAGTCATCTGCTAGTGAGAATATAACTTTGTATAATTTCAACTGAATAACACTACAGACATAGAAGTATATACATGTATGGCCACCATTCTTTGATTATTTTGGTCACGCGTTTTCTCTCTGAACATTGAATGTCTGATATTCTGGCAATAAATGATGTATAATAATGGTTTATGCAGAACTTCTACCCTAGCCTATGCATTTCAGTCTTACAAGTTTATTGTAATAAGTTTACCTGAAACAGCTAGCAGCTGCTAAGATCATGGAAGACTTTTTGTTGTTATCAACTAGGACAAGTTACAAATTGCATATTTTGTGTATCATCTACGTACTTGTACGTATTCCTCCATTTCATTGTTCACAGTGATTGTAATGTACTTAGAAATCAAGAGATTTTAATAAAATAAAGATAATAATACTGTTACCAAAGCAACAGAAAAGGTGATAGTGAAATTTCATTATCAATTCATTTTCATTAGAAATTCTACAGTTTTTTCAAGGTTTTCTATTCATTAATTTCATCACACAATTCATAATAGTCTTTCATACATTAATGATTGTCTATTAAATATGAAACAGAATAACATGCTGTTTTACGACAATGTGTCTTTTTTTAAACAATTAGCTGAGTTGGGTGATGGGTTACATTATGTACTCTTCATCTGTTGGATTTCTGACGGAGGTCCACGTCGGACACAGTCGACATGAATTTTTAGCACCCGTTCATGCCCAGATGGTCTTCTGTTCTTTGTTTACATCTCTGAAGGTTCATGTGAGGACAAGTACTGGAGACCGCAGTCAAAATTGCCTACAATGTTTCTGATTTTTTTTATGTGACGGCGTCTATTTATAGATTAACTGAAGTATATGAGCCCTTTCATGACTCAAAATTTATACACAGTGCTTCTTGCCTGGTGAAACCAAATCATGACAATGGTACAAAATGGTATAGCTACTGTTGCTATAGGCATTGCATTGTGTTTACTAGTCCTTGTTCAGTTCTCACTGTAAACAGGCCTACCGTATTTCTTTTGATGAGAGTAACTTGCCAAAAGTTAAAAAATGCTTTCAGAGAGAGTTACTAGGAGATTAACAACTTACATATAGCCTTATCCATTAAACTTTAAAGGACTGTGGATGACTATAAAACATGTACTTGGTGATAAAACTCATTCATTTGACCGAAAAACACCCTTCCCTGTATGAAAGCATCAACAACCCTTGAAGCAGTAAAATTAGTACCTACATTCCAACACCAAAAATCATACAACATAAATTTTGATATAAGTTTTGTACTGTAGTGACAACTGTCAAGTTGAGTAGCATAGATGACCTCTGACCTGTAATGATTGCCAGCTCTGCTTTCATGAGTTCCTCAGATGGCATTGTTGGGATGTGTCCCAGCACAGGCGACCCTTCCTCTGATGAATCAAATAAAAAAAGATAATATTAAAGAATCACTTTAATTGCCATGTAAGACACAATACACAATAAGATATGATGAGAAAACACATTATTTTGACAGACTAGGGTGTTTTGTTTTAGTGATTTTCAGGAAAAAGATAAATTTTCATTGAAAGAAACATATGTTGTAGAATGACGATTTAATCTGTCCATCATCTTATAGCCTTGTTCAGTAACATAAAATCAATTCAGAATCTATTTGCATGTAGTTGACATGTATGGCAGCTGTGTTCAATTTTTTCTTTCATCAGATATACATGTACGATAGAAAATTATTGAGTTACGCATGGCAACGGATATACAGTATAGTGACCCATTACCTAATGCCATTTGATATGTACTGTTTATGACTGGGAGATGTTATCCTCATAAATGAAAAGATGCAAATTTATGGTGACTGCTGCATGTATTTGTAAATCAGATTGTAACTGACACCTTGTTACCATGGTAATGACCTCACTGACTCTGTGTAAAGTTTATTCATCACTATTGCATGTACATCTATTGATAAAAATTGTATTGAATAAAACTACGAAATTGCAATCTCTGCCATTGGTGACTTGATATACCGTAGACATATATAGGATGTTGAGTACAGAGTTACATCCGTATATGAGTACAGAGTTACATCAGAACGTGAGTACAGAGTTACATCAGAACGTGAGTACCCTCTGAGTTAAACTGAAGCTTCATTGACTCATGAAAGTTCTTTAATTGCAAGTACATTTCACATACTACACATACTGGTATAAGGATGCTAGACAGTATTTCAAAATTGACTCAAATTAAGATTCCAGAAATATTCGGAGTTCAGATGAACACTAAACTTATTGCTGTGCTGTGATTGGTTATCCCTTCCATACCCTAAATTTACGTTTCAAACGATCATTGAATGATAGTGATAGCCAATCACAGCATTGCTTCTTGCAAATCACCCAATGCTATTGTAAGAAAGTGTTCATTTCATGTTGAAAGCAAGGATCCAGTCAGACATCGCACTCAAAAATTCATGAAAGATCTTTTTGACACACAAATAGGATAGCCAGAATGAATTCAGACATGTACATGTATCAGAAGCTATCGATGCTGGTTTACTGAACAAATTGTAGTTTTTTGTGAGGGCAATCTCCAAACTCTGCAATATATGTGTAATTTGGCCAGTCCTTCTCCAAACTTCAAAGTATAGCACAGCAGCGATCGCCGTGTATTGAACCATAAGGGACTGTGCTATCACCGTAGATTAGAATACTATACATGTACCATATAGTGTTACATGGGATAGCACCATACATAGACAAGTTCTACACATTCAGCAACATGTACATGGACAAAATAAATTTGAATTAATTTCACATTTAACATTAAAATTATTTTGGATTTTACTAGTACATGTGTAGGTCTGTACAAACACATCTCACAGTAAACAACCATACAGTGTCTGTACTGTGCATTGTCTTTGTCACTGTGTAAAATGTCAAAGCTTTAATCTTTCATCTTTATTGACAAAAATGAACACCTCTGTTATTCCATCATGGTATAAATAAATTGCCAGGTTTTTATTCTTGCAAAAACAACAGCTGGGGCAGTATTTGTCATTTGATGTGATGTCCTGCCATGTATTTATATCATCACCAGATTGTACTGGCACAACAGATGGTAGGATGATGAAAAATTTATAAAACACAGGTTGAGTTCAGGGACAGCATATGCTAAATAGTAAGGACAATCAAAGTACATGTATAGATCAATAAACACAGCCCTTTAATAGATTGATAGCTCTATCACCAATATAGATAGCTTCATTATAATACACTGTATACAATACATGTATAGAAAGAACAATTTTTTTTTTCACAATTTGTTGAAATTGAATGAATTAATGAAACTGTTGCAAGTGATGGCTTGTTTTGATGCTTTATGCAAAGTATCAAGATTAATATACACCACTACAGTACATATACCATGATAAGATCATGCTATCACAAAGAGACACGATAATACACAGAAATACTCAATGTATTAAACCGTATTAGGGCTGTATTCCAATTTTCAGCTCTAGTACATATCATTATTGTTACTATCATAATTATTGGTATTGTTGTGAAATAATAAATTCACATAATTGAGTTTATAATTTTTAAAGCATAAAACATTACTAGACCTACTCTTGTGGTACATTTTACTTAGTGACATGCATAAGAGTAATTTTAGGAAAGATTAAAGCAAAGATGCGGGAAACAGATACCTTTCAACCTTTATACCTGTACACTGTACCTGTGCACTACTTGAGTCTCCAAATTACACCTTTGCTATAACTGTTAGAACACTACAGTAGGCTGGATCACATGACTAAACACTTAGATCAGCAAAAATGGAAACTATAATTTGAACATGATTAAATTCCTCCTACTTGTCACTTTATATTACTCATTACTATACTGCTGCTGGCTGTCCTTCAAATATCATTTAGGTTTTTTCCCAGCATCCAACTTTACCAGAAAAGCATTTACACATTGCCTAGCCAGGCCACCAACATCTTTCAAAGGCCAGTGGAAATTACTGATGTAACTGAATTAAGCAAAGTACACAGACTGATTTGTAAAACATGTTACCATACATGTACATTCAATTTTTGATAGTGTTAATGTGTGCTTATAACTACCGTACTATAATTCCCTGGAATGGCTGAAAATCCAAATACTGGTACTTTTATCAGAAATACTTCTGAATGAATTAGGACAATCAAATACAGTGCATGTACTGTGGTCAGGAAGTTGACACTGGAATGAGATCATCAGTTTAGTATGTCAAAGCTACCAGTCCAGTAGGGCACTGAACAGTCTGACATGTAAACAACTGTCGATAACATAAACACTGTTGACTGTTGACAATAGCTATATGTACAATACATGGAATCTCTTCCACTGGTGTTTGTTATGCCAGTAGTTCATGTAAACTTGTGGCTGTAAATGCCATCTGATCAGATGAATATTTGAAATACTACCACAAAATTAATATGTAAACTTATTTCACTATAATGATATGAATTTAGGAGTACAAGATATTTTTAATCAAAGACATACTTAAACATGTATATTACTTTATTGTCAATATGTATTACCGTACTCGTCCGAGTATAAGCCCCCGGTTCGGCGACACTAAACAGCGGTAAAACTAGGGGAGGGGCTTATACTCGAGCAACCCATCTTATCTGGCATGGACGCTTAATTTATGCTAATTTTATGCACGATTTTTTTCAACACCATTCGATCTTTCTATCGCTTTCAAAATCGACTTACACATCCAAAGAAATTGATTGTACAATCTCTGAATACAGAAGTGACATTTTGGTGAAATTTCAGCGTCGAAAAAAAACCCAAACTTGAAACAAAGACGTCATGTATCTGATCAACAGTAATGACATGTGATTCACTGATTGTGAACAGGCATGCGTTGCCCACACGGAAAGGCAACTCAATATTCCAATATCAAACTGTCTACATCTTGTGAAAACAACAACATAGCAGTGAAAATTGTAATAGTCACCAGGAAAAGTCTTCACAAATGAAAGGATAATTGCTTCAAACAAAAGAAGCTGCATGTTTCAAGCATGAAAACATCGTGGCCGTGAATGAAAATAAACAATGGCGGACGTGAGTGAGACTATTCTATTTAGGCGACGGGGGTGAGTAGGGTCAAAGAATCAAGATAGTACTGAAAAACGTGTCATTTTCCTTACGATATTGTCAAGGGAACTCCAGTTTCCCATTGTTTTAACATCTTTTAATGGTTTCTTTATTATCTAAAATTAATTTTACCAAGTTAAATGACCAAATATACTCTCCTAACCTTTCTGTATTTGAGTTACACTAGGGTAGGGGCTTATACACGGATGTAATGCATTTTCTAAAATCCTCTAAAATCAGTAGGGGGCTTATACACGAGCAGGGGCTTATACTCGGCGAGTACGGTAACACCACACAATATGGAGATGTTCGATGTGAACAAGTTGCAAGCAGAAGTTATAGAACATTCTCACAGTTTTCAGTTGGTATTGTTTTGGTAGACAGGGCTTGCAATGTCTTTGTTTGGTAAGAGTACAGAGCAATGCATGTAGACTGTAATTATTTTGACAATGGATCAATATTCAATGACGTCAAATTACTTGTGTATATTTTTCAAAATTTTCCATCAGCATAAAAACACTGAGGCAAACCTTGCTAACTTGACAGATACAATATCAAGTGACCAAGACAATATATTGCAGAAAGAGAAACAAAGTGCTATATTTTTACATGGACACATGAACACTATGGATACATGATGAACACTAACAGCTGCAAACACAAACCAACCTTCCTCAATGTCTTGATAGATACACATATCTGTTAGCTTCATGACACTGTGGTTCAGGCAATCTCATCACAGCACATGAAGTTCCACATTAAGCTTCCACAAAAACCTGCAGCTCCAAAGCAGCATGCCTGATGGGCAGTCTTTGCAAACGCATGTACTGCTACCAGCAACTATTAGACATCAAAGTTGCAGTAACTGTTGTGGGTAACTGAGCAATCAATAGTTTACCCAATTAAACCTTGGCATTGCATAATTTGAATACAGACTGTGTAAATGTATTGTTATATCATTTAGAATTAAACAATAGCATACAATGGCTGGTGTGTTTGTCAGTTGCTGTCTGCTGGCTGTGTCACATGGTATCTTCCAGAACACTGCCAGCAGATACCCAGGTACTGTAGATAGAGTCTTGATAGCCCATTTGTCTGCAGTCTGGTATGAAGTTACGTCCTTAAATGCAAACGTTGCCTAACACTCTACCAAATACACAGTCATATAATCTCCTACAGGGCCTTTACATATTGCTGCAAAATCATACTGGTCAACATTTTTGTTAGTTTAGTCAAAGCATATCTATGAATCTTGAAAGACTTTTACCTACCTACTAAAAGCATCAAACACTGAAGTGGATCTCTTGTGACTGAACAGCATTAACTTTCCTTAATTGACATTCATCAGGTAATTCATCAACAAGATGTTTGACAGCTATTCTTGAATTCTTGTCTGTGTTTTGATGGGCTTCCATGCTGGCTATCTTCTATAATACAATGCATTATGCATTCTTATATGATAATGATTTTGCATGAAGCTAATTTGATCAGCACTCTGGTGTTGGGGTACCAGCAGTGTTGGCATACAGGTATTCTATATGGCAATAAATTCATGTATATAAGATATTTCTACACAAAATATGCAAATATCCAGGTACATGTGCATATGTTATGAAGGCATTTATCTATGCCATTGAGTTCTCGTTTTTTGACT
Source organism: Ptychodera flava (assembly GCF_041260155.1). Taxonomy (NCBI): domain Eukaryota; kingdom Metazoa; phylum Hemichordata; class Enteropneusta; family Ptychoderidae; genus Ptychodera; species Ptychodera flava. Next base: position 3,761,058 of record NC_091936.1, read on the forward strand.
GGTAACATGCACTCAGAATTTATCAAAAAGTCTTTAATGTTGTGGCTGAATTTCTATGAGACCAGCTCCAACATATAATGATGTTTATCAACTGCTTTTTCACAGTCCTTCCATACAAGACTGTTATATAAGCAGATATTGGTATGTCAAGTTTGACAAATCCATGACCAATAAAAATAAATAGTCTATGATCAACGTCCAAGTCACCAAGACATCTTGAAATGAATGACCACTACAGTTACCAGTAACTGTAATCCCTTATAATCGGCAAAAAACACTTGCAGGTGTACCATAATTGACCTGTACAACACAGTGTTTGCTACCATCATCCACGGTGGGTACTATTTGTATGGGCATTCAGCAGGTAACTGGCTAGGTTAATATGTAAAATTCTCTCAAATGGAACTATCTAAATGTTCCTTACTGTCAATTTCAATGACAATACCGATATTTCTATAACAGTCACAACGTATCTGTACAATACACCATCTACATGTGTAGTCACTAAATATAAGATTTTGAGAAGCATATCTAGCAGACTTGTTTTAGGACCACCAATATTTTACTTGGGCTAGGAGATTTGTGATTCTATCGGTACAATTGGTGTTTGAGTACAATTAGCACATGAACAGAGCACTACCAAACTGAAATGCAGCATACTAGGATACTCCTAAGGACTATCAAACTACATGGAATATGATCACTGCTATCACATAGAACATTGAATTCACAATAATTATATTCTAACTGAGACTTCGAAAGAAACTAAAAAATATTCAAATTCTTTCAATGTCAGACTATCTAAATATCTAAAACGCCTTTTAGATTGCAAATTCTCATGACTCGGTATTCAAATTCTTACATTTCTATAATTACCTGTATCTATAAAAAGACTCCTTTTAATATTCACATATGCAAGGCAGTAAAAGTTAAAAATACACCATGGTCATACATGTATATTTGCAGCCTGGTTTACCATTCCTAACAGTAAATTTACTGAGATATTCTTAACTTATGGGTCCAGTTTGTACTTGTCATTATCATATATTCACTTTAAAGTATCCTTGTTATACAAAAAAAATCAGTATTTTTTTCTTGCTACTTATCAAAACTTATTAGTAACATTATCTGAAAATCTGACTGCCCCCTAACCACTCTAAGTCAGTGTTTTGACAAGGTACGGAAAAAATACTTAGTTATTTTGAACAAAATGCATGGTAACATTTGTGAAGTACTCTCATATGACTACTATTGTACAAAGTAAAACCTCTTAGGAATGCTGGTAACATTCACCAGATCTAATATTTGTCTTTATAAAAACAACAAGAATCAGAGTTTGAATGGTACAGAGGATGAACATTGCTGTATAGCATGGTACACAGCTGTAAACTAGATAAATGTGTTTTATCCTTGGTGCAACAAGTCACTGCACTGAAACAGATCTATTGACCTGATGTCAGTGTCAATAATTATTCTTCTACAACTATTTCATGACAACAGCTGTACATCACTGACGATGAAACTAGATTTGCATGACTTTTCATGAAGCAAATAGATTATGATGGTACTGTCCAATATGTCAAAATGACTCCAAGGGGACAATATTCCCTATTGAACACCAAAAACTTGGAAAATTATATGGCATAGAAAAAGTGGCCCTCATACATTCTTTCATTATCCCTGCCCCCTGCCCCTCTCTCCATAAAAATTAGTTATTTTTGTCACAGGAATAACTTTCTCAGATTAATTTTTCAGATTAATGTCTCACTCAACAATTTCAAAACTACGTGGCCATACAACACATAATGTTTTTAAGTTTTAATTAATAACGCAGTAGTTTTTGAAAATCTGGCTACATCATTACCAGAACTCAATAATGACACCATTCCTAAATGATTTAGTATCCCATCAGAGTGAGTTGACAAGCCAGCACCTGTAACTTTGGATGATTCTACCACTATTTTCATTTTGTGTGTAAATTGCAAGATCTTATTCACTCCCAAAACTTGTCAATAATAACAATGAATGCAGTTCACACATGAACAGCCTGAGATGACAAGCTGAATTCTGTGTATCTATCTAAACAGTCATGCTTTGTGGAGTAGAACAAGAAACTGTAGTTGACCCTAAAAAGAAAAAAAAAAAAAACATGAAAAGTTACAGCTACTACCAGTCCTTGAACTCAATGATATGATGTACTGTATTTTATCAAAAGAACTGAACTGATGACCAACTATATTTTATAATTATGACAGGGATTTTGTATGTAATAATCCAAAGATATTTTATGTGTAAATAAAGGGATGATATATTTATGTGTATTTTCAAATTACTTTCTGTTGTTACAGGTCACTAATTAAAATTAAAAATAGACTGTGTTAGTGTGTTTTCAAAAAATATGACTTTTTTACCTTTAAATCTGACAGTTTTCATGTGATGTGTGTTGCTCTTCATGGTGACCCTAAATGACCTTTATCAATCAGTTCTGAAATGACTAAAATCTGCCTCCAATGGCACCAACACACTGGTTACACTGTGAGTTACTGTATCATGATGCAAATCATCTGCTGTAGTTGCATGAATTGCATATTCCATTAACACACAATACAGTACTTGTCATGGATTCTTTCACAGGAATATTCCAATTTTCTGCCTGGGTGTGCTTGCTGATGAAATTGGTTGATGTACACAAATTCAAATGTACTCTACAACTGCACATTTGATTCTATGCAAGGTTTTCCATCTATGTCTATTTGAAGAACTCCATCCTGGCTTCAAACTCTACCATGAACTCCAGTACAGTTATATGTACAAAGAGACCTTTTTGACTGGACAAGTATATTGTTAGCAGAAAAATACATCATCAAGCAGTCACAGTTAATATTGCTGGTACTGACCACTGCGCAATTTCTGCAGAACAGTTTATATGACATCAACTTCAGTTTGCTTCAATATGTATGAACCAGATTATATAACTGTCATTTGACACTGACAAAATATATGAACTTGATGGGAGAAAATATTTTCAAACTGTGGAGGTATCCATGTGGTATCACTTTCAAGGCAACACCATTCAAATCTGGTGAATTTTCACATCCTATTGAAATTTCAATTTCAAAACAACACATAACAGCTACACACATTCCTGTGTTTAGTGCATTTTTCAATGCTTGTAAAGTTAACCATCAAAATTCCTTCCAGTTATCCAAAGCTGTATTGAATAGATGTGTCAAGACTTTTGAATACTACAGTAGAAATTCAGGTCTTTCAGCCTTGGGCGTCATAGAGTTCACCAATCAGATCAAGACATGTAATATCAGGATATGTACCAGTCAGTCAGCTACATGTATTTCACAGTAACCACAGTAACACCGCTAATCCTCATCCATAAAGTCTTCAAATCTTCCACTTATATTTGAAATAAATCCACTTATATTTGAAATAAATCTGCTCTTATTCCTGACTTGATATGCCATTTAACCCTGTGTAATCTTTCAGATCAAGAGAGAGTCATAGGCCCACGGTGAACTCAGTTGCAACACTTTCATCTCTTTACACTGGACTATGTATAAAATCCATGGACGTCAGACATCCACTGATCATGCTGACAAAGTTCATCTGTTTTCCTAGAATGGCTTTACACAGGAAGTAGACAGTTGGAAATCCTAAAACATGACTGTCTAAAGGTCTGATCTCCACAAACACAAGACTGACGCATCTGTCCGTATTTTCCCGGTATTACAATTTTTCACATAAAACAAATAGCTAACATTGCATTGGTAGTGGTGGATGTCTGCAGGGGGTCTGGTCTGAATGCTTGATATGGTGTCGTAATTTTGAAGGTATCTATTTACTAATGAGATAAAACAGAGAGGCCCTGGATGCTGAATAAAATACTGTGATAAACAGATATATACATTTCATCATTTCCCAGAATGCAGTTTAATATCTCTATGATCTTTTATCTTCCATGCGATGTTCGCATCAAATACTAGTATTTTTCAAACAAGTTGCTGCCATGACTACGCAGCAAGCACACGACAAAATGATAGTGAATACAGTGACATTATATTACACTTTACAGCCACAGAAGCAAATGTACTTTTTTTACCAAACATCTAACGGAGACATATACTGTAAATCAAACTGTAATTAAAACTATGCTAATCTTTTAAAGGTTGAAGGAAAATTCATGGTTTACATGTACATTACACACAGAAAAAGAATGATTGAAAGTTTTAGATATGAATATTTTCATGATACATATCCATGTTGATGGCATTTCTAGTATCTAGGGCTGCCACGTTTTCAGTAGAAAGACTCCAGCTGTTACACAATTAATGGGTATTTACCATCCTCCAGGCGTTCATTGGCTGCTTTATAAAATCTACCGCTATTGTTCAGAACATGACGCAGATCCTGTTATGGAGACTAACTTCAAAGTCAACTCTTCTACATATTTTATTTTTCCACCAAAAAGCAGGAAATCTGTTAACATAACCTGTTTGATAATATTGCCTGCAAATTTCATAGTTTAATCAATGATGTATTCACTGATAACAATGTAGAAAATGTGAACAAAAGCTGACACATTTTGTGTTGTGTTGATTCAACAGATAGACCACATTGATGTTCAATTCTTTGTGATGACACACCATATGTTGGAGTAATTCACATTACAGTTGAATACACATTGACTGCCGGCATATTGTAACCGCCTAACAACTTAGACACACATTTTAATGGAAAAGGATTGCTTACTGTCAAGTAAACTAATTTTCATTTATCAGCTATTCAATTATTTCACTGTTTTCAACTTGATTTTTCAAATTTTATTTCTTATTTTATTTTTTCTTTCATGTGACCAATAAGAGTACATTTTAATCTCTACTAATATACATACTTCATAGAACTTTCAGTTCCTAACACTACATCGTCTGCTGCTTTTGAGTTTCAGTTTTCAGATTATGACTGGAAACCTTTCTTCATATTTCATGAAACTACAGAAAATCAATAAAGTACTGAATACAAACAAACTGCCTCCACAGCAGATTCTACATTCTGCCCAGCTAAGCAGTACCCAGAATTACATGGTTAAATACTAAGTATTTCTTGAACAGAGATGCATGTTTCAAGAAAATGTGTGTACTTCCAAGTTGACTTTGCCTTTCTGATGATATAATGATGAAAGTATTTTATTACGTCAAAACTTGGCAAAAAAAGCACATCTGTTATCATTCAAAGTGCTACACACAGGTCATGAGGTTAGGTCATAGGTGTAAAGGTTATGTCATTATGAAATAGTAGACTGTCTCACATGTACTTCAAAAATAATATAAATGTAGCTGAAAATATAGGATTTTGCACAAGAACACACACTAATCAATGCATGTAGTCAAGCAATAACATTGATAAAGATAAGTGTTGGACAATACAGAGGTATGAGAGAACCAACTTAAGATTTAAATTCAGACTCACAGACACTGTACATGTACAACTAACTTTCATACAACGTTGCCAGCAATTCTACAGGGTTTACAGAAAATGCTTCATTCTATTGTAAGCTGCATTTTTGTAATTAACCTCCTTGATTCGTTTTCTCTTCAAATCATATATTCATGGATTTTCTCCTCTCAAAACAAACGCCATGATCTTCATTGAAATATTGATTTGTAAACAAAATGCTAGAGGGACATAACAAATCTATTTTTACAAGCACTCATCTCAAAGTTCATGTGAGGTCAGTGTAATCATAGGATAGTTCAGTCTTGCTATAACCAAGAAATCTAGATGACATCAACCATTTTGTATGTGTGCGTAGAAAGAGGATCAATATTTCACTTTTACTAATAATAGTGGTCAGCAATATGGTTAAATCATGACAAATACTCTGGTATTACATTAGTCTCTACAAAGACCTCATTGCTATGAATGTATAGCACTATGCTCCATCAAAACACTATGTATTTATCAATAAAAGTACTGCCTGCATTAATCTTAATGCTAATGGATTCATGAAAGCATACAATTTGTTTCACAGATTCTGTTAATATATCCTACAAACTGCACTGAAATGATACGTCGTCAGTCTGTTTGAAAATAAATATTATTTTGATCACAATGTACAAAATTGATCTACTTTGAAATATACATACACTAATGAACGCAATGTCACAGCCTATTCAATATTGTCACTTTCACAATACTCAAATTTCAATGAGTTTGTCACAACCCAACATGTGGTGAAACACTTGAAATAATTGCGATCAGCGCATATAAAACAAGTACTGGACATGTATGAAACCAGCAGAAAGTACTATGGTAATTACAATAATGTATTTAACTGTTGAATTAATTGATAAATGGACCTACACAAACACTGTATAGAAATTGTATCTGTTTATTATCATTAACTATCACCAATTGCTTTTTTTATTACTATAAATAGTTGAATACTGATTCATTATTTAGCTCTTTCACCAGAATGCAACTGATCATACACTGTCACCATTATCAAGCATGCATTCATAACTCACCTTGTTTAGTTTTAAACCTGAGTTTGAATATACTCAATATACTTGACAAAACCAATGAACTCAGATATGAAGACCACGTCGCAGGTCTTATCAAGGTGGATGGTATTGCCATAGCAACTACTGTTCAAAACACTTTGTATACCTTTTAACTCAAATTGCATTTCACTGCCCTGTTTCATCAATTTATCAGGAAGATGGAGGTCATTTGAGGTCAAGGTCAATACTGCATCTTTTTCAAGGATTCACTGGTTGATGACAGCAGATTTTTGCTGGCAAAACACCATTTGTAAGTGCTTGAATCTTAACGTTGTCACAAGAAACAACTACATCAGTAATATACTACTTGGCTCTTGTTTTGTTTTCACCTTTTGTACAGTAATGTACAGATTATTCAGTATAAATATCCTACACATGATATACACATTGTAAGAAGTGGTAACTAATATGCAAATTTTATTGCACATATAGGATGTATAATGCAATGATAAATGCTAACATGGCATATTGTACGTGTTTTACTCCAAAACTTTACAAAATTCAGATCACTTTTAATACAGGTCATTCCAAACACAGGTGTTCCTAAATTCTTGCTTCGTGTCAGAGGTTGTTCAACTATTACACCAGTATATTGATGGTGCAAATACAACGATCTGGTTGGTCGAGATGTGAACAGAATCAGAGTGGCATATTTGCAATATACCAGGGTTGGCACACAGTGACATGCAAGCTCTTGGCAAGAGTAAAAATCCTTTTTTGACATTCCACACCAGAATTTCAATATACTGTTATGATATAATAGCAACAAACAACACTCAGCGATGGTACATGTATACCACTTGGTTTTGACCAACCAGTTCACTTAATATATGCACTTGCTATCGCTCATGCATATATGTCGTGAACTTGTCAAAAATCTCATGGTCTACCGTGCCTGGGTGTGGTTTATTACTTAAATATTGAATCATGTGTGGTATTTCTGACATTCTGTAAAAAAATTCCTGAATATCAGAAGAAATTTCGCCCTTAACATCTCCAGACAATTGTTATCAGGACCAGATTACATTACATGTACATGATTAGAACTCTGGTTATGCTGCTCATTAACTGTAGACTTACATGTACAAGAAATATCTAAATGTACATTGCATCATTCCAGCCAGGCAATTACATATAATATCTACATTCTATTTATGGGTTAATGAATTTGAATTATTAGTAACGTGCCAGCAATCTTTGGATGGAATTATGATCTGGATTACAAAACCATAATGGACAAGATTATTGAATTATTACACACTGTCAACTTTAATGTGCAATTTTGGCAAGTGGGGGAGGGAGAAATGACAATACCGTACATGAATTTAAGGTCAAGGATATTACTGCATCACACACACTTCATAATAAAAGCATAATTGTATGTTCTTGCAAGTATTTGTAGATATCTTTAAGTAAAGAGTTTAAGAGTATTGCATGCCAATGGATTCTATAATAGACCACTAGTAATTCTTGCAGTTATGTGTAATAGGTTTCTGACAAAGTGAATGTCTTTGTAACATAGTGACTATAAGTTACAGCATGCAACATGTACTGAAAGTTACTTTTCTGTGATCATTTGTAATTGTATATTCATCAAATAAACACATGAAAGATAAATGCATACTTGACACTGAATATCAATGGCCTTCACTGTCATTTTAGAATAACTCAATTTTTGTCACATGATCATACAATACCCAATCACTCAGGAAGATCTACAATGTAGAAACAATCTGATTAACATCTGATGGAATGATGAGTCGGTCTTTTACGCTGTGGTATTACAGTCTTTTTTCTGCAGCCCTCCCCTCACTCCTCCAGAAAAAGAAGACAGTAATATGATAGCATGTCATAAAAGACCAACCAATCACCACATTGGATTTTAATCAGATTGCAATGTATAGAAGAATTGAAGCCAATTATGAAATAAACATCATGGTAAAACATGACACAAATTTCGTCTACACACAGATACTTGTGGTAGCAAAGATTTTCACTTAACAATAAGCATTGCCACCTTAGGTGCTTGATACTAACACAACATTCAAATGCAAAATAACATGCAATCCAAAAAGATTTACTTTTTATGGTAAATTTTAAGGCCTAATTTTCAGGATGGAATAAAAATAGGTAAATAAATAAATGCATTCCATTTCATGAACTTGTATCTCCATAGCAATCCATAAGGGTGGTAATCAGTTACACTTGTTTCCATAGAAACATCACAATGAATTCTAATCAGCACCATGCATCCCGCAGTTTGTTGTTAAGTTAATATGCTTCAGTAACGGCACCAATGATTTTGACGATGAGATACAGCTGGATATTGATACACTACCTAATTAGGTTTGTCAGTTTGCTCTAAATTTACCCTTTTAGTGGTCAACTTTTACAACTTTGCGCCAACATCAGACAGACTAAAACAGCAGGTGACGCAGCAAGATGTCTGTAAACTAATTTACTATGTAGTATGTTTATATCTTTACAGCAGCTATCAGTTTCAATGGTGACACACACAGAGACTGGTTGCCAAGTTTTACAAGCAGTTCAAATTCACCGAGAGGTTGTAAAAGAACGACCTTACTGCAAATTTAGACTCAGAGGACAGTGTTCTTTGTAGTTGAATATCAATAAAGTTCATGACTTCAAAAAAATAGAGTGATGTGTAAAATGAACAAACTTTACTTTGGTTATCAACAAATGAATGACACCACATTTCTCAATGAGCTGACATCGGGGCCTACTTCAGTACGAAGTCAGGAGGTGTTTGTTAAGCGCCTTTGAAATTGAGGAGAGGGAGGGAAGGGTTTCTTCGGTACATACCCCATGAACCAGTAAATTCTGCCGTATCTCACGCCCATAAATGCTTGGTTTTACACTTTTTTAGTATTCAATATGCTCCAGAACATTTGCAGTCAGTTTTTTTACCGATGTTCCAGATGATTTGCCTGGCAGGAAACTGCCAGTTTTCAAGTACCGCAAAACAATGTTGTTGGCCGTTTGCTTTGAAATACCACCACAACGTTTACCAATTTCTGAAAATGACAGACCGTTTAAATACAACTGAACAATCTTCTCTCTCACTTCAGCTGGTGTTGTCCGGGAGCCATGCATGTTGCGTTTTTGTCTGGTTCAACGTCTGTTTGTACAAATGTACAGATCATTACGCCAGTGAAACTGATAGCTGCTAATTACATGTCAGCGTATGTATACAAAGCCCCACCATGGCTGGCAATACCAGAACATCTCGTTGTCTGAGTTTTATTAGACTAGAAAGTTGCTGACTCAAAGCCCTGACTTCCAGACATTGCTATCGCTACTCAAACATTCTGATTCTTTCAGATCGATTTGTGTTGTTAGTTTTAGATTTTGTTTGAAGTCATGAACTTTATTGATATTCAACTACAAAGAACACTGTCCTCAGAGTCTAAATTTGCAGTAACGTAGTTCTTTTACCACCTCTCCGTGAATTTGAACTGCTTGTAAAACTTGGCAACCAGTCTCTGTGTGTGTCACCATTGAAACTGATAGCTGCTGTAAAGATATAAACATACTACATAGTAAATTAGTTTACAGACATCTTGCTGCGTCACCTGCTGTTTTAGTCTGTCTGATGTTGGCGCAAAGTTGTAAAAGTTGACCACTAAAAGGGTAAATTTTAGAGCAAACTGACAAACCTAATTAGGTAGTGTATCAATATCCAGCTGTATCTCATCGTCAAAATCATTGGTGCCGTTACTGTAATATGCTTCATGTAAATGTTACAGACTAGTTTTTCTGGTTTCAACACCTTTAGTTTGTACCACAGATAATGCTTAGTTTTAAAATATCTTAATGTCTTTAGGTCAATTACACTATAAAGCTTATGTTTAAAATCTATGTGCAACTTCTGATAAACTCTGATATTACTGGATGCTAAATATTTATTCTTGTGTATAGATTATCTATCAATTTTTGTCTATGCATTTGTCTATTTATCATTTCTATATCATCCAATTACATCTCTCATACCTGTATTTAATATCTAATCCATTGTTATCATACGTCAATTCAACATGAACCTACTGATCCATGGCTTTTCAGACAAAAGTAAAATTTCTTTCTGTGTACATTATAGGTAGCAATCTTTCTACAAACACATTTCAGCTAGCCAGGATGAAAATTTACCTCACTTGTTCATGTTTGAAACTCTCTGGAGGAGCAACTGCTATATTTTTATGTCAAACATTCTAATGTACACAGCTTTAACTGGATAAGTGATGAACTCACATCTGATATCATGTTTAACCCAATGCTGCAGATTAGGTAAGGGAAATAAAACTAGATTATGCCGAGTGATATTATGATTTCACATATTCCTCATAATTTACTTACAGTGAAATCAACTTTGGATCCATTATTCTACAGATGAGCCACAGTAATTTGAATCATTCCACTTCAAAGTTCATTGTATTTCAAATTGTGTGGCAATGATGCATAATGTGAGATACAGACAGGCAGCACTCATATCAACACATGTATGTCTTATGTCATATGATGAAGTACCATGCACTGGCCTATCATCAACAGCCTTTGTCATGGACAAATTGTGTTGGTGATCAGTTTAAGTCACAGTACAGCACTTTGTGACAATCATGAAGTGACGGTACAGCACTCTGTGACAATTATGAAGTGACAATATAGCACTTTTTGACAGTCATGAAATGACAGTACAGCACTTTGTGACAATCACACCAAAGTAATTTCTGTATCTTTCATCTTAATGTATACATGTATCTTCACTCTTTCATTTAATTCTCACAGTAAAGATTACAACTACATGACCGGTCTCATAGACTGAGGACTCTATCCAAAACATTGACATGAATAAAGCTCACAAGCAGAAACTTGTATAACCCTTTCATCACCATATCAAAGATTTATTTATCTTTTGATGTGTTTCTTAAAATTTTTAGATCATTGTATAGTTTCCCATTCTCCCCTAAGTAATGTCAAAATACCCAGTGTTCAACTAACACTATTGCCTGTATGTGTCTAACATGTTGAAAAATGAATTGTCCATAATTAAATTCATTTGTCAATAATAAAATTGCATATGGTAAATTATGTGTTGTATTTTAAAGTAATACTTGGTATTTTGACATACTTTAAGAGGACGTTCAGGGAAAATGCACTTGTTTTCTTGAACAAAAAAATGAAAATGCTGTAAAACTTTAAGCCACATGTACGGTATTGTCCCTTGACAATATCATCTACAATAGAATCATAGTTTTTCATAGAGTTCTTGGATATGGATATGCAGCTGCTGGGAAATTGCAGATGGAAAGTTTAAACCTCTCTGACCATACTACACCAGTTTTAGTGACAATCTGGTACATAAAAACATCTAACTTTATTGTCAGTGATTGCTACAGCATGGGTGGATTTTGGTGAACTCTGACCCCAAGAACAGCTTTCATGGAAGTAGAACCACTCCAGACTCTAGGAATCGTTGATCACATTACAATAACTGCACTTGGGAAAGGAGAAAGTTTCCCAACATACTTCCACATCTTAAATCAAAAAGTCTATTACACAAGACTTCACATGACAGAATAGCGTTTTGGTCAAGTTTCATTTGCATATTGTAAGATGAGATCATAGAAATCATTCATGAAGGTTATAAAAAGAATAAAAGTCAGAGCCAACATGTTGTAGGTTTGAAGATCATATCATATCAGATTACAGAACACAAAAAAACACTGTTCAAATGCAACTTTAGCATATGCCATCATTTATGACTTTGACCTTATAAAGTATGACACAACAAGAACTTTATAATCATCTTGGTCAATAAATATGAACAGTTCAGTATTTGTCAGTCTTATTTCACCGTTTTCATATCCTATGTTCATTGAAACAAATCCCAGACTGCAGGGATAAAAAAACAGGAAAAGGCCAAGGTTAACCTTGAAATATAGACTAAATAATGAAAGATCATGACCTTGAAATGCAATCTGATCAAAATCAGATGTTGAGTTGATAAATGTGACAGAAGCAACAGGAACAGCAAAGAACAAACAAAGGTGAAGGAGTATGGCTGACCATTTCCATGTCTGATAATTTTAATGAGATTGCCAAAATGCCAACTGTTCATCAATGAGTGGAGTGCAAGACATACACATTGTAGATTACTGGTACAATTCTATATACAGTGTCACAAACTCAAAGAGTTTGTGAATAATGTGTACCGGCAGACCTTGCTTAACAAATCTACATAATGCTTGCTGTGTAGTCTCAGTGATATTAGAAGATGACGTTTCAAGCCCAAGATTTTCAAGATCAGCAGCAGCACATAACCAACATCATAATACAATGTTTGTATGCAGCAGGCAACACATGTTTTCTTTCAATACATATATAGCAGGAAATACTGCACTGGTATGTCTCACGGCTTCTGAACATGGACCAGAACAAAGGGAGAGTGCGAAAGATGTACACCAGTGTATTGTACACACACCAATTGCCATGGCAACATCCATGCTTCATAGAATTCTTCTACCGATGCTCTACCTCCGACAGTGAATAAAGATCGTTTTTACTGACTATGAACAAGCTGACAATGGCATGCATTAACTTAGGGTTCTGTTGTGCAGTTCGGTATTCAATCATGGGTGTAATAGGTCTGTGACCTATGAGTCATGATACCGGTACGTTTCAGTGTTTGGATTTTGAAATGGGAAATGGGAATGCACAACCAATAAACTCTGTTGGCATTTTTGGTAAAAAATGTCGGCCCCTTTCTTATGCTTGTTTAGAAAAAGTGCTGAAATCGCTGACTGGAAAGAAGCATCACAATACGATTACTGCAAGATGAGTGGAGCAGCATCAAAACTGTTTTCCTTGAAGTCAGTGATATAATACACACAGTGCAGTGTGTAAAATTGACTGAGTCTAGAGCATTGTTCATTCGGAGTGGATCGCCATGTGGTATTATCAGACTTACCGGTGAGGTCGATCACTCGCTGCATCTTCCGTCTTCTCGCTAACCCCCTTCGATTTCTTGATAACTTTAAACGGATGGTATCAGGTTTTATTTTGGTTGCGGGGTTTTTGAACTGGTCTGCACATACGCGCCATCACAGTTGACAATAGACGCCATGTTGTATGGACGATACCAAATGTTAGTGGGTGAGCAGTTTTGTCAAGAAAATATTTCTCCGTCCATGTACAGTATTTTGATATGCCTTATATGAAACGTTGTGAGTGTCACTATCCTAAATATAATGTAAAAGTGAAAATCTGGCATGTACTATGCATACATTTTTTCGTCAATATAAAAATGGACCTAAACTCGACGTAATCCCACTACAAATAATAGTGGAGCTCAGAAACGAAGGCAAGAGCAATAAGACCGTATGTGGCAGCATTGTAGTTCGTGTCGTCAACATTTATTGGCTGGAGCATGCGAGCACGGTTACTCACGGAGAAGCAACAGTCAGTGGTGCGTAACTGTCGATAATTCAGTAGATTTTGAAAATCGAAGATGCACACCTTAATCATTTTTCCAATTAACATTCGAGTAAGATGTATCACATCTGCAGTAAAATAAACATCGTATTGAAATCGTTTTTTTGGGGGTTTTTTCAGATCCCCTCTCAAAACCCTCAAAATATTTTCAAGTCCCCCATCTATATAATCAAACATTTTCAAGTCCGCTCCCCCTCAATTATCATATAGCCATATTTATTAGGGATGTACGCACAGGAGAAATAAAAACATGTAGGCCCAGTATTGAGTAGTTCTGCTCGCAGATGTCGGACACTACCTGTTAGGCCTATCAGCAGTTTGTAGAGCCATATCCCTAAGTCAACATGCATCAGTGGACTTCTTGGATTTATCTGTCTAAGCTGACTTGAGTTAATCCAACTCTTGCCAGGTCAGTGGCGCCTAACGAAAGCACACAAAATGACTATCATGAGAGAGTACGCATATTGTGAATAGTGTCGATCGCGATTTCAGGTTTGTTACTAAATATAGCTGCACGCGCGACTTTCGGACAACGCTGCCTGAAATTCGGACAAACTTTGTTGTAGCATGCGCGGCTGTTGTTGCAGCTTGTAGTCTGAGCCATGAATTCATACGAATGAGTGTGACTTTTAGTTGCCATATAGCAGGTTTTATTTTCGTCGTTTATGCGGAAAATGCGGACAAAATATTTATTTATGCATATTAATGAGAGAAAAACATGAAGTCATTTGCGATCAGTGCTAATTTTGCCAAATCGTGAAAAACTGAGCACGGTGTCATACCGTAAAAAGTACTTGTTCAAAAGTACCAGACACCTGACTTAGATGCTACTTAAAAAAGTTTTACAAAATTGACAATACTTGATCGAAGGTCAAAATATCCCATCAAATAAACGTTTTAGCCTCTGAAATTTTGGGTGTTATAATGGCAAATTTGCAGTGGTAAAATGTAAACAATACCATTTTGTCACACAGTTTTTTTTTTATTTAAATTAGGGTTTACTGTTCAAAGTTTTACTTTTGTGTTATTGTACGATCAGAATGTTAAAATGTCATTCACTGCATGAACGTGACACCGGATGCAGAGAATTTGTACCTTGTCGAAATGATGGACATTCGTGTAATAATGAATCTACTCTAATGTCATTATTCTCACAAAGTATCGTTACTCAAGATTAGGGACTGGTCAGTTTCTACGGCGGGGGCGGTGGATTCATGGGGGGTAATCCTGGTTTTTTTTTACTTTAGTTATGGGGGTCACCATGAATTTGAAATGCCGAATAGGGGGTTATAGTGTTTTTGAATTTCAGCATGGGCTCATAATTGCCTAAAATGCATCGTGCCAGCCACGAATTTCATTATTCAGTTGCGCTTTCATTATATCATTATAAAATCTACACTTCATATGAAAAGCATGACAAATTCCTGATAGTTATCGGTTTTCTCTATGAGAATTCAGTATATGAAAGCAACGTGCACTAATATTTCACAACGTATTTGATACAGTGACATACTTTAAAAAGAGAAAAAATGACAAAGTATTTTTCATTCTCACTGATGCAACTATGTTCCTTTACTGTAAAAAAAGTGCTTTTTCATGACTAGCTTAAACAGTTAATCAAAGGCAGTTTTGTCATTATTATCTGTGCTTTCATGGTTTAAATGTTAAAAGAAAAGGTCCTCTCAGACTCTGCGCATTTAAGATTTGACTATAACTTATAAAAATAGCCTTCTATGGCTTCTCAGGAGATGTAATTGGATGGCTCGATCGATGGCTCTATATATTATTGAATTTATATTCCACCTTCTGTTTTACCTGGGGGGGTCACCCTGTTTTCGAAATTTGGAACAGGGTGTCTCCCTGTTTTCTAAAGTTGGAATAGGGGGTCAACCACTTTTTGACGCCGGCAATAATCCACTAGCCCCACCCCCGACAGAAGAAACTTACCAGTCCCTCACTGTAATATCTGTAAAGAAAGAAAGCGTGTAAACTAGATGTCGTTCTTTCGCTTTACTGTTTTCAGTCGCCCTGAATAGGGCGCTAAGGTCTAGCGAATTTCCATGTAATGAATGACAGCTGTAAACTTCCGACTCTATCAGTGCACTAGCCAGCAATGACTCCTCTGAATTCCGGAAACGATGGTAAGTATAGGTGGACGTCGATTTGCATTTTCGCATCCACTGTGTAAAGTAAGGTATTATGCTATAAAGTTAGTGTCTTTCAACTTTATTTTTACATCATTTGGGAAGTTTGTTGTACTGTTCAGCAATATACAACACGCTAAATGAGTTGTCGACAAATATACATTCACCCAATTTATAATCAGAATAGCTAACGCAAACAACGACAACAATTTCAGCATCAGCGAGAAATACTTCCTCGTCAGCCTATGGTTATTCTCGGATAAATTTGAGCCATTGTCATGAAGTGGGGCACTTTTATAATCGATCTTCACCTTTACCATACATCCAATTCAATTCTGTCGCTGATTATAAAGAGGTAGAAGGTACTTTATTTTTGACGCAATATATATACAACATGGGCGACTTTGCTCCTTTTAACATTTTCTTTTGAACAATGATCACATAAACGTCCAATCACGAGGTAAAGGATTGAATAAATGTCAGAAAATAAGTAACACTAAAGTGATAATTAATACCAGGATGCCATCTCCCTGTTAATACCGACATTACGAGAAAGATTTTCTCATCGGCTCAACGACAACATTCCTTTACTTATCACTATACGGTACTCGATGCTTTGTCCAAATTACTTTCACTTGATTAATAAGTTCAGTCAAATTATTAGAATCTTCGGTCATAACTGTCTCACCACTTTTTTTTTTAAATTAAGAAACTTTGTCAATACATAGGATGATTAATACTATGATTCTGTTCGTATACGAAACTAAACAGCAAATTGGGAAAGAGTTCGGTTCAAAATAACCAAGTTATTTCTGTTTCTTCAAAAAAAGGCGAAACAACAACATCTAGCGCATGATAGTGAAAGTAACATGCAATGTCACCGAAAATATGAAATAGATTTCATTACCAACTTACTACTCAGGCGACAGCCTGCAAAATATCATTTCGATATTTAAAATTACATGTACTTATACATGTATATTCTTTCCGTCAAACTTTGTAAAATACTTTGGTTTGTATTGACTGAGAATCAGGAATTCATCATTGATTTGATGTTAGGCAGCTTTCTTCACTGTTCAACTTGACATAATCACTATCTGAATGTTCAGTAAGTTATCAGTACGGGGTCAGTCCTCTCTCACAGCTGTTGTATGAGACATACCCTCCTGGTCACACCCCTCTCAACCTTAAATAGTTGAAAGATATCATAAGGGATAGAGCATAAGATCTTAAGAGAGGTGGTATTGGATGCTGACACGCATTCGCTTTCATATTCCAATATTTGGCGAATCATAGATGTTGTTTTTTTTCACCTGATCGACACACGTTATAATTGGCCAATTGTCATGTTAGTTTCAAAGTCCGCAACTAGTTATTGTGCTCTTCAGATCCATCCCTATTCATCCCCTCCCATGATCCATCCTCGTTCACCCCTCCCATGATTCATCCTCGTTCACCCCTCCTATGATTCAAAGTCTGCAACTAGTTATTGTGCTCTTCAGATCCATCCCTATTCATCCCCTCCCATGATCCATCCTCGTTCACCCCTCCCATGATTCATCCTCGTTCACCCCTCCCATGATTCATCCTCGTTCACCCCTCCCATGATTCATCCTCGTTCACCCCTCCTATGATTCATCCTCGTTCACCCCTAAAAGATCCGTCCTCCATCAAAAAAATAACTAAATAAATAAAATTTTAAAAATTATATATATATATATATATATATATATATATATAATTATATATATATATATATATATATATATATATATATATATATATATATATATATATATATATATATATATATATATATATATATCTTGGCCTGTGTGATATAACTATTTACAAGTACCGTGTATCAGCATTTCCCAATATTTGCATTCCATACATGTGGCATTTCAACGTGGTGCATACCTGCGTTGGGTGTACCATTACTGTTGACGATTGACTGCAGATCACGGCGGACAGTTTCATTATTGTCGGACATTAAACAATGTATATAACGGATATATACATACCGGGGTTATGTTCCTCAAGCCGATCAGATTATAACAAATAAAACTCTCAGATGATTCTTCTCGTATTGTCATCTTTTACCAAACTTAAATTCTAGAGTCTCAAAACTGCCAGTCGTAGAGGCTGATGTGATCTAAACTGTCTTATGCATACACCATGGCGGTAAGAAGAGACTACCTCCATGCATACAATGAGGCCAGTTATTGTGGGTCAAGCTTCGTCAGGAGTGAGGTAAACAAATCGATCAGAATACCAAATATATCAAGAGTTGTTATGATATTGTGTTGAAAGATTTTTTTTACCTCCACGTTAATACACGATATAAAATTAGTCTACCACACCCAGTTAACCAAGCTATTCGGTAATGCATTGTTCATTTCACCATAGCAACCATGATTATGAAGTGTCAGTGATTGCTAGATCAACACAACATTGGTTTCGCAAATTGACTTATTTCCGCTCTGTCATTGAAAGTTGAGTTAAAGCCTTAAATATAAACACCCAGTCTTCGTAAATGTTTCGTTTAACATACTCAAGGCTTACTCGTGTGTAACTGTTTATAGATTGCATTACCGTTTTGTACACGATGTTTTAGAGTACAGTAAAACGTGTGATCGCTTCATGATCCTTCTTTAATACCGTGTAGAATCGTCACCAGGCTGTGAATTCCATACAAACAGGTGAGTACCAACCGGCCAAATTCTTTACGCCTATATATTTTGTCCGTATGCATGGTTCAAATTTTATGCTATTTAGATGGTCCACGGAATCTGTCAGATCGACCGGTGACTTGACGTTCACGGTTTGACCTAACCATTTATTTTGTACACGGCCTTGACTCTACATGACCTGCAGCATCAATTAAGACAGTTACCGAGTTTAAAATCTTGACACAAACACAAACAAAGCAAAATGCGCTAAGACTATGTCTCGGAGTCTCCAGGCTTTCAGAATGAATTGATTCAGCTATACACATAATACACGTTGGTCGCGGACAGGTGTCATTACTGCAATACTAGTGTTACAATTTCGACGTCGCTCCTTGCTCGTAAAACCAACCACATCAGTTTGCGTTATAAGTGATCTGCATCTATGGCCGAACTGAACACTGCTCCATATGTACTCCAGGGTATGTATATACTTATGAACACAGTTCCTCTGTGGCGGGGCCGTGATCTAGTTTGACAATATGCATGCAAGCATAGATTGTATAGAAGATACTTCACCGTCTATGTTGCAAGCATAGACAGTAGAAGGAGAACCCTCTAGTAGGCTCTGTCTATGGTGCAAACACCCATTTACAGATGCTGTGTTATTTATTAACCAAACAGTGTGGTCTTTTACGCTATTTTACTCGCTGTTATTACCTATAATTACCTATACCACTTGATCGTTGTGGAAAGCCAATTTCCTGCATCCCCTATGTGATCTCTGTGCTCCCATTGTAAATTACTAAAAAGGACCGTTTCGCCACTTTTGTGGTAGGTACAGTTGTACACTGCACTGTGCAATACAAAGCCTATTACATGTATTATTTTACTTAGGGGAGAACCATTTGATTTCTGGGGGGGTATGGAGGATTTTGAGAAAAAAAATTTGTCACCAGGTGAGAGAGAAGAAAAAAAATTGATCCTGTCATGGCCTGAGAAAAAAAATTGTCATAACAGACAGAAGAGAAAAAAAATTGTCACAATGCACCAGAAATAAGCAAAATTTGGAAACCTTATTCTCATGTATTCTTTGCCGGCGCGCCGCCATAGGCGGCGCAAATGTTTTACCACAAGCAATTCTTATGTTTCTTTTCCCAGCACTTATGATATAAGCATGCACTACATGGGTCTACTTTACACCTCAGTACACTCATGTTTTCCTTCCATTTTCTGACCCAAGAAATCATATTTCAGGATTTCTGTTGCCATATCTCAATGGCATAGGCACTATCTAAAGGGGACTATTTGACTTCTGTAAATTGTGAAAATTTAAAACACAAGACAGGAGTCAATAAACTAGTGTTAAAACCAATATTATTTTCTCAATATGAATTTGTTAGAAAGATGTACCTTGACAATGAAAAATTGAGGAACAACAAATATGATGAAATACAATGTGTGAGCCTTGTTTTTCTGACCACAAACACTGGATCGCAAACATACCATATTCAGGCTTTTCATTAGAAGCTGGCAGCTGGAGAAATGACACAAGAAGGTCACAGATTTTCCGTTCCTGTATATTCATTTGTCTTCAGTCTCTGGCAAACAGAACTGTTTTTCACAAATTGTATTGTCATTGTTTGGTTGTTGAATATTGTGACTCAAAAACTGATCATGCAAAAAATGTAAAAAATATCAGTGTTCAATGTCATTTTCAAACAGTTTTACCGAGTGCAAAATAAACTGAAACTCCTCTCAGATTGCACCATTAAACACATCAATTTCTCAAAATTTCCAATACGAGAGGGGGAACCCCCCTCTCGTGTCTCTCCCCCCCTTGGGGTATTCTAATAGTTTCACTTAGTAAACAAATTAAAAAAACTCTCAGATTGCACCAGACTGCACCATTGCACACATCAATATCTTAAAAAATTCCATGTAAGATAGGGGAAGCCCCTGTGACACTTCCCCCTAAGCCTCTCTCATGTTCTCCCCCTGTACTTTCAAATTCTGCCCCGTCAGATATCCTAGTGAAAACCCTGTCATAATATCCATCCAAATTAAACAATATACTATATGGTTAGATACTGCGTGATCTTTTATATTTTTATTTTATTGTGACTTTGAATTTCATTTTGATGTGTTTCACCTTTTTTTGAACCATCATGTGATAACTGATGATAGTCTAGCAGGGTACATCAACATTTGAAAGGTCTTTACTGTTGCTGTAATTACATGTATTGGTATTTAACTTTTCTAAGTGGGGAATGGTCAAAATTTCAGAGTTAGAGAGGGAGGTTACTCAAATTCATCATGGTTGGTGAAGGGGGGAGGGTCACTCGAAATTTCGGAGTTTCAGGCCGTCAATAATGACGGCTCCCTTATATACAACACATTACAAACTTGATGACCAATAAAAAAAATTTGCACTGCTACTCCATTTGGAAAAAAAAAATTGATGCAGGTCTGACAGTAGAAAAAAAAATTGCTGTCACTCTGACAGGAAAAAAAAATTTGCTCCCATACCCTCTTCCTCCATACCCCCCCCCAGAAATCAAATGGTTCTCTACTTACTATGTAGTCATGATCGTAAGCAAACAAAACTGTAAGCTGTCCTATCGCGCATGTACAACACACACTGATGCTTTTTAAGGCTGCTCTCACAAACACACCCAGAGGGGGCAGCAGAATTGACGGGGGATGACATTAAAATATCAAGAGTATGTTGGGGTACTTGAAGGAATTGGGGACTTAAAGGGGGGACTCAATACAAGACTCAATAAAAAACTGTCTCTGATTGAGTTGAAATATGTGTTTGGTTGTCAATTTTAAGCTATAACGTTTTTACTTTTTTTTTTGGTGATTTTGCTTTTTTGCTATTGATTAAAATTGAATTCAAGTCCAGACTAGAATTCATTTCTTATCAATAACAATGATTACGATATTTACGTTGCCAAACAGAATTTTGTTATTCAAGCATGCTGTGGGGAGTAGAACAAGAAGCTGCAGTCGATACACAGAACAAAACATACATGATTGGCCCAAAGGTACAGTTGATGTCCCTTTAATACAAATATGGTAATTGTATCTAGTTTTTCTGTCGGGTCAGGGAAGTCATCCAGTTACGACAAATTATTTTGTGTATGACCGCAAACTGTAATATTACCTTCATTTATAGTTTTGCTAAGAATTGTACAGATAGCAATATTATGGTTTATCAAGAAACTTATTACAGCCTAAAAGTCAATAATTAAAACACACAAAAATGCACAGATATAGCAAAGTTTTGTCAGGCAATAGCTTAACCTTAGAATACCGTGAGAAGTGAATTAATATGTTAGGGTGAAATTCAAATGATTTAATTTATGCAAAGAAATTAATTAAAAAATAGGACAAGTGCAGTTTGTTAGTATGGATGTATAAGACAGTGCAAGTGAAATGGGTGCATACTCTTTCTTTCATTCCAACAGACAATGCATTGTGTTCTATAGCCATAAGCAAGTATATAGGTGCTAATTATAATAAAGATAATTTATGCAAAGATATTAATTGGGTGTAATCTGTTGGTATAGATGTACAGGAAAGGTTAGGTGAAATTGATGCACACTCTTATGTGATCTAGCAGACAGCATATTGTCAGCAGTATAGCAATTTATGAAAGTTAAAACAGGTCAGTAATGTACAAGGTAAAACTCACTTTAATTTAATGTTGCAGCTATGTTGACATGATCTGGAATATCACACATGAAATAAAGTGTTTGTAAACAATAAAGTCTCATTGGTGAAAAGGAAAGTCGCACAGGCCCAGACCCGATGACCTCCTCCAAATAACGTTTTAAAAATACATGATCTTTCCAAAGCGAGTGTCATATTAGTGGGAGGAGAGAAAACCTGCAATTGAATTTCGATGCATATGCTTACGTTTCTCATTCTTGTTGAAAAAAGGGCAGAGCTTTGTGGTCAAGTGTAACGTTTGGCAAAGCGGCCAGAAAATTTACAAATATCAAAATTAAGTTCAAAATCTTCTGTTAATGCAATCTATGGTTTGTGTTTATCCCATGGCATCGTCTTGATAAAGGAACATTGGAAAAGTAAAGCAGAACTCCTAAAACATACCCCCTAAAATTCAAGAAAAAAATGAAATGCGTGTCGTGTGTCTACAATAAAAGACGAACAAGAGATGTAGCCAGCCATATTACGGTGGAAATCTTCGGGCAACAGTTACCATGTTTTAATAAGCATCCGCTAATTACCTTGACGATACTAAGCCTCTACGGTTGCAATAATTATTATCGAAACTCATTTGTTCTTAAATTATGCAAACTAACCAACCTGTGCAGGAGATAACTCTGATGATTATTATATTTCTAAAGAAACACGCAATTGTATAATTTTAGACTGTAGGCCTAAATCGATTGTTCTTGGTGATTTAGCGTTAAACTTTAGATTCTTGGTTGGTAATGAGTTGGATTTCTTTTTCACCAACATCAATGTGCATAATTTAGCCATTGAAATATACTTAGTAAGAGTGGAAATGAGTTCCATATTTCAAGCGAGGGCTGTGGTAGCTCTGCTTTGCCAGATCATTGTTGACAAAACAGTGATGCTAAAATCTTGTATGATGTAATTTGTCCGTGTTATATACTTTTATGTTTTGGTCATGCCTGGCTAAACGAAGGAGTTGGTAACATATATATACGTTTTTGCAGAATTTCTTATAAGGGTGAGAGATGTAAAAAAGGCAAGAATGGTTGTCTGAAGTTAGTGTAGGCCTAAATGAGAAAATCAGTTACTACAGGAATTTTAAAACGGAGCTTAATTTAGTAATTTTTCTTTTGTGTGTTCTGTACAGCGCACTGTGACGTATGTGTAGTGCGTTTTTCAAGAATTTTTAATAATAATAATAATAATAATTTAGAAATGTATCTTTCATGTATTGATTTATATAAATATCGTAGAGCACTGGCTAGATTCCGATGCTCTAGTCATTCATTGGAAATAGAAACTGGACGACACAGAGGAATTGATAAAGAATATAGTTTTTTAAATTATGTTGTCAAGGAATAGAAGACGAATATCACTTACTTTTTATCTGTACGGCATGGGAAAAATTGAGAGAAAAGTACCCTCCAAAGAATTTTTCACGCCTTTAAAACTAGAGACAATGTGTGATTCCCAGAAAACAAGAAAATATGTTGTATATCACAAATGTTTTCAATGAATGGCACTATATTCTGTGAACATAAACAAATGGCTGGAGGCCCATATTACTAATAGAAATAAACTTATTATTATTGCTGACAAAACTGTTGTTCCTCCCGTTCGTCACCTCTCAATTGAAATTACAGCGTTGACAAAATGGACATTTTCCACCCATTCAAGTCATTGTTCGACGGCTCTCACAGATCACCCTAAACGTATCATTTCACTTTTTACAGTCAATGCCTTGTTTGATACATGTAACAGTCCTTACAGGTCGAGGGACTATGGTCACACGAAGAGAAAATCGTAAACACAAGATTGAATGTCTGATACACAAAGGAGGTTCAGTTCTCGCCTGTGCTTCCGTGGTTGCACGTTGTACCGAGAGTTTAATGTGTCTGCCTGACGGCAGTGCACACAAACATAGCGGTATAATGCCAATGTAGCATCACATCGGTGGATGGTTGAAACACTTTCTCCTACCATCGACAATAGTGTGGAATGAGTGTCCACGCACGAATCGGACTAGCGCTTTACATGGGCACAGTTATGTATAAATGAAATAATCTCAACTCGGCTAGTTGAATTGCACAAAAATCACAAGAAAACGTCGAAAAGATTAGCTTCGCGAAATAAAGGCTTTAAGATATTAATTGGCACAACTGATTGTTGACCGATTATCACGTGAAAAAGATAGAAGCTCACAAACTTCTAGATCTCTTCAACTGAAAGTGGCGATCACTGTGTGCTAATGATGTAATGTGAACTACTTTTTATCGCCTCATTGTTTTGGTGTTTTTTGTGTATTAGTAGTCTACGTCTAAGAAGTTGCCCGGAACTCAATATCAAACACGAATAGATTCCGCAATTCCGTCCGATTGTCACCTTTACTCTTTAAAAACCCCGATTGATAGTTCGACCATTTACTACTTTTTCAAAGTACCTCTGGAGTCGCATAGATTATCCACAAGTTACAATCATCAGCGGACTCGTTTTTCAGTATATCCTTGATAAACGACGGGAAAATGCTATGCAAACCGAAGCCTTATTTTTCTATTTTAAGGTCTGAAATGAACGAACTGAAACGGTGTTGAGTGGCTTAAAACAGTAAAATAGTGGCATAAAGTTGGACTGCGCCAGAATTCCAACTGTACATACTAATAAAGACCTAGACCTTGACCCGAAGGTGGGAATATAAGGCAGACTGTTTCAACACTAACAAGACTTCATGCCCATTGACGATAGCCTCTGCTCAGAGATCTGACGATTGGTCAAAGGCTGCAAAGTCCATGAAGGCTATGGTGGGACATCCCTCTACGTGTAATTATCTGTTCACATAGCGGAGAATTTTACGTGGAAGGAATAGGTATCTTGTCGCATAAGAAGTTCGGATTTATTTTCATTTCAGAACAAACACCGTCAAAACAATAGAATTTTACATAAAAAAAGAAGGAAGCTGCTAGGTTAGACTTAAATACCCACAATCTGGAGATTTTCTAAGATTATCGTTAACATCATGATGCTTATACAAACCATTAAAGATTGTCATCTGTCCACATTTCATGTACTACTAACCCTTGTTTCTATAGCTACAGTATTTTCACTGCTACAGCTCCCTCGCACATCAGAAACACGAAAAGTACCTGTAATATAGGCAACGTCTTTAACACTGTACTGAAAGCAATACCTACAGCTTTTAGGTATTGAGACGGGGATTGTGTGCTCGCTCACGGAGTCCCTTCTGTTTGGCTCACAAAAGATCTGATACCATCTTCAAAAGGCTCCATCCAATCGGAAAATCATAGTTCCGAAATGCTGTTGTGTAGTTTTTGTGTAGTTTGAATGGTTGCTGATCCGTAAAAACTCTTTTTCAAAGGCGTCACCGAAGTGTTAAACAGTTACTTCTGGGTTGTTTTTTTTTTCAGTTTCCCTGGAGAGAGTTTGACCGTAATGGAGTGCGTAGGCGGAATGTCGGACTCAGCTGCGTTTAACGCCGCATCGCTACTAATTCTGGATCACCAACTTTCACAGAAACTGGAAGTACATGACGTCATCAGGTATGTTCAAATCTTTGACCTCTTGAAAAAAAAAACCAAAACGTGTGAATCAACTTTTCGATGGTGACCATGGGCAGCTCTAATACACAACGAAATTCGTGAAATGTTAGTGGACGAACCCAAAGATGAGGAAATGACAGAGTTTGTCAAGGAGCCATTCAGAAAGACTTTTCCAAAATTCAGTTCAAATCTGAGATACAGATATCACATTATCGTGACATTTTCCCGACACCTGCTTCTTTGCCGTAAATTTGCAGAGTCATTTTCGACAAATAACCAACTATGAAATCAAAATGGAGAAATCTACGCTATATGTACGAGTAGTTTGTTGATGTGAGTGTATTTAGGCCTAACTATACTTCAGAGGAATTTGTTCAGTTCATTATGTTTCTGATTTTTACAAGAATCGTGTTCTTTTATCAGATATTTGAGCGAAAAACGGATGTTATCATCCGAGGATGTAATGCATATTACCGATGGCGCAACAGAGAAGATACGCAGGGATCGTCTACTAGCGAAACTGCGACTTACTGGTGTTTACGGATATTGGTCACTGCGAGACGCCATGTCCATGTACGGAATTAAATACTCAAGTCTGGTGAGGGCAATCGACAACGCACTACCACAGTCAAGGAAATATTAACATCTGTGAAAAGTCAGAGAGACACCATTGCTTTGGACTTGTCTTCTTGTGTGAAAGGACCAAGCTCGGGATAAACTGGTTGAAAAGTGACATTTCCTATTGTAAGAATTCTCCGCCTTACAGTGTGAATGACTTAATGTTTACATGGTCCGACCCACGTCAGCCTTTTTGTACGCTGGAGATTTTTTTGACGAAGTTGCTCCCTTCATAAAAATTCTTGGTCGGAAACAGAGGGTCAACTAGCAATTTAAAAGTATTGACTGATCCTTTTAATAGTATTCAGTGATGTGGGAGTATATCGCTGTTGCCGTCAGTGGGATCCTATGCAAATTAAACAAACCGTGCCTGGAGAAACGTTAGTTTTACAACTACAGTTTAAACGGTTGAAGTAATTGCTCCTATGCTCCAAGGGAAAAGATAAATGAAAAGTACTTTATCGCTTGATAAAACTGCCATAGTTATATAAAGAATGCTGAATGAAATGTCTATGTCAGCTGTTAATTTTCATTGTATCGCTTAATCGTCGTCACAATTTAATAACAGATGAATGTTTACATTTTTGCCAATGGCATTTCATGGCATTTGCCTTCAATAATAGATGCATGTCCCACCATATAAATCTTTCATGAAACATGTCGTGTCCAGATTCATGCATACGCCGAGTTTTACTGGTAAATAAAGGTTCGAGTATGGTGTGGCAAGTAGGTAGAAAGTGTTTTGTCTTTGACCAGACTTGACATCGGTTCAATGACACTGGGAGTCAGTACATGTTCAATTGTGTTTCGTTTCTTCATACTACCTTTTCAACTAGACCACGGTATCTCACCGATGGTAATATACCCAGCTTTTTCAAAAAATATATCAAAATATCTCAAGCTGTCTTATATTCTCTTTGCAAAGCCCTTTCAACAAATAATATCATATAACTAGGAATACACATTATTTTTCCTGTACAGAACTTCCATTCCCTGCAACCTCTGGGATGTTTATTGTCTTGGATTGTTCGGATGTTTTCAATTATCGACACGCACCGGCAATTTGTTTTTACTGTATGATAATCGACAGATGGTATGGTAGTTATAGTACGAGGCAGTTAACGAGAAATAGCGGTCTCCAAGTACTCGTACTATAACGAATTTATACCTCGAATTTGGCGAGTTTTGGACGACATTTCCAAAAAACTGAACTTCTCTGACCCAATCAATTGTCTCCAATCATACGTACCGAGTACACTCTCTTACACAGTCACCTGTGGTCTATTCCGCTCTGCGTCTATATATGCGCCCCGTAGACGTGTGTACATATGACTTTTTCTCATGCATATGTACACACGTCTATGGGGCGCACAGACGCAGAGTGAAATAGACCACAGGGGACTGTGCTCTCGTACTGCAGGAAAAGAGAGCACACGTTGGGAAAGAGTTGCATTGGGGCACGGTCCGGGACCATAATTGGGTCAAATAATGATAGTGTCCTTATTGTGTTCCTTATGTCATCTTTTCGAAACAACAAAAACAAAACAATAGTTATGTTCATAGTTGGACTGACCTAGTTTATCTACCAAACCAAGTTATGTTCGTTGAATTTTATTGGTCAACGACATCACGACTAATATAAACATCAACAACGATGCAAACAACAACAACAGCAACAACAACAACAACGATGCAAACAACAACAACAGCAACAACAACAAGATATCTGGGTCTCCTGTGGGCAGACCATTCTTCTGGAACAAACAGGACAATGATCGATGTCAACCTGGAGTGACTGTCTCTGTCCAGTGTTTTACAGTGTGCTATTGTGCTTCTTCTGAACTCGGCTCATCAGCCAGCGTCGCCAAAGTGCCAAGTTATGGCCGGAGATGCATGCTTGCTGAAATGAATCGATAAAGTCTTAACTCAGTTCTTGGTCAAATCAACGTGAGCGCTTCTTACAAGATTAGGGATGGCCATACTGTTGAAGAGATTGTCATGTGCAATTCGTTGTGAGTAACCCGACATAATCTGACAAGAATATCCTTGTGAGATATCATTTTTTACGGTTTAATTCTAATATGGTGGGGTAGAGTAAACGTAATTACTCTATTCCACCGGTGGGGTAGAGCAATACCTTTTGTGCAATGTAATGCACAATCGCCTGTTTTCTAAAATATTCCGCTCTGCGCTTACGCGCTCTATAGACGTGTGTACATATGCCTGAGAAGAAAGTATATGTTGTCACGTCCATGGAGTACGTTGGCGCAGAGCGGAATGGTAACGAAATGGCAATGTAGGCCTCTGTCTCTCGCTGTGCTTTTCATTATACCCCAATTCTCCAGCCTTTCTCAAACTTCGTTTGGCTTAATTGGATCTAGTACAGGTATTTCGATACATCTGCAAGGCGTACCCATACCCCTAGGATAACTTGTGACTTTTTGTATCTTTGGTGTCAGTTCTCGTATCAGTCAACTCCAGGTGCTAATTTCATTTTCATTTTCTCCATTGTATTGGTCAACAGGTACACTTGGTTCAAGTCGGTGAATTTTAAAAAAACTAACATCATTTGGAATAGTTTCTTTTGTGTCTCTCCTATTTCATACATACCTATTTGGAATTTAACTGCCCAGGCCAGGTTTCCCTAGCATTGATCAAGTTACCTTTGAGTCTGCGCAGTAGTGAATTCCGGGAGAAACTCCCCTGTACGGCGTTCACCCCACTCATCGCGTTCACCCTACTCATCGCGTTTCACATGAAAGCAAAATACAAATCATCGCGTTCACTCCACTCAAACATTCACGAATCACAGACTTGAACCAAGTCTAATCAACAGGCAGCGAACACCTCTTTTGTTCGGGTTTACCAACAGCGGACAGTTTCTTTGTCTAAAAGAGTGCTGACTGCCAGTTATCCCGGATACTTCATTTGTGTAAAAGAGTCCGGATAAATGGAATGCATAATTAATTGAGAGACTTGCCTGGTAAATGTCAAATATGGAAAGTAAGCAACATGGTTCGAACGATAGGCACAAGACAAAAAAGTTGTATAAACGAAGTTATCTTGATTAGTGGCGATATATTATATCGTACAAATCCATCTATGCCAGCTTGAGCTCTGGTTCAGATTTAGTGTGACATAGCGTCACTTTGTTAGCTCATGGAGGTACCACACAGACTACCTTAATGATTAAAGAATAGTTGATGTCATTGTTTTTTACTCCATCTAGTACTAAAGCCACACATATAAATAGTGCGACCCTTGAGATTTTGGTTTTGTCTTAGACTCGACCGAGTTCTTGGATTTTCATCTTACCAATTATCCACTGAAGATTACGAGAGTTTCCGAAATGTATTCACAAGCCTGGAGAGAGCTTGGTACACAGCGCCCACTACGATTGTTCTGATTTCCCCTATTACATGATAAACGATTCTTCAGAGGCAAGTGGTTTTCTGAACTTTATTGTATTTCTGAAATGAACGACATTCTTTCAGATTTTAATGGTTTTATAAATTGCTGACAGCAGTTGATGAATGCGGCAAATTTGACGTAACATTGTATGTGTCAGTTTTATACAGACCATAACGGATAACAACCATAAAGAGTTCTTTTAACTGTGGATCTATTTGCGAACAGTATCACACTGATCATAGTTATGCTAACATACCCAAATCTGTGCAGCTACACCTGGCAAGCTGGCTACTTGATGCACGTGACCAATTTACAAATGCATGTCCATCCAGCACCTGAGTAAGTTCCTGAAACTTTAAATACGAGTCTGAAAGTCATTACAAAATTTCATCACGGTGGTATCGAACAATACGCGTATTTTACTATTTATTTTATTGAAGATGCAAAATTCCGGACTAAAATTAAAAGTGCCAGACCCAGTGATGTGAGACATTTTGATTGGCCAATCAGGGCCACAAGACTGACTGGCAAGCTCAAAGGCTCAGTTATCCTGAAAGAGGGACTGTGCTGATGACATAACCGCAGCATCCCTCGTCACGACGAAATAACCGAAACAAAATGCTTTAAAGATCACGGTCCCTTAACAGGGACCATGTAGAGTCTAACTGGGAATAACTATGCAGAGCACTAGAGCACATAGTTGTGAGTTGATTACGAAAACAAGACAATCAATAATTATGATATTTGGGAACTATACAGTTACAGGTCCATGACAAGCACTCTAACCTACTGTTACTCATACATGTAAAACCTTTTAACTACAAAAATGACCAACAAATAAAAACACAGGCAAAACAAAATGGTAATCAGTGGCAAGACAGTAAAATTGCGAACGTTTTGAAAGGACAGAGTTCAGATTACTTTTTTTGAAAAGTAAAACCGATATAAAACAAAGTAAACTACAAGGAGAGCACTAGAAAAACACAGACGTTACAAACTTTTCATGTAATTCAACGGGAAATCTTGAAAGCTGTGCCCAAAGAATTTGTTTCATATGCTGCCAATAGATATCAGACATCACTATAAAAGACAGTCTTACATGTCTTGTGTAAGACACGCAAAAAATAAACAAAAAAACAAACAAAGAAAACAACATTACTGAAGTAATGAAACAAAGTGTGAAAGTTGAACTGAGATGGCGATATCTTACGTAAAAGTGATCTTGCACTGAAAGAATTACTGTTCAGACTTAACCCTTTCACCACTATGGTTTCTGCCAAGCCCATTGTTATCAAAGGTGAATGTGGACCTGTTCACAGGGCGTAGGGGTGAACAGGTTAAAGGATGTACTGACCGACAGCCATCTCAATACTTTGCTACAACAAAACGACACATGAACCAACAAACGTTCAATTCGCCTGATGATCGACGCTATTGATGTCGTGAACTTTTTAACAATAGAATAATTTATTGCGAATTGGTGTGACAGGGGAACTCGACATCTGTAAATTATTTATGAATACATTTCCATAATCTCTAATCCGCGTCTGTTTTCAAATCTCGACACAATCGACGATGACGCAGAGATGAAGAGCGACATGTACAGTTTGTGGCAAAGTTTAACTATAACCAATCGTAATTAGGAACACGTAAGCCTACATGGTTTCAGGCCCGGAATAACAAAAATTGGGACAAAAATCGGAGTTTCTTTGTACGTGATGAAGTCAACCGACCAGATGTTGGTGTGCACCATAGAAGAATAGAAAATGAGAAGTGTCGGTGAAACTCTAGGGAACGCATTTGGCTGCAGATGTTGTAAAAACTATAGTTAGCTAATGGTAATGTAATCAGTCATCGAATCAATGGTTAGGGTCAACTCTGGACAGAATTGCTGATAACATTTGTCGGAAAAATATAAATTATAAGTTTTATCAGATGTAAGTAAAGAAAAACCGTTTTGCTTTTGAAAAGGTAAACAAGAAAGTCAAATAGTTGACTTTCACAAACGATTCACCTCGGAGTGTGTTTGGCGAATGGTTCATAAAACTATGCGTGCGTTAAAATCATACATTCACATTGCTATCTGCACAGTTATTCACTTACTGGATCCCTGACACTTGGTAGCTGTGTGGCATATCAAACGATTATTCTTATTGTTATGTTATTTATCAGTTGTACACGACTAAAGTTGTTTTCCATCGGCTATGATGATGATAGACTGGAAGAATGGATCGTGTATGGGTCTCCGCCAACTGCAAACCCCATGTTGCGGGAGACCAACACACGACCAAATGATGACGATTGATCAGTCAACTGTCAATCAACTCTGAGACCACACAGTTATACAGAGAAACCGTTTTCATGCTAATGCGAACGATAAGGCAGGTCTGTGTTGTGTATAGGTTAGAAAACAATGTACAAAATCGGAACATCTTTATATGACAATCATGGTTTATTTATTTAGATTAAAAGATTCATGGAACACTGTCCATGCAATCGCTTTGTTGAGGAGGAAGACATATAGAGAGATTTGAACTAAAATTACACAACTCGTTGTAAACAAATACAATCATGACAAAATGTAAACATTCAAGAATTTTAACAAAGCAAAACAAATATCTATAAAGGTAAAATAATGCTGGTAAAAGTTTTAGTACGAGGTTACAAGTTGGCAAAAATAAATTGCAAGGATAATGAAAGTTTCTAAGTCAAGTTTTAGATTTTATTGGCAGCGATTATATATGTATATATATATATAATATATATATATATATATATATATATATATATATATATATATATATATATATATATATATATATATATATATATATATATATATAATGCATATAACTTACATAAGAAATCACGATTTACAAATGTGAATGTTTATTTGGCTGGATATGTTCATAATATTTATATGTGTACAAATATATATATATAGGGAAATGAACGTTTCGATCTTAATGTTGTTTGAGATTTGTAGAAGCAAAATGCCGAAAATATCGTGAGTATAATATTTATAAACTTGTTATGCAAGCAGTATATGCAGTGCCTTGAAGAGTATGTATGGAAAAGGTGCCTGTGCATCATGCGTTATCTGTTTGTCAGCGTGGCGGCAATCATTACACAGCGACTTCTGTCTCCATCCATGTTGCGCAGCCGCAGAACAAGAACATTGGATCAAAATATATACATCATTTTATGTAGAGGTTGTGCGGCATTTTCATGCTACTGTACTTTTTGGTAAGAATTACAGTCTTTCAACACTTTGCATTAATAACCAGATTTATGCATAATCAGAAAGACTAAAATATTTGAGTATCTGAAACTATTAGGTTAGCTTGAAGTTGATTTGGACAAACAATTTATACTGATATTAAATTGCCGTTTCCGGACAGGCGTTCAATATGTCTTCTTTATCTGTAAGATAGCTATCACATGTAGGTGTAATGCTCAGTCCTTCGGCAGATATTTTAACCTTAGCTCTGGGAATGTTCAAGGCACTGGATTTGACGTGGTCAATATCATCATCTTCGCTATCGACTGGCAAGTCATCTACTATGCTCCTGTCTGATTGGTGTTTCGCTCTATCCAAATAGTAATCTTCACAAAAATTTAAGTCAGATTCTGACCGTCCTGATACGTGCCTTTCTAGGGTACAGCGACCTCTCCTTGGAGCGACGTCTTCCTCAGCCGTGTCATCATGAATATTCATATTTTCCATCGTTTCTGTAGCACTGGCAGCGAAAACATCGAGGTCGTCGCCAGTTGAACTGACGTCATCCACATCGTCAAATTGCTCGGATTCGACATCATCGTCATTCGTACCACAACCTACAGTAGATATAATAGTGAAACATAGGTTATGAAATCCTAAAGGATAAAATGTACGGAGTATTTCACCACTTCCTTAATCGAGATGAGAGTTATTGCGATGAGAGTGCACATCATGAAGCTGGAGATGAAATCTTTAGAGGCAGTACAAAATTCAAAATATTTACACTACAAGTTAGGCATGAAAAGCTGTAGCATAAACCATCTCACCGCATCGTAAAGCGCACTTTTTTAATTGAAGACAATATTTTTATTATGGTGACGATTTGATTTGAATTACGTATCGTTCACTTGATCTGGTCACACAATTGTGGTTACGTACTTGATCCGATGTCAAAATTAATTTCCAGGCTAGATTCATCACTTTCTGCGCCGACACCAACACCTCGTGGTCCGTCAGGTAGCTTGAATTCCCTGCTGTGATGGATTTCGTCTGAGATTTGTTCAAGAAGTTTCAGTGAATTTGCATACTTCTTTTTGGCATTGATGACGGCTTTTTGTAGATCCACGACGTTCTGTTTCTGTTGTTGCAGTTTCAATGAACATTCTGCCCTCAGTTCAAAGTATGGCCTGCAAATAAATTGAAATTTATATGTAAATACCGTGGCGTACACTTTACCAATGATTTTCACATAGAAATCTCAACGATATTTCGTCTCTGTATCTGACAACTCAGTACAAATTAAGTTTACAAAAATTTCAACGTTAAACCTCAGGCTTATGGTAGTTGTCTGATGTTAAACCTTGCTGACACAGGCGTGTCGAGGTATTTCTATGATATCACATATGTGTTCTGATGTTGCCCAGTCGGTTGAACTTCCATAGGGACTGGAGATGAAATGAAATTGCTCTCACAGTTCGAACCTGTCATAATGTTCCGATAGTCATACTGAATTTCCCATCGTACGACGTAAATTTTACAAGAAATACACTTCACTAGCTGTTTTTGAATCTTGAACACAGATACTTGACATTACCTGCATCTAAAACACATAACTTACTTGGACTTAGATATTGTCCTTTTCAGTTTCTTCGAAAGTAGATTGACCTTGTCACACGCTTCGGAGAACTTTTCCGACTTTAGCCTATGTTCTATCTCACTCCTAGATTTCTCTCTCTCTGCTTCCATTACCTGATTGAGAAATAAATTGCGTGCAAAAATGTCAAAACGTTGCTTCTGAGACGACAGGGATTATGGATCCATAGTTTTACTGTTTAAGACTGCAGTGCAGCGGAGGAAGGCAGTTTGACTTTTGTTTGTTTTTGATTTCTTCGCAGCTAACCTGTCCAAGAAGTGGTGCTTGAAATCCACATATAATCATTGAATTACCTTGGTTGTAGCATGGTTCAGCATCTCCTGCCATGCAGTATCAAAACATTTCTCTGCATCACTGAGAAGTCGTTCTTCGGCAAGCTGAATCGTTTCCTTGGCGGCTTTATGTACTCCAACAGCTTGCTGAAACTTCCGTGCTGCTTGCTGAGCTTCAATTTGTGCCTGGAAAATGGACCACAGTTTGACACTTTGAGAGGATGATTCGAGTCTGACTTCTGGCCGAGAAATTATCATTGACGGTCATCAACCAGTACCAAAAGTTAAGCTTCAACAAGTTTGTGATGTCTAACAAAATGTTTAATAATAAAATAACTCGAAACGATGACAGCTTTGTCAAAACTTCATTTTTTTTCTGATTTCGGTGATAGGATTTAGACATCTTAATTGTTAACAACAAATTTAGAGTATGATACAATATGCGGCCAGAGGCCAACCCCTCTATAGAGGTAGCTATTGTACGTTACCAGACAGTCAGGCATGGAAGGGTAACTCCGAGATTGCCAGTGAATATTTGGAAAACATTGAGCAGACACCAATCGGCAATATCATATTATGTATGATAATTTACCAAACTTTCAATTTATTCAGTGTTCCGGATGTCGGAATAATTCACAGCTCGTGCGAAGTAACTTGATGTTATTTTGCTTGTTTCATAAATTTCATCACAAAGCGGAAGTATAAAATCTTTAGACCGGTTCGAGAAAAATGCATATGTGGGCATTTTGAGTTATAAGCCCAGATAATAGAACCTTGTACAGGATATCGAAGATATGGAATGCAAAAATGGTTTGAAATGACAGTTATTTACCGATTACACGGTTTATTAGGCATAATTAGTTATTTCATCGCCATTTCATAGGGAAACTAGTACAATGGACTTACTTTACAGTCAATCATATCACATGCTTGGCAGTTTCAACAATATATGTATTTGTACTATGCAAATTCCTTACCATCAGCAGTTATTACGGGTTTGACTGTATTGAGTCAGGTATAACTTTAGACTTGCAAACAAACAAATGCGGAATAGAACTGCTGACATCGACAGCTATCGACAAAATGTCACTTGGGAATTCACTTATCGACCCAATCGTATCTAACAAGTTACAACATGGTTTTGTCGTCATGAATTTGACTCGATGTAACACAGATCACTCTATTTACAAAGATTACATATTAATTGAATTTTATGAGATGAAACATAAAAGGAGGAAGTTCTAAGCGGAAGTAGGAATTTGAGCCAAGGAAGGACTGCAAACGACACGCATATTAATATGTGTGAGCAACTATTGCAATATTCATAAATAAAGTAATGACGTGGTATGTTGCACCCATTCTCTCGACAAAAAAACCCTCTATTTTCATTGCACATTTTAGTACTCACTGTCATATTGATAGTGACGTTCAGTCAAGTTGTAAAATGAGAAGAATACTACTTGCACACTGTTTGAAATGCCACACTACAGATACTATTATGTTGACATGAGTGGAGACAGCAGACGAAAGCTGCAGCGGACAAAAGGGTACATGACGATGGCCAAGTTTAAATCTTACCTCACTGGCTTCTTTCACAGCTTCATAATAAGGTCTCGCTTTTCGCACAGTTCTTTTATTTTTCTGAGCAAAAAGATTGAGCTTCTGCGTGAATGTCGACGAAGTTTGTCGAAATTGCGCCCTGGCCTCCTGAAAAGTTGAAGGATGAATCAAGGTCAAGTGAGTTTATATATCACGGTGACGGTTAAGGCCATGATCGTCAAACGGAGACAAATATTTGCAATATAAAGCTGTAGAACTCTTGTCCAAGTTAATTTTCAAAACTTGAGAGAGGCGGAGAATTGAGATGGTCACGGTAACCCATGTAGGATGGTGCAGTTGATTCGCCCTTGTCGTTCTGAAAACTATTTTTCGGCATTTATTCGATCTTTTTATCTCACAACGAGATCGTCCTCATGTTACAGTGTACAGGTAAAATGTTCATTACAGTAATATCGCCTTGGCAGCATGGGCAATGCAATATGATAACAAACTAAGTTGAGAGACTAGATCATACAATGGAAAATCCCACAAACATATTTAGGTCGTTAGGTGGGTATGTGGGTACATATATGAACTAAGTCATAACGTACGGTCAGGGGATGCACCTAAGCTACCCGTATCAGTCACCATGGTACGGTCAAACAACTTATCTACAGCGGTATTGACTGAGATATCGTGTCTACATTTGGAACGTGATGAATACAAATACTGAGGCAAAGAAACGATTGTGTCTTGATACAAAGACGGACTTTGGATTGTGCACGGGACTATCTGAACTTGCTCAGTACTGGACTCAACTGGACTTCAGTTGATAAATGAGTCTGGGCCTTGAAATAGGAAAAATATTATCTAAAATCGACGATAAGTACTATATTGTCTCAAGATGTGCACGTAATATTACTTGTGCCATCAAATTACGGTATAGTTTTATCCACAGTCACAAGGATTTTCAGGTATAGTTCCATGGCAGGACTCCGGCGTAACCTATAACCTACAGCCCTGCATGCAGAGCTAGTCTATCATCATCAATTATAACCATCACTTGCTATATCAGCAGAACTTAGGCGTAAAACGGACTGCCACCCAAAGCTAAATTTATGACTAAATAGTTTGATGATATACTTACATCGAGTTCATTTTCAAGTTTGTTAATTTCGTCTGTGGAGGCGTTTAGTTGATCCAATTCAGCCTATATGGCAAAGAACATAAATGCATCATACTATATGACATAGAAAAAATCGCCAGGGAAACCAAAGGATGACTTACTACGCGTTTATGAATTGCTTGTTATTTGATATCCACATGTGAACCAAAAAATGACAGAATTGTCGCATTACCAATGAACTCACTGTCCACTTGGACATCTGGAAAGATTGTTTCTGAAATACCAATACAGTATACTGTCCCATCATAGCCCAATTAATACACTTATACGCTCTGTAATGTAAAACATCTCATAATAACACCTGTAAACGTTTTTATCAGGACACGATTACTGTGCGGGGTAGGTATCCATCACAGAGCATGCGTAACGTACGTTTACAGCAATGTTATGCGCCACAAAACTCAAATAACCATCGTAAATGTAGCAACTATTTCAAATGTTGGTGGTGAAATCTTTGAATGGTAAACGGTGTCACCGCCTAACACCTATCTGGGTCAACACACTCAACAACAATCCTGCACTGAGTGGCGAGTAGATATGCTGCTGTAATTGTGACGTAATTAATTTGCTATTAATAAACTGCAAAACGTTCATG
Source organism: Ptychodera flava (assembly GCF_041260155.1). Classification (NCBI taxonomy): domain Eukaryota; kingdom Metazoa; phylum Hemichordata; class Enteropneusta; family Ptychoderidae; genus Ptychodera; species Ptychodera flava. The sequence goes on from NC_091936.1 coordinate 3,799,709, forward strand.
CGATTCTTTTTTACCAAAATGAAGAAACATAATGGTTCGAGCGTTCGATGAAGCACATTTATCATAACCGAATCGTTCAACCGGACATGACGTACAGCATATACTGAACAAATTCCAATTCGACTTTTTCGACTGTGTGACCCAGATATTTGTAATCGGTCAAAGTGTGCAAGGACAGCGTTCGTTATCGTTTCAACCGTTATGTCAACGGCGTAGGAAGTATCTCAATCACAGTGAAGAGATACTAGCTAGATGACCTGTGATATTCAAGTCTTTCTATGATATGCACATCTGTCATAACCACTTATCGCATTTTTCCCTTTTCCCTTTTCTACAACACCTCCCAGAAATTACAACGTCAATTAGAAACAGATTCACATATAAGTATCATGATTCAATTCATATACATGTAACATATTCATTATCTGTGACTAAACCAGAGCTTTGCTTTCGTCCAGTTCCACACACCATATATATTCAAACACCGTACCATGGTACCTTCTGGTCAGTGCCTGGGTGACCATTACATGGCTTTACACCGACTCATTCGTGACGGCTTTTCTCCATTCAGGTACAAACTATTGTTGTCTTTGTTGTTGTCGGACAAAAGTAAGAGTGAGATGACTCACAACGCAAAGCAAAACGAGACATATTGTTCATTAAAGAACAGTGAGAGACACGGCCATTTGCCATTACCATTACCATACCAGTAGAACAAGCGGATCATCATAATATTATTTCACTGAGATACGCCTAAACGGTGACTCACTCTGTGCACTACGCTGCACTGATGTTGCATGGAATCTAGAGGAGGTGGTTTAAAACTGCAGTAATTCAGTTCTGTATGCGAACTTTAAAATACAACGGAAACCAGTTGTATAAGTACCGGTATACGTCAATTCAAAAAGTTCAAGTTCGGTCGCTGCCAATGGTATTTGGTAACCTTGCATAGAATCAGTGAACGTTAAGTCAAAAGGAATATTTACAGAAACAATACGGAAAAATAAGTCTGCAACTGGGTGAGAGTAAATGTTAGACAGTATACTGGCCTATCTCGATGATATATGCATATGTAAATAGATAAAGCTTTAGTGGCCGAGATTGAAGTTAAACGATACCGAAGTGTCTTATCTCGGACTTTGGTCTTTTACATGTTTTAAAGAGAACAATTTCAAAGAGAACGCTTTAAAGAGAGACAATTGGGTTTTGACTTTGAGCTATTGAGGGTTAAGAGAAACTACGTCAAGAACATACATTTTGTTTATCCCGTGTCGACTGTATTGAACACTTTAAGTTATCAAGTGACATCACACTGTTTACAACGAAGGCAAATGCCTAGGGGCGGATCCCTGGCTTGTAACCGAGTACTGCAGTGACTTTAGTTACACTGGCAACTTTACATCCACGAAACTATCGTCACGGTAAAAACAACTTTTAGTAAGTGAAATAAAACTTACTTTTATCCTTGGATCAAGGTTGTCTTCGGTTTCTCCATTAGGGAGAGTGTTGTCCATGTCTGTCATTGGGAAGTTAACAAGGCCCAACGATATCCTCCGCCAACGGTATCCGTGTTACTGACTGCGTGGTACCAACTAGCTGGCTATAAATGCGACTGGTCGTTCAGTTTGGGTCAAAGGCCATGACTATGCTAATCATGTAATGGTCTCCCTAAGCGCGTGCCGAATATATTGTTCCTCGTCAACAAGGAAACAGGAAAAGCGTCATTGCTATGTTTTGTTCGATAAACACACGTAGCTGCACTATTGAAATATGTGATTGTAACATACAAGACAAAGCAAGTGACGCATAGCTAATAATTAATTTAAAATCACCTCAATTTTTTTATCGTAATAAACTCTGAGAATAAAGTTAATTTGATATTTGTAGAGAGAGAAAGATATTCCTCGCAAGCCAGTATATAGTTGTTGACATTGTGTAGGATCAAAGAAACCCGAACATATAGATTTCAAGAATGATTAAAGTTTCTAACCATCGATTTTTATGATTTTCGAATATATCCGGAATCAAATGTAGTCGGGTCTCATTGATTAATTTCCTTGCCAATGGGAAACATGTTCATATACTCATCAAAAGTTGGTATCCTCTAAATGTTCGATTTGAACCAAGAGTACAGCTATCTCATAACTTTAGATGATTAATGATGGGCAGCATTTTTAGTTCGGATATCAATGAAAAAAACAATACCAACGTTTCGAGTGTGAATAGCTAATGTATTTCAGGGAAGTAAATGTGTGTGGTATAGTCTTATGTGACCATGCATGCATGCTTGCTAAATAGGCCATAATTTACAGCTTAATTGTCGTTGCAGTTGTTGACAACACACTTAACACGCTTTTATGTAAAAAACAAACGCTTGGCTGTTGAAAAACATGACACACTTTTGTTACAGCCAACCATAATTTTGGCCATTGTCCCTTTGGACAGTTATGGCCAATGAAATTGTAGGACGATAACTTCTTATCCACTCATGCCAAGGACGTTTTTAACAACTGTTAAAATGCTTTGGGAGCCAGGTTATAGTTCACAGTTTAGGTAATCTGGTTAACATCAGATGTGAAAGTGGTATAACGTTTCAACATTTGCGTGACTACTCATTATCAGCTAATTAGAGCAGCAACGAACAAACAGAGGTGGAAACGATGGTATATCTACATCTGACATTATCTATCAGACGGGAGTTCAGGTATTTTTAACAGAGAGCATTGCTGTAAATATCTCTGTGCTGGTTCAGTCAATTATCTTTGTAGTTCATTTGATTATCATGGTAACCAGAGATCATCCAGTCTCAAATTTTTAATGTAACTTATTTAAGGTAATATGCGCCTCGAAAGTGAAAGACTTAAACTTTTGCTCAAACTTTCCGTGAGAAATCTTTCAATCATTGTCTTTCAAAATCAAGAATAAAAATCGGGGTCAATTTGCAAATCTTGGTACTAGAGAAATAAGTAACCCAAGATTTACCGATATTTGAAATTCAAAATGGCCGCCATCTCTGTGTTAACTCTATGGTAAAAAGATGAATTTTCAAATTTCGAAAAACTAAGGGACTGGACACAAATTACAGGGGGGGGTGGGCCGGTGTTTTTTTGGGTGGGTCGCCATTTTTCGCGCAAGCATTTTTGAAGGGTCATAAAATTTGTGCAAGCCTATGGGGGAGGGTCACCTTTTTTCATGCATCAAAGCTGAAATTGCATGTGCACGTTATGGAATACTGAAAAAAGAAAAAATACCTCCTGGCACTTTCATTTTCTGCCATTACCATTTTCGGCGCGCCCTTCGGGCGCAAATTTCAGGTATAATAAACAATGTATTGATGATCCAAGCAGCCACATTGATTTAAGTTGTCATGATTTCTACTTATTCAACACTATTGTGCACAACTGTCCCCTATAATAACTCTTTCAATAACAATTTGGGAGATTACTTATTTGACATCATTCTCCCATTGACAATACATTGGGTATAGGTCGGTGTCAAACGTTCATGTCGCTGTATGTACATTTTTTAATTTTTTGAGGACATTGACAGAATACAAACTGTTCAGAATAGTGCATAGTGTCATCAATAACAACTGGAAGCTTCAGGTCGAACAACTTTTGAATAACAATTTAGGATCAGATAACCTATGAGTTATTTGTAGTTTCCTCATAGCCTACAATGTATAGTGAATCAACATTTTGGTGAAATTCCAAAATCAAATTTCTTGCACAACCATTGACTTGAAACCACTCTAGTCTAACCATGAATATTAATACTAATAATTAGGTGTACATAAATGCACAGGTTTACCAAGTTTGTATTGGAAAAAAATTATTCATAGTTTCATCATAGACTGCCATGTATAGTGAATGGACATTTCAGTGAAATTCCAAAATCAAATTTCTTGCACACCCATTGACTTGAAACTACTCTAGTCTGATCATGAACATTAATACCAATAATCAAGTGTACATAAATGCACAGATTTTCCTATTTTTTTATTGGAAAAAATTATTCATAGTTTCATCATAGACTGCCATGTATAGTGAATCGACATTTAAGTGATATGACAAAATCAAATTTCTTGCACAACCATTGACTTGAAACCACTCTAGTCTATCATGAACATTAGTACCAATAATTCAGTGTACATAAATGCACAGATTTACCTATTTTTGTATTGGAAAAAAATTATTCATAGAGTTTCACCATAGACTGCCATGTATAGTGAATCAACATTTCGGTGAAATTCCAAAATCAAATTTCTTTCACACACATGGACTTGTAACCACTCTAGTCTAATCAAGAACATAAATATCAATAATCAAGCATACATAATACACAGATTTACCAAGTTTTGTATTTAAAAAAATTATTCATAGCTTCTTCATAGACTACAATGTATAATGGATCCACATTTCATGCGAAATTCCAAAAACAAAGTTATTGTACACAGATGCACGTGTTACCACCCTCTTCTAATCAAGCACAATTATGTCAATTATTCAGGGTCATATATACACAAATAGTGCATATTTTTAATTCTGAAAATTTTTTTTTACAGATTTTGTCATAGACTCCCATGTATAGTGGATCAACATTTTATGCGAAATTCCAAAAACAAAGTTATTGTACACAGATGCACATTTTACCACCCTCTTCTAATCAAGCACAATTATGTCAATTATTCAGGGTCCATATATGCACAAATAGTGCAAATTTTTAATTCTGAAAATTATTTGACAGTGTTGTCATAGACTCCCATGTATAGTTTTGTCATAGACTCCCATGTATAGTGGATCAACATTTTGACAGAAATTCCAAAATCAAATATCTTGTTCACATGTGCACTTGTAAACAACCCATGCTAATCAAGTATATCTATATCAGTTATTAAACATCTGTATATGAACAGATATAGCTAGTTTTATACTGGAAAATACACGATCGTAGTTTTCTTATAGTCGACTACATGTATAGTGAATCAACATTATCGATAAAATCTAAAATTACATTTTTGTACAGGCATGCACTTTTTACCTGCCACTTCAAGCAAAGTACATTTACATGAATTATCACACACACATATGATTTGATATTTCTTGGACAACGCGTTATATCGGCCACATTTTGCCTTCCTTTCGGGAGGGCGACTTAAAAAGTATAAGCAAGTCAGAAGGGGGTCTTTAACACATTGCGGGTTTTTTGGGGGTATTGAGTAACAGGGAGGGTCACTTATTTTCATGCACGGATAAGGGGAGGGTCACTAATTTTTGTGCATGAACTTTGAAGGGTCACTATTTTTTACGCAGCGGTTTTTCGAAAAACACCGGCCCCCCCCCCTGTAATTTATGTCCAGTCCCTAAGCCGGTGAAATTTTTACTTACACGAAGAGCTTTAAAATGAACCCCACAAGTGGTATATCAGAAGAGAATTGTAAAAGTTTGAGAGTCCGAATATATGTCCCCGAGGTGCCTTCTACCTTAACAAAAAACCGGTACTTAGGACCAGCTCCTCATCACATTCTTCTTCCTACAGTTAAATGTTGCTGCGCCAGAAGAATTACAGTGATTTTTCCTGTTACTCAATGGACTAGCCCCCACTCAATCGCCCCTCTGGTCTCCCGTTGACCTTGTGTTGCTTCCGTCCCCGTAGCAGGACAGTCGATCCGAGGTGTGGTTGACAATGTGAAATCTCCTTCATTTGGTTTTTCAATCTTGAACCCAGTAATGTGAAGGCGACAGTGGAAACGCCGTGTGCTTGTTTTATTGTTTATCATTGTGCCAAGACGAAATTACTTTCATTTTATCATATCGAGACAGTATTCGCAAAACGTGAGCTAAATGCTATAAGAGTAGTTTTGTGTCTGAACTTCCAAATGCCTACAACACAATGTAGGATTACTAAAAAAAATACTGCCTTGCGTCATTTGAACAGGTTTTCGTCGTAAAGTCCTGTGCATGTGCATTGGTAATGCCATTCATTCATTCATTCATTCATTCATTCATTCATTCATTCATTCATTCATTCATTCATTCATTCATTCTTAATTACTTTATTTCAAGATTAGTTTCCATCATGTTGACATCAGCCAAGTATCTGTACGGAATGCATACTTCTACAAAACCCAGGACTCACTTCCATCAGAACCCAAAATATTCTGAGAATAAGGATGAAACATTGGTTACCCCATCCGGAGTCAAGAGTTCAGGGCAAGAACATGAACTTACCTACACAATGAATGTTAATATGAATGATCTCATTGGCGGAGGTGATAAAAACTGATCATTTTCCCCGAAAGGAAAGTTCAGTAGCAGACTAGTTATTAGCTACCCCACAGGGATTTGCGAACAGTTTGTCCGTTCGACGTCATGGACAGAATATCGAGTTTGGGAAACAACCTGTCACTGACGACGTCGATATGCCTTTGTTTAGAAAAAAGTTTAGATCTGTTAATTTAAACTTTTCTCACATTTATTGCTCGGTATTAAAGATTACTTGTATTAGAGATAGATTATTTGCCACAAAGAAAAAAAAACACCATGCATTTGCATTTCATCTGGTAAACAGACGTTTTTAACTTCTACAAGCTCTCTATGGGATGTGCTATATGGATACAGTAGTATTCAATGATGTTAAAATGTAAATGTAACAAAATTACGACAGCTATAGGAGGTAAGGTTTATACTTGACAACGGATACTTTCAATACGCCGTAAGAATAGCTCTCTAGGCGTCCTATAATTGTCAGACAGACTGTCCAAGGTGATTTTTGATTGCTTTTCGACAAAAAATCACTCCTCACTGGCACATACACTGATAATCAACCTGAAACTGTGTGAAGTGAGGCCAATCGCGTAGTAAGGAGATAGACGTTAAATTCATAATCTTCCGTTCAATTGAGATCATTCCAATTCAATACTATTTCCCAATTAAGTTTTACATTTTTAGTCAAAAACGGCACCAAAGGGTACGTTACGTTGTGTTATATGTTTGTTTTTTTGTTTGTTAGTTTATTTGTTTGATGTTATGGCTAGCAGGAAACACCGCCACCATTTGCACCTCAACTACAGATCGACTTGCCCATTCAACAGAGCACATCTGTCCCTTACATCTGAACTTTGCGAACAGTTATATCAAAAAATAATATATGGAATACTACTACTTGCATTGCTAATTACAATCGGGTTGAAGGTCTTTACAGGGTAATGAAATATGCTGAAAAAATCACCAACCTCTCGTTTATTAAGGACATGTGAAGAAGTGAAGCGTTGTTTCTTCATAAGCCTAGTGGAAAATACTACAGAAAAATAAGTAAAGAGGGCATAATCATTATTTCACGGCACGCTTTTAAATTTTGGTGTTTTTGTCCCCCTTTTCTATCTAGCATTTGTGATTTGAACTGCGATCTGTCGCCACAAATATGACGATCATTGATACACCCATTCTTCACTGACTGACTCTTTTAGGAGGTGTTATATTTGTCAACTTACGGGTTACAAAGTAAAAAGTTTGCTGGCTACCTAAACTTTATAGGTATTTTAATTTCCTCAAGATTTGCACGTTTTCTTGAAGGCCATTTCATATCGAAGTAACAGGGCGATTCCTTGAATTTTCCAAGTTCATTTGCTACTACCAAATATTCGAAGTATTCCAATGACGTGTATTATGGAATGTCTTTGTGACCATGGAATCTGTTTACATTTCATAAATGTTTCGCTTTATAAACTTACAACCATGGAGTTTTCGATACTAATTGACATCAAAGCTCTCTTTAAAAATATTACCGACACATAAATTTCCTTTCAGCTGAAAAAACATACAATTTTTTTGCAAAGGGAAAATGGTGAAGTAAAGACCGTATGTTATTTGTTGGAAATAGAATGTGTGCTACCCCGTAGTATAATCTGTGTGCTACTCCATGATCCATTGTATAATGTATGTGTTACCCAATAGTACAATATGTGTGCAAGCCCATTGTGTAGGTTGTCAAGAGTTAAAGTTTTGTTGGCAAACTCGGCAATATGCGTACCAAATGAGATACTGTGCATTGTTATCTGATCATCGATTTATTTACTGAACAATAACCGATCTCTTACAAACATTGCACACGGTGTAGAACAAGTGACATTTTCAGAAAAAATAGGTGTAATGATCGAATAAGGACACAATACATGTTTTATAAATTTATTCTGTGAAGGTACAATATTCACCAGTACAGGAACGTTATCAAGGACAGACGAGGAAGAGTTCCGTCGAAGACAGCTTAATTCTACCATGGAAGTAGCTATCTAAAGAATTCTATGTAATCGTAGGCTCATTGTTTATATTGTTCGAGTTCTTTACATTGTTCATAAATGGATGCTTACGTACTTTATGTGGTTCTATGCTTGAATTGCCTTCGTTAAGAGAAGTTACGCAATATGTTTTGTCTCTGTCGTGGCTGATTATTATTCATATAGTCACACTCACTGGGTAGAAGGACTGTGATATAATCAGGCTACTACCAGAGAAACTCTGGAAACTCCTACTCCTTCATATCCTATGGCAGACTTACGTAACCAAACACAAGAAGTGCGTCGGGTGATAGCCACGCATTGGTCATTTCCTTCAAAGCAATACCAAAAGGGAAGGTTAGAGACTGGTCAGTTTCTTCGGCCTTGGGGAGGCCGGTGGATTATTTTTTTGCGGACATCAAAAAGTGGCTGACCCTCCATAATTTTTCGGTTACATTTTTAACATTCGGTCATTCTGTGTTTTAATGAAATTGGTGTCGTGTCAGTTTCTAAGATAGGGATTCCAAAGTGTCAATTTTATAGTTTGAATACAGTATTTTGAATGAGTACAGTATGAATGAGCTGTGAATGTATTCCACACTTTCAACGCATAACCAAATGTCCACATAAATTGATGTCAATCATTAATATCCAAGAGAAAAAAGCTGTAAATCAAAAACTCTTATGTGTGTTTAGACTTGCCAGGCATCCAATTACATCTCCTGAGAAGCCATAGAGAGCTATTTTCATAAGTTGAAGCCAAATCTGATTCGCATTCCAGTGTCTGAGAAGATCTTTCCGTGAAACATTGAAACCATGAAAGTACAGTTAATAATGACAAAAAAAACCATGAAAAAACACCTTTTTACAAAAAGGTAAATAGTTGCATCGATGAAAACGAACTTTGTTATAGAGAATTTTGAAAACCAAGACTATGTAATATAAAACGTGAACGAAATTAGAATCACTAATGTTCTAATTAGTTTGGCAAATGTTTGATTTAAATTGGTGATTAATAAAGAATGATGTCAGTATTTTGATCTAACAAGCATCATATCATCAAATGAGAAGTATTCTCTATAAAGTGACTCTTTCTTACAGATAAAGTGTTGGTTCAATGACTATAATATGACTTATTCATGTCTTATAAAATGTAGCTTTTGTAATGTTCCTGCGTTAATACAAGCTCTTGCAGTTATAATCAATTTTTCTATCTTTTCAACCATAATTTAATTTTGTAACTGAATTTTCATACTATTGCCTTATTTGATAATTATATGGACGCTCAAGTCCGAAATAAAGATATAATAAATAAAAATAAAATAATATAATAAGCTTATTTTAATGCGTGTGAGACGGCTATGGTGTTGACTCAATCACTTAATCCGCTGATACGGACAGCGGATTAGCAAGTTGGCAATGTTTTCGGAGCAATTACTGTGATGTATACACAAGTTGGAGAGGAGATAAGGACTTGTCGGTAATAATAAGGCAGTCAGACAGTGTAGAGTTGAACTCTTTATTTGAAATATCACAGTCAAAATTAATAAAATCAAATAAGGTAAACCGTTGCACAAAAAACACCTTCCTCCCCACCCCAGGGGACTTTCCCCTGTACCCTGTGTAGTCGGTATGGGACTTAGAACGTTTATACTGGAGTCTGGCGATTTCCTTCTCCCTAACAAGGGAGATCAGGTCAGCATCAAACCACTGAGGGAACTTCCTTCTTTTTATGCGGACTTTAGGAACAGTGCCATCTATAGCTGATTGTAAAATATCGTAGAAAAGTTCTACATCTTCGCCAATGATTGAGCTGTTCAGAAAAGCAGACCATGGAAGTGTGGAAATGGTGGTATTTAAGTGACTGAAGTCCGCGTTTTTGTAGTTGTAAACCTAATGATCACTGTAAGAAACCCGCTTCGGAACTGCCAGATTAACGTCACATTTAAGTGGAATGTGGTCCGATGGGATAAGAGATTCACAAAGTGCGACGGAGATTTCGTTGAAGCTTGCCAGGTCGAGTGTGTGTCCATTACAGGTGGGATGACCGTTTACTTGGTGGAGATTGTGTTCATTAAGAGTCTCAATAAATCTCTCGGACGATGCAGAGGACCATGCACTCGGAACAAAGTGGTCCAGCTCCAAATCAGAAACCCAAGAGATGTCCGGTAAATTGAAGTCTCCTCGCAGTAGGATTGAGTCATTTGGCGTACAAAGGTTACTTATATGGTCGATACTGTCATCTAAGAAGTTAAATGACTGAAGGTTGGAATTTGGTGGCATATAAAACAACACCGAGGTAAAGATTGGTGTTTGAAAGCTTGAGTTGGATCCAAATAATTTCAATATTACTGTTAGAATCAACATCAGGACATTGGTGAGCTTCTATGTCCGATCTGACTGCAATGAGTACTCCACCACCACGAGACTTGCAGGTAGTTGGTGTGTCACGGTCGCGGCGGAAAATAGAGTATTGACTGTTCAGAAGTTAACTACAGTTAACCGAAGTGTGCAACCAAGTTTCTAGAATTACGATCAAGTCAAACACTGCGTCAGAGAATTGAATGTAAAATTTTGGAAGCTTATTAGGACTTCTTCTATTTTGATAGAACAGCCGTAGAGATGAGTTTGCTTTTCTTTCACGGGGTCCGGGATTTGATTCGATGTCACCACATGTCAGCAAGTTTTTAAAGCTGGCAACATGGTGAGGATAGTATGAAGTCTTGGAGTGACTATGCTTATATGGTAGATGTTTTACTTGCAGTGGAAGACCATGTGGTGAAGTGGACGGTGATACACAGGAGACTGAACACCTGGTAGTTATGCAGATAGTGAAGACAATAGCGAGGAATACCTTGATCATTGTTTACAGTAGCTGTATTCGCATATGAAAGAAGGAACTGGAGAGCAAGCTCAACATGGATCAGTCATGGATGTCTATTTTTTACATCCATGGATCAGTGAACTGGTCAGTGGGCTGCAGTGGAAAATAGACTTTTCAATATAGAAGTCCGAAAATTTCCGGGAAATGTCTCGGAAACAGTCCAGTGTGGTCACACCTCATTCAATGCCAGGCAGGAGAAACCGTAGGACGATTGGAGGCGTCTTGTGAAGGATATTTTACAATAAGGGAGCTCCGTCACACAGTGTCCACACAGCCTCTAAACTCCCCATGTTTTGTCGGCTTCTTCCCGTTTATGACCATTCAAACAAGCTAACAAGCTGACTATCAGTGTTGAAAAGACAAACTTCATGATCTTTAAAACATCGAGAAGAAAGGTAAATGTGCATGGCAGGATGGAAATTGACGGATGTCCCATAGAAAGTGTTCAGTCAGCAATTTACCTTGGGGTTTCACTTGATGAGAACCTTACATGGAAGTCTCATGTCCAAAAGTTGTAAAGGCTATAGCCCCCAAAATTGGCCTAATTTCACAGTTAAGGCATTATGTACTGTTACGTGCAGAGAAAACGAACAAAAGGGTGAACTCAGCAGTTAACGTTTAAACAAAATTTATTACGAAATAAAACTAATTGCTAAGTCAGGGATAGAGTACAAGCTTTAAAAGTGTACAGACTACTTATCTCAGCTGGGACGGCAAAGCTCCAGTCTCAGAGTTGTAACAGTCAGTTGGATGAATGAACAGTCCTTGCAGGCTTGAAGTTGCACAAAGTCCACAGTATAAATCCAGCGTTGGCAGTGAAGGTCTGAAAAGTCTTGAGAATGACTACTGCTGGAGTTTAGTAACACACAAGAGACACGATCCCAAAAGTCTGACTGGAAGCTGAGCACGTCCCTTTTATAAAGGCATATAAGAACAATCTAGAACTTTTATTGACATGCTAATTACTGTTCTAAAATTATCTCCCTTACACAACTAATCAACTTTCCAGAACATTCCAAACATGACTAATTGAATTCAAGGTTGTTAGGTCATCAAGGGCAGTGACCTTGAGAATGTTCTAGACTAATTGAACTCAGGTCATGAGTGTGGGGGAAATGACCTACAGAACACACCCCCTCTTCAAAAAAAGAAAAATTTTCGAAGAAAAATCTCTTTTACAAATGTCTTATTAAAAGTGTGAACAACAATAAACTCTCAATACGAGAGAGACAGTCCGCAATCAAATTGTCTCTGCCCTTGATATATCGAGGTTAAACTCCTGTAACATTAAACTCAACCTTAGCAATCTCTGATTTTTGCCTTTTAATTTCTCCAGGAAAACAAGAGGGTTGTGATCAATATAAATCACTATTGACTGATTTGAAGAAGTAACATAAACTTCAAAATGCTGTAAAGCTAATATCAAAGATAAACACTCTTTTTCAATTGTAGAGTAGTTTCTCTGCGATTTGTTAAATTTGCGTGAAAAGTAGCAACAGGATGATCTATACCATGACTATCCTCTTGCAATAAACAGCACCAGCAGCCGTATCACTAGCATCTACAGCTAATTTGAATGGCAAAGTGAAATCTGGTGCAGACAACACTGGAGCACTTTGCAGTATGGCTTTAAGTGTATCAAATGCCTGTTGGCATTGCTCTGACCAAACAAACTTTACTTTCTTTTTAAGTAAGTTAGTCAAAGGCTCAGTAATTGTGGAGAAATTTGGACAGAATTTTCTGTAGTAACCAGCCATACCGAGAAAGCGCATCAGTTGTCGTTTGCAGTTTGGTATGGGAAAACTTGAAATGGCACAGATTTTGGCATCAACAGGTTTTACCTCACCCTGTCCTACAGTATGTCCGAGGTAAGTCACCCTCGCCCAACCAAACTCAGATTTGGCAAGGTTGACAGTCAACATTGCTTTGCTCAGTCTCTCAAAGAACTTCCGCATGAGCTTGATGTGTTCCTCCCAGGTGTCACTATACAGGACAACGTCGTCAACGTAAGCTGCACATCCGTCTAGCCCGGATATGACGTCGTTGATCATCCGTTGGAACGTTGCCGGAGAGTTCTTCATTCCGAATGGCATCACCTTGTACTGGAATAATCCGTCTGGTGTAACAAAGGCGGATATTTCACGAGCACGATCCGTCAGAGGGACTTGCTAAATCCCTTTAGTAGGTCAAATTTCGTCACACACTTGGCTTTTCCCACTCGGTCGATGCAATCATCAATCCTCGGGATTGGAAAGTGTCTGTCTTTGTTAAAGTGTTGACCTTCCTAAAGTCCGTGCACATACGATAACTGTGGTCTGATTTGGGACAAGTATGCACGGCGAACTCCGGTTACTTTACTGGGTTCAATAAAGTCATTGTCCAGCAGGTATTTGACTTCTTCCTGGAGATATTTCGCTTTTGTTGGATTCAGTCTGTATGGATGTTGTTTTACAGGCTTACTGTCCCCAACATCAACGTCGTGATAGATGACGTTTGTCCTCGTTGGAACATCTTGAAACAGGTGTTTATATTCGTGGAGCAGTTCTTCACCTGTTGTTGTTGTTCTGGCTGGAGGTGTGCCAACTTTGTAGACTCCATTCTCCAGGATTTCTGAGTTCTGAAGCTTGACCGAGCCCAGCTTTGAGTGTAGAGTATTTTCACTCAAGTCAGTTTCAGTATCACTATCTTCATAATGGCCAGAACTGACTGCACTGACAGGCTGAGTTATAGTAGGATTATCCCTATCCAAATATGGCTTAAGCATATTTATGTGACATAGCTGTTTTTGTTTTCGCCTGTCAGGTGTTATTATGATGTAATTTAAATCACTCAATTTCTTATCAATTAGGTATGGCCCAAAGTAACGAGCATGGAGTGGTTTGCCAGGAATTGGAAGTAGAACAAGAACTTTTTGACCTGGTTCAAACTTCCGTTTTGAGGTGCTTTTATCATATTTGGTTTTCATTGACTGCTGAGATGACTCAAGATTTTCTCTGGCTAATTCACATGCTTTAGAGAGTTTGTACGAAAATCTGACACATATTGCAAAATATTCAGACAATCATCATCGTCTGATAGGAATTTCTCTTTAACGAGCTTAAGTGGGCCACGGACTGTATGTCCAAATACAAGCTCAAATGGGCTAAAACCAAGAGACTCTTGAATTGACTCTCTAACAGCAAAGAGCGAAAGAGCAAAAATGAATTCCTTCATCCCACTGCTTCTCTGTGTCAAAACAGTAGGTCCTAATCATGTTTTTCAAAGTTTGATGAAATCGCTCAAGAGCACCCTGACTTTCTGGATGATAGGCGGATGACCTATACTGTTTAATGCCTAGCTGATCCATTACTTGTTGAAAAATACCAGACATAAAGTTGGAGCCTTGATCGGACTGGACACATTTAGGGAGGCCAAATAAAGTGAAAAATTTGACTAAAGCTTTCACTATAGTCTTTGTCTTTATATTTCTCAGTGGTATGGCTTCTGGGAACCGAGTTGATGTACACATATTGTCACATGTACTCATTTCCTGATCTTGTTTTTGGTAGGGGCCCAACACAGTCTATTAGTATCCTACTAAATGGTTCTTGAAATGCAGGAATTGGCTGTAAAGGGGCCTTTGGAATGGTCTGATTTGGCTTTCCTACCATTTGACATGTGTGACAAGTTTTACAGAAATGTGCTACATCCTGCCTGAGATTAGGCCAATAAAAGTGACTGAGAATTTTATGATAACTTTTCCTGACTCCTAAGTGACCAGCCCAGGGCGTTTCATGGGCCAGGCGCAATATTTCAGCACGGTAGGGCTTTGGAACCACAATTTGATGTTTTATAGCCCAATCGTCATCAACCAAGACATCTGGAGGTCTCCATTTACGCATGAGAATACCAGATTTTGTATAATAGGAAACAGAGCTATCTGAAGTTTTACCTTCATCATCTACCCTGTCAAACAAAGACAAAATATCTGGGTCTTTGTGTTGTTCTGCAATGAGATTTGATCTAGAAAATGTCTGACTTTGGTCAGCAGAAGTTTTACTGGAAGTTTCAAATCCACGAGGGATAACGGAATGATCCGTGTCAAACACCTGACTGAGAAAGGTGTCATTTAAGTCAACATCTGTGACATTATTTTTGAGAGTATTTTGATTCTCGGAAGTTTTCTTTGACATGGCTCGAGTAATGGCACATGAAGGAAATAAATCGGGTATCTCTTGTTCAATTGGCTCTGGATCCTGATCTAAACTAGGATTATCAGTCACAAGTGGATTAGTAATGACCTTGTCCCCAGCAAGGTCGTTTCCAAGAAGAAGGTGAATCCCTTCAAAAGGCAAAAAGGGCCTAATACCTAAAGTCACAGGTCCAGAAACAAAGTCCGAAGACAAATAGACATTATGGAGAGGAACAGGAATAAAGTCATTGCAATCTACCCCTTTAATAAGAACTTTAGAACCTGAAAATGACTTTTCAGAAAACGGCATGGTATCTGCCAACAAAAGAGACTGGGAAGCCCCGGTATCTCTTAAAATTTTGACAGGGTAGCGGAAGAAAATCACTAGAAAGTGATATAAAACCATTATGATAAATGGCTCGAAAATACCCATAATGCTATCTTGAGAAGAATTGACCTTGACCTCATTATGGGGATAAGAGGGGTTTAACCTCAGAAAATGTGTTGCACACATTATTAGACTCTAATTGAGTTGATGAAGAAATAAAGCGGTGGGCTTAGATCCACTTTGACCACTTTGACCTTCACGTTTTCTTTTCAATTTGAAACAATCTGACATTAAATGGCCGTCTTTCTTACAATAATTACAAGAAAGTGTACCGAACTGTTTGTCAGAAGGAGATTGAGACTTGGGATCTGATGATGTGGGAGTGTTACTTGAACTCTGTGAACTGTTGTCATTTGATTTTCTACTCTCCTTTGAAAAATTCTTGGATGAAAAGGAGAGTTAAATTTACCTGCATTGTTTCTGTATGAAAAGGACTGGGATGGTTTGCTGAGAAATGAAGATTTGTGGGTCAATGAATAATCATCGGCCAAACGTGCAGCAACCTCTAATGTATCTGCCTTTTGTTCATTGATAAACGTCTTGATATCACTCCGGATGCACCTTTTAAATTCCTCAATCAAAACGAGCTGTCGTAATTTGTCATAATTCTGACTGACCTTTTCAGAAGAACACCAACGATCAAACAGTTGTTCTTTTGTTCGAGCAAATTCAACATAAGTTTGATCCTTTCACCTTCTCACAATCCCTAAATTTCTGACGGTAAGCTTCAGGCACCAACTCATAACCCTTGAGATTAATTCCTTCACAGAATCATAATTTGAAGCCTGCTCTACTGACAACTGAATGTAAATTTCTCTGGCTTTACCCACCAAAGCACTCTGCAAAAGCATAGACCAGGACTCCTTAGGCCAATCCAGACTCTGAGCAATTTTCTCAAAATGAAGGAAATATTTATCAACATCCTTTTCTTGGAAAGGGGAACTAACCTGAAATACTTAGTGATGTCAAAATTGTCTGAAGGGAAGAATTTTCCTGACTTTCTAAGCTCTAAACGTCTCATTTCTAACTGCAGTCGGTGTTCTGCTAATTCTCTTTCCTTTTCTTTTTCCTCTCTTTCTTTCTCCCTTTGTCTTTCTTCCATTTGCAATTCTTTTTCTTTCATTTCCAATTCCCTCTCTTTCTGTCTTTCTTCCATTTCTAATCTTTCCTGCCTATCTTTCTCTCTCTGTCTTTCTTCCATTTGTAATTCTTTCTCTCTCATTTGTAATTCTAGCTCTCATTTGTAATTCTAGTTTCTTGATCTCCAAATTTGTCTGCATTTCTAATTCTAATTTTCTGAGTTCAGAGGTAGACTCGGGCTCATAATCTTTTAGGCAGACTCCTCAAAATGGCCTGATTTAACTAAATGTTTTGCAATCTTGAACTGTATTTCTCGCTTGCGCATAGATCGTTTAACTTCTACCTTAAGGAGAATTGGCCAGTGTTATGAGGTCGTCTTTTCTGAGGGAATCAAATGTGTCCTGATCAAGGTCATCCATTTCCTCTGGTTTAAATTCCGCCATGATTAAATTTCGCTGAGTTCACAGTGTAAAGTAGTTTTGAAAAGCTGTCAAAATGTTGTCAAACGGCTCAAAATATTCGTATCCCGGACAAGCCCCCAATTTGTTACGTGCAGAGAAAACGAACAAAAGGGTGAACTCAGCAGTTAACGTTTAAACAAAATTTATTACGAAAATAAAACTAATTGCTAAGTCAGGGATAGAGTACAAGCTTTAAAAGTGTACAGACTACTTATCTCAGCTGGGACGGCAAAGCTCCAGTCTCAGAGTTGTAACAGTCAGTTGGATGAATGAACAGTCCTTGCAGGCTTGAAGTTGCACAAAGTCCACAGTATAAATCCAGCGTTGGCAGTGAAGGTCTTGAAAAGTCTTGAGAATGACTACTGCTGGAGTTTAGTAACACACAAGAGACACGATCCCAAAAATCTGACTGGAAGCTGAGCACGTCCCTTTTATAAAGGCATATAAGAACAATCTAGAACTTTTATTGACATGCTAATTACTGTTCTAAAATTATCTCCCTTACACAACTAATCAACTTTCCAGAACATTCCAAACATGACTAATTGAATTCAAGGTTGTTAGGTCATCAAGGGCAGTGACCTTGAGAATGTTCTAGACTAATTGAACTCAGGTCATGATGAGTGTGGGTAAATGACCTACATAACAGTACCAAGACATATCCTTCTTTTGTTATATAATTCACTTATTCTACCACATATTACATACTGTATTGAATATGGGGCAATACATTTACTTCGTATCTAGAGCCAATACTCTTGTTACAAAAGAAACTTGTCCGTCTGATTACATTTTCTGACTTCCGCGCTCCCCTCTGCCATTTTATTCCAACAACTTCGAATCTTAGATGTTCATCAACTCTGTAAACTTCACACATGTTTGTTTGTATATGATCTGCGTAAAGATCATTTTGCCCATGATATACATCATTACCTAAATCCAATTCCCCATGATTACACCACCCGCTTCGCTTCTCTTGACAATTTCTCTGTTCCTAAAGTTCATTTGACACAGAGTAACACAACTTTACGTATGCTGCAACACTTCATTGGAACTCCCTACCAAATCATATCAAAAATATTTCAGATAGAAGATTATTTGCAGCTGCTTTAAAGGCGTACTTGCTCATGTAATTTACTGTGTATTGTATTTTATTTTATTGAGTATTGCAATCTTCTTAATTTGCAGTTGACATTTAGTAAACTACTATTATGCTCGTTTAAAGGTTTCTCATACGGTTACACTTGAACTCGCTATAGTAAAATCACATTTGTTAGGGTCGTGGACTTGACTAGTTCAAATAGAACTATTTCCATGATCTCACCAGAAATACTTTTTGAGTTTACTCCTTTGCTATGTACGATGTTCGTGATCTTCTGGAGAAATAAATTACAATTACAGTTACAATTACCAAATTCCCGCTCTGCAGCTACGGGAGATAGTCAGCTGTTTATCGGGCACTTATCGCAAGCCCACCGCTAAGAGCCATTCAATTTCACGAACTTTATGTACGTCAGATTGTCAATCTGTTTTCGGGTAACGTTGTCGCAAACTGCTCGCTGACGGCCAACCTATTCTACATTCTTCCATACGGAAAATGTCGAGGTTTTTCCGGGCACACCTGTGGTCTACTGTCCCTTGACAGCGATTCCAATCTACTCGATTTTTGTACGGGGAATTTCCAACCTCTTTCACGGCATACCTGTCCCCGGCAGCCAATGGAATGCAATTCCAATCGTCGCACTTTAAGCACGGGAAATTTGTCGCCCTTTAATTAGTGCACTTGTCGTCCAATCGCCGCTACACGACATTCAAATACCCGTGCTTTTGGTACCGGAGATTGTCAGTCTTTTACCGGACAATAAGTTATCCTGGTCCGGCCACTGAGATTTTTATTCACGCGCTTATGTACGGAAAACTGTCAGCTCTTTCTCGGATACACCTGTCGCCAATTCCCGCCGCCCGACTTTTTAGTGCTCGCCAAGTTTAGTGGTCGGTATTGCAGAACCTTTACCGAGCACATTTGTCCCCTAATGCCCGATACTCGACAACATACATCGGCTCTGTTAGGACTCGATTTGACCATTCTGAGCAGTACCACCCGACATTCAAATACCCGTGCTTTTGGTACCGGAGATTCAGTCTTTTGTGATAAGCGGACAATCAGTTATCCTGGTCGGGCCGCTGAGAGTTTTATTCACTCGCTTATGTACGGAAATTGTCAGCTCTTTATCGGATACAACCTGTCGTCAATTCCCGCTGCCCGACTTTTTAGTGCTCGCCAATTTTAGTGTCGGATATTGCCAAACCTTTACGAGCTCATTTGTCCCCTAATGCCCGATACTCGACAACATACATCGGCTCTGTTGGGACTCGGTTTGACCATTCTGGAGCAGTACCACGAAGACTTTCTTAAGCTTGTATCAGCACGGCCGTCAACTGCCGCGGGGGAAGATATCAAACTCCCCTACAACAATTCCACACCCAGGGAACACACCAATATGCATTTCCGCTATGTAATTTTTGATGACATATTGAATGGTAAATTTCGTTTTAAAAAGAAAATTAAGCTAAATTGATCTTTGACATATATACATATTGCCATCTGCAACAAATGTAGAAGCAAAATAAAATTTGAACATTTTTGTCTTTATTCAATTTTCTGACGGGAGGTTGGTAGCACTGCACCGGCATACTTGTTGGCTTCTTCCCGTTTATGACCATTGGAATTCCCGCACTGTAGCTACGGGAGATAGTCGGCTGTTTATCGGGCTCTTATCGCAAGCCCACCGCTGAGAGCCATTCAATTTCACGGACCTTATGTACGTCATATTGTCAATCTGTTTTCGGGTAAAGTTGTCGCTAACTGCTGGCTGACGGCCATCCCAATCTACATTCTTTGATACGGAAAATGTTGAGGCTTTTCCGGGCACACCTGTGGTCTACTGCCCGTTGACAGCGATTCCAATCTTCGCGATTTTTCAACGGGGAATTTCCAACCTCTTTCACGGCATACCTGTCCCCGGCAGCCAATGGAATGCAATTCCAATCGTCGCACTTTAAGCACGGGAAATTTGTAGCCCTTTAATTAGTGCACTTGTCGTCCAATCGCCGCCACCCGACATTCAAATACCCGTGCTTTTGGTACCGGAGATTCAGTCTTTTGTGATAAGCGGACAATCAGTTATCCTGGTCGGGCCGCTGAGAGTTTTATTCACTCGCTTATGTACGGAAATTGTCAGCTCTTTATCGGATACAACCTGTCGTCAATTCCCGCTGCCCGACTTTTTAGTGCTCGCCAATTTTAGTGTCGGTATTGCAGAACCTTTACCGAGCACATTTGTCCCCTAATGCCCGATACTCGACAACATACATCGGCTCTGTTAGGACTTAGTTTGACCATTCTTGAGCAGTACCACGCATACTTTCTTAAGCTTGTATCAGCACGGCCGTCAACTGCCGCGTGGGAAGGTATCAAAATCCCGTACAACAATTCCACACCCAGGGAACACACCACTATGCATTTCCGCTATGTAATTTTTGATGACATATTGAATGGTAAATTTCGTTTTAAAAAGAAAATTAAGCTAAATTGATCTTTTGCATATATACATATTGCCATCTGCAACAAATGTAGAAGCAGAATAAAATTTGAACATTTTTGTCTTTATTTGATTTTCTGACGGGAGGTTGGTAGCACTGCACCGGCAAACTTGTTGGCTTCTTCCCGTTTATGACCATTGGAATTCCCGCACTGCAGCTACGGGAGATAGTCGGCTGTTTATCGGGCTCTTATCGCAAGCCCACCGCTAAGAGCCATTCAATTCAAGGGCCTTATGTACGTCAGATTGTCAATCTGTTTTCGGGTAACGTTGTCGCTAACTGCTGGACGACGGCCATCCCAATCTACATTCTTTGATACGGAAAATGTTGAGGCTTTTTCGGGCACAACTGTGGTCTACTGCCCCTTGACAGCGATTCCAATCTACGCGATTTTTCAACGGGGAATTTTCCCAGCAACCAATTGAATGCAATTCCAATCATCGCACTTAAAGTACGGGAAATTTTATCGCCCTTTAATTAGTGCACTAGTCGTCCAATCGCCGCCACCCGACATTCAAATACCCGTGCTTTTGGTACCGGAAGATTGTCAGCCTTTTACCGGACAATCGGTCATCCTGGTCCGGCCGCTGAGATTTTTATTCACGCGCTTATGTACGGAAAATTGTCAGCTCTTTATCGGATACACCTGTCGCCAATTTCTGCCGCCCGACTTT
This sequence comes from Ptychodera flava, assembly GCF_041260155.1. Classification (NCBI taxonomy): domain Eukaryota; kingdom Metazoa; phylum Hemichordata; class Enteropneusta; family Ptychoderidae; genus Ptychodera; species Ptychodera flava. The sequence goes on from NC_091936.1 coordinate 3,821,245, forward strand.
TTAGTCCTCGCCAATTTTAGTGGTCGGTATTGCAGAACCTTTACCGAGCACATTTGTCCCCTAATGCCCGATACTCGACAACATACATCGGCTCTGTTAGGACTTAGTTTGACCATTCTTGAGCAGTACCACGCATACTTTCTTAAGCTTGTATCAGCACGGCCGTCAACTGCCGCGTGGGAAGGTATCAAAATCCCGTACAACAATTCCACACCAACGGAACACACCAATATGCATTTCCGCTATGTAATTTTTGATGACATATTGAATGGTAAATTTCGTTTTAAAAAGAAAATTAAGCTAAATTGATCTTAGCATATATACATATTGCCATCTGCAACAAATGTAGAAGCAAAATAAAATTTGAACATTTTTGTCTTTATTCAATTTTCTGACGGGAGGTTGGTAGCACTGCACCAGCATACTTGTTGGCTTCTTCCCGTTTATGACCATTGGAATTCCCGCACTGTAGCTACGGGAGATAGTCGGCTGTTTATCGGGCTCTTATCGCAAGCCCACCGCTGAGAGCCATTCAATTCACGGACCTTATGTACGTCAGATTGTCAATCCGTTTCCGGGTAAAGCTGTCGCTAACGGCCGGCTGACTGCCATTCCAATCTACATTCTTTGATACGGAAAATGTTGAGGCTTTTCCGGGCATACCTGTGGTCTGCTGCCCGTTGACAGTGATTCCTATCTACGCGATTTTTCAACGGGGAATTTCCAACCTCTTTTTGGGCATACCTGTCCCCGGCAGCCAATCGAATGCAATTCCAATCCTCGCACTTTAAGTACGGGAAATTTGTCGCCCTTTAATTAGTGCACTTGTCGTCCAATCGCCGCCACCCGACATTCAAATACCCGTACTTTTGGTACCGGAGATTGTCAGTCTTTTACCGGACAATAAGTTATCCTGGTCCGGCCGCTGAGATTCTTATTCACTCGCTTATGTACGGAATATTGTCAGCTCTTTATCGGATACACCTGTCGCCAATTTCTGCCGCCCGACTTTCTAGTCCTCGCCAATTTTAGTGTCGGGTATTGCCAGACCATTACCGAGCTCATTTGTCCCCTAATGTCCGGTACTCGACAACATACATCGGCTCTGTTATGACTTGGTTTGACCATTCTGGAGCAGTACCACGAAGACTTTCTTAAGCTTGTATTAGCACGGCCGTCAACTGCCGCGTGGGAAGATATCAAATCCCGTACAACAATTCCACACCCAGGGAACACACCAATATGCATTTCCGCTATGTAATTTTTGATGACATATTGAATGGTAAATTTCGTTTTAAAAAGAAAATTAAGCTAAATTGATCTTTGACATATATACATATTGCCATCTGCAACAAATGTAGAAGCAGAATAAAATTTGAACATTTTTGTCTTTATTCAATTTTCTGACGGGAGGTTGGTAGCACTGCACCGGCATACTTGTTGGCTTCTTCCCGTTTATGACCATTGGAATTCCCGCACTGTAGCTACGGGAGATAGTCAGCTGTTTATCGGGCACTTATCGCAAGCCCACCGCTAAGAGCCATTCAATTTCACGGACCTTATGTACGGCAGATTGTCAATCTGTTTTCGGGTAAAGTTGTCGCTAACTGCTGGCTGACGGCCATCCCAATCTACATTCTTCGGTACGGAAAATGTCGAGGCTTTTCCGGGCATACCTGTGATCTGCCTGTTTACAGTGATTCCAATCTACGCCCTTTTTGTACGGGGAATTTTCAACCTCTTTTCCGGCATACCTGTCCCCGACAGCCAATTGAATGCAATTCCAATCGTCGCACTTTAAGTAGGGAAAATTTGTAGCCCCTTTAATTAGTGCACATGTCATCCAATAGTCGCCATCCAACATTCAAATACCCGTGCTTTTGGTACCGGAGATTATCAGTCTTTTACCGGACAATCAGTTATCCTGGTCCGGCCGCTGAGATTTTTATTCACGCTCTTATGTACGGAAAATTGTCAGCTCTTTATCGGATACACCTGTCGCCAATTCCCGCCGCCCGACTTTCTAGTCCTCGCCAATTTTAGTGGTCGGTATCGCTAAACCTTTACCGAGCACATTTGCTCGACAAACATACATCGCTTCTGTTAGAACTTGGTTTTTTAAATAATAACAATAATAAATATGCTTTATTCCCATTCCAAAGTGTAAAAAAACAACACTTACAAGAATAGTCATATAAAAGTATCAAGACATGTCTGGGAAAACGAGAGTGAAAAATAGTTGTCTGCAACTAATCGGTTTCACTTCAGTACCTGATTGTTTATCAAATGCACAGTATGGGCTGACTATTATGACTGAAATTACATAGAATGTGCAAATTAACCTTTCGATCAGTAGCCCAGCAACGAGATGTTCAGCTCTCAGGAAAACAAAAAAGCAGATGTATGTGACATATACTTGAACAGTTAAAAAGAAATCATTTCAAAATTTGCAAAATGGAAATATTTGTGAAAACGAAAACCAATGGATACAATGTACATTAATGGCTGCTGAGAATGTTCTGAAGATAATTTCTATATTCCATTTTTAAAGCGATATCTGCCAGATATTTCTCTTATATAACTGGGTCTGTCATTCCAGAACTTTGTTGCAGCATATTTTACAGTAAACTCACCTGCCTTGTGTCTAAATTTTGGTACGGCTAAATCGTTACAAACACTTTGTATTGTGCTATACGTATGTCGAATCGAAAGGAAAAAATCTTTAAAAGTATCTGGTAGTCTATGATTTAAAAAGCATCATGTACAAAAACTGCAAGCTGTAATTTTGTTGCTTAAAAAATATCTAAAATACCCAGTTTCTTAAAAGGTGGTGATGAGTTTGCGCTATAATCACAAGGGTCATTAATAACCATCTTTTTGGACCAGAAAAATATCATTCAAATAAGTAGGATAAGTATTTCCCCAGACTTCCAAGCCATACATTATTTGGGTAGAACAACAGAATTGTATACAATACAAGTTAGACTTGGTTCAAGTCTGTGATTTGTGAATATATGAGTGGGGTGAACGCGATGATTTGTGTTGTGTTTTCATGTGAAACACGTGTGGGGTGAACGCAATTAGTGGGGTGCACGCTATACAGGGGAGTTTCTCCCGGCAGAAACTAACTCATGTACTGCGCAGACTCAAAGGTAACGCGTGCAATTCATCGGAAGGAAAACCTGGCCTGGGGCCTTGGCTGCTAAATTCCAAGTAGGTTTGTATGAAATGGGAGAGACACAAGGGAAACTATTGATACAATTTGTTTCCAGATATTCACCGACGTGAACCAAGTCTAAATACAAGAGTGAAAAGCTGTATTACATGACGTAATTTTAAGAACACACATGTTAACTTACTGATTTTCATTCTGACTTGTACAATGTGATGTTTCCATGATAAATTGCTATCTATAGTTACCCCTACAAAAGATGCACAGTCCACTCTTTCTATTATTTCATTTTTCATTCGGAGTGACCAGTCACAAACACAGTCTTTTCTATTACTTTTTATGATTGCATATTTAGTTTTTTTAGAGTTTATTGTCAGCCTGTTAGCATCGCACCAATAAGTCACATCTGATAAATAGCTAGAAACTAGGTTCAAGTCAATTTGGAAGTATTTTGTACTGTGTGAAATAGATTTGAGTCATCGGTGTACAGTCTAAAGTCTAGAACATCAGAGGAACAAGGGAAATCATTAACATAAATAAGAAACAACGTAGGCCCTAGGATTGATCCCTGGAAAACGCCATATTAAATAGATTTTTTTGCTAGAATGTACACCTTTGATGCTGACAAACTGACTTCTAGAAGACAAGTAATTCTGAATCCATCGCAAAGGTAAGCCTTTGACACCACAGTACTCTAACTGAGACAACAGAATATCATGATTTATATTGTCAAAGGCTTTTTAAAAGTCTATAAAGATACCAGTTGTAATATTACCTTTGTCAATTTCTTCTAAATGATGTTGAGATAAGCTAATTTTTGCGAAAACCATATTGGTGTTCATATAAAATATTATTCTGATAAAAAATATAGCATCAGTTTATTTACAATTTTTTCAAAAATTTTGCTGAAGACTGGTAATATGGAAACCGGCCTGTAATTACTCACACCATCTGCATCACCTTTTTGTATATTGGTATGATCCTTGAAACTTTTAAGTCATTGGGAATTTATTCCCCAGTTAAAAACGACAAATTTATGATATGACAGAGTGGCTTAGATATTTCAGAAATTGCATCTTTCACAAGCCTTTCATTTATGTAGTCATGGCCAGTCACCTTACGGGTATCAAGAGATGCAATGGTATTGACAACATCACTTTCAGTTACAGGGTGAATAAAAAAGGAACGCTGAAATGGAGTGTGCAGATTAGTTGTGAAATTTGTGCCAGCAGCAATATCTATTTTGCTAGCAAGATTTTCACCAATTTGAACAAAAAATCATTAAAATGCTCTACCATATCACTCAGCTGGGAAAATATTACTGTATGACCTTCAGAAGTAGCAGTGCTTTGATTTGGAACTTTGAGTTTCTTGTAAGTCTGTTTACCCAAGATTTCATTGATAATTCCCCACATTTCTTTTGTGTTACTCTTATTGGCCATTAGCAGATTTGCTAAATAACGCTTTTTGACTCTTTTTAAAGTATTTGCCAAAGTATTTCTATATTTCTTATAATTACTCAAAATGGTTCCTTAAAATTATTCTTAATTAATTTGACATACAAATTGTGTCGCATACGTATTAACTTACGAATTTCGCCTGTAATACAAGGCTTATTCTTCATTTTCTTATTTTTACCCTCAGACTTAAGTGGTGCATGTTTAGAAATGATGTCACAAATTTTTACACAGAAAATCTGATATGCAGTATTTACATTTTCATGGCAAAGAACATCTGCCCATAATTCTATTTCAAGGTCCCTTGTGAAATCATCTTTCTTAAAGTTTAAAAAATCCCTTGGGAGGGTATGACTTGACTCTGAAGATGGTGTCCAAATGTTTTCAAAAATAGAAAAACTTGAAAATGGTCTGAAATGTCAGCAAAAATTACACCAGCGTCAATATAACTATCACAGATATTGCTGTAAATATGGTCAATTATGGTTTCTAAAGTTTGAGTAACACGAGTTGAGTTTCTAATTACTTGTTCACAGTTTAAACATGAAAGAGTATCTATAAGCTTATCAGCAGTATTAGAGAATTGGTTGATATCAATATTGAAATCACCAAGTAAAACACAGCCTTGGTATTTACGATTAATTTGACACAAAAACTTGTCAAGAGTTTCTATGAACAAAGCTGTATCATCATCTTGTGGTCTGCAAATAACACCAATAATGTATTGTTTGCTGATCTCTGCATCTTAATTCTAAGTTATATTCTTGCAGATTGTACATGTTTTTGTAATGAATTTGCCAGACTTCGTTCAAAGCAATAACCTTAAAAGTGTTTTTAATAGGCTACTCTGTTGAAATACTTGAGTGAAGTCGTGGAAATGTTTGTTGAAAGATCTGACATTAACATGTGAGACTGACAGGGCATTTTGTCTGTTAGAAAGCGTTTCATTGAAATGTGAAATACAGTAGGTATCGCTAGATACCTGGAAAAGATCTACATCTGGAACTTGTATATTCATTAAAAATAGCTTACTTTTTCTCAACTAAATTTTACACAAACTTACTTGATTTTATTTAAATCAGCTTCATTTCTGATGACGACAGACACAGCACCCTGTTCCTGTTACCGTTGTATGTCCATAAATATTTATAGCGTAACGCTTTCCTCTTGTCATTTACAGTTTTCATCAGTTTACGTTTACAGGGTGTTAGATTTTCATTGACGTATACTTTATTTCCGCTTGAGTATCCTAGTTTGTCCGTAGTAATGTCCTTGAACTTCTTTCTTTCGTTGTATACTTTGTCCCGCATTCTTTGTTCACAAATTTGATGATAATGGGTCGATGTCGTGGTTCGTCTTGTCTCCTATCTTGATTTCCAATTCCATGTGTTACTTCTATGTCGTCGATTGTTATACCTGGTTCTATGCATTTCACCGCTGATAATGTTATGCCGTCCGTGTTTTCATTCTGAGTCTGCAGGATGCCATGGATTTCAATGTAATGTTCTCGCGCCTACTGTACTGATTTTGATCTTCTTGGCTTTTTCAATTTCTGACATTCGTTGTATCAGTTCGTCATTCCGTTGTGTTGTAATCGCTTGTTGTCATTTTGTACGGTGATAATTTGAACTCTCATTTCTTCTACCAGAGTGTTGAAGTATTCAAGTGACTTTGTAATTGTAGTTTGCGATGATTTGATTTCCTGAATATCTTTGACCACAGATGGCAGGCGGGCGAGTTGTCTGTTGATTTCATTCAGTTTTTGGTCCATCTCGGTGTTGTTGCTCAGTGTCTGGTCTACTTGTAGTGGTATCGCTGCATTCGGTTTTGATGAAAAACGTTTCTCCTTGCATTTTTAAACAGAAATAAATCCCCCTGACAAAGCTAACACCAGATGTCTTCCCACAATCGTTGCATCTTGGCATTCTTTACTGAGCAATAATTTGCATTAAAACAAAAGCCTTCACCAAACTTTGGGGGCAATGTTCTTTTGTCTAGGGTTGTCATTCAGTAGTAAAATCAGAAAGTCATTTTTCCACCTTACATTCAGCAAATCTAGCCAACAAAGCTCTCCACAGTCACTTGAAGTATTCAAAAGGATGCTACTTCAATATTGATTTTTTTTTCTTTATTTAATTTTCTGACGGGAGGTTGGTAGTACTGCACCGGCATACTTGTCGGCATCAACCCGTTTATGACCATTGAAATTCCCGCACTTTAGGTACGGATGACGATCGACCCCTTTTGTACGGGAAACTGTCAACCTTTTTGCGGGTAAACCTGTCCCCGGCGGCCCATTGACTGCCATTGAAATCCACGCACCTTAGTTACGGGAGATTTGTCAGCTCTTTACTATGCGCACCTGTCGTCCAATTGCCACCGCCCGACATGCAAATACTCGTACTTTTGGTGCGGAAGATTATCAGTCTTTCGTCGGACACTTCAGTTACCCTGCTCCCCTGTCACCTCACATCTCAATTCACGCACTTTTTCTAAAATTGTCAGCTCTTTATCGAAAATATCTGTCGAGAAATTCCCGATTTTCTAATCATCGAATTTTAGTTGTTGCAATAGCCAAACCTTTACCAAGAACATTCCTCGCCTATTTTCCGATGCTCAACGGCTATGCCCGCTGACAGCTATTCCAATGAACGCACTTTTGGCACTTGGTTCAAGTCGGCGAAGTTTAACAAAATAAGCCCACGCATATTTTGTACCGAAAAATGTCAGTCCCTTATCGAACCTATATTCATTCATCTGATTGCTTATTTATTTATTTATTTATTTATTTATTTATTTATTTATTTAGTTGGTTGGTTATTTGGTTAGTTAGTTTGTTAGCTAGTTAGTTAGTAAGTAAGTAAGTTAGTTAGTTATTAACGACTTGCTTGGAACAATAAAACTTTTGCCTATAGTTAAAGTTGCAGCGAAAGATAAATACAAATAAAGAAGGATAGGACGAAACAAATACAAACGACATAAGATTCACGTAGTGTAATGCGACACCCGTTCATCTGCAGTATTCAGTTTCGGTCTTTGCCGACTAATTGAAGTTTGATAAAAAAGATGACTTTTTGTGACAATAAGGACTTATGGCATTTATTTCGATCCTCAAACTTGTCAACGATTCGTTCCTCCTCGCACGAAAATAACACGGTGAAACCCCAACCGTACCCCCATGCAGATACACACAACACATAACTTTGACTATAGACAGTACAGGGGAAAATCTCCTCCCCCTCCCCCCTACTGTCTGTGCTTTGACATTCTGAAGGAAGAGTTTAGGGGATGTGAGATATAGCAGTCAAAGAGGTATTCGACCGTAACCTGTATGAAAGGGAAGGTGAGTCCTACTATAAAGTTACTCCACAAACTAACTTGAACGGAAAGACTCATGGATGCCGGTCGTGGCCCTTGTGACCAGATGTCAGCAACCAACACAAATGGTATTGGACCTGCGGTAAAATAATAATGAAATACTTATATCAATCGATAAATACATACACCGCTTTCTTTCATGATTCTACTTATCAGCATTCCATTAACCATTACGATCTACAGACACAAGCAGATAGACAGCCAGGGCAGACAGCTAGACAGAGACCGACAGACAGACAGACAGACAGACAGACAGATAGATAGATAGATAGATAGATAGATAGATAGATAGATAGATAGATAGATAGATAGATAGATAGATAGATAGATAGATGAGCAAATGTTGCCTTACAGGGTCCGATAGCAAAACAAACAATGTATCCATAGACACAGGCCCGGTCAAACTGACATAGTCCCAGGGATCGTTGATGGCAGGGTCCTTGCAAGGAAACGGAAAAATAGGGTTTTCGTTAACACCTGGTGTGGAGGAATCACATTTTTGAGTTTTATAAATGATACTTGGTTTATCTATGAAATAAACTTTTTCATTGTTCGCTTCATATCCTTCCTGATACACATTATTCCCATTATAATGCAGTTCGAATTATAAATGGCAGTCTATGATGAAACTATAAATATTTTTTTTTTCAATACAAAATTAGGTAACTCTGTGCATTTATGTACACTTGATTATAGATATTAATGTTCTTGATTAGACTAGAGTGGTTATAAGTCCATGGTTGTGCCAGAAATTTGATATTGGAATTTTCATTCACCGAAATGTTGATTCACTGTACATGGTAGTCTATGAGAGAATATGCACAATTTTTTTCAATATAAAACTAACAATACTCTTGCATTTGTGTACATTTGATAATCGATATACACTTTTCCACCTGTTGCAAATATGTTTTTGTCTCTTGTCTTTCATCAGTTTTAACTGTTCAAGGTGTTTAATGTAGGATACCACTGCATCTTCTTTGCTTGTGAAACTTGTGGATAAGGTGTGTGTATTTAACTTTTGAAGCAAGCAGAACTGCGCTTCGAGAACGCGTTAAGTTCATTGTGGTTTCTAGGATATGGAACAGCGCGAACGATGTCGTTCGTACAAGGGTTCCCTTGCCAACGAAAACGCGGTAATGTTGAGTGCGTCTGACGTTTGATGTTCAAATTCTTAGCAACAAAACATTCCAAACATCAGCTTCACTGCAAATGTCGGTTGTTTTTTGCTAAGAATCCTCAGAAACGTTGTCAGTTTGTCTTCAATCGATCGAAAAGTCACGAGTTGTTAGGAGAATAACGATTCACCATGGAGAGACATCCAAGGATCTTTAGCGATGGTGAAATTCCATGTCCTGTCACAAAGGCTTTGACTGCATCCAGTACCGTCAAATCAAGACAGAAACGCAACCCGATGAAGTTTCTTAGAAGGCTCTTCCGATCACCAAGATCAAAGAAGATACCTAAAAACGAACCCGACAGTCAGGTGACGATCGGAAAGTCGCTTCATCACAAAGTAACGAACGGTGAGGATGCGATTATTGCAAAGTCAGGTGATGAATCTAAACCTTGGATCGATTGGAGTGATTGGAAGGAAGACTGCGAAACTGGTGACGATATGCAAAATAATGGAAAAGGAAAAAAGTCGTTCCGCCGACGTTTTCTGTCCATCTTCAGAAGACAGAGACATGCCACAGATGGTCAGGAAACAATGCAAAGAGAAAGACTGGAGAGAGAAGTTGCAGAGAACATTTCCTTCTATAAAGAACTTATCGACGAAGAAGAAACCCTCCTTGCAGATAGCTGTCTCAACTTTCCTGCATACGGCGGTGCTAGAGGTAGTCCCGAGTTAAACAGAATTGGAATGTACATCAAACAGATCGAGATTGAAAAGATGAGACTTAGAGAGGAAAGACAAGTTGTAGTCATGACAAAACCAGATTACGTACCGCCCTCCATCTTTGGTTCTATCAGAGCGGAACAAAAAGTAGTTTATGGATGAGAACTTGTGTCAATATGCGAAATTTCTCGATCAACTAAGAAACAGAGAGGCACTACAGCTTTCTTCACTGTACATGATGAGCCCAAGCTAATGCCGAACACATGAATGCAGAACAGTGATCTACGTATAGCATAACAAGTCATGGATATGGGACACATCATTAACTAAAGTTTAGCGATTTCTCTTTTATATTATTGCCACGCTTAACCTCATTTTGAATATACAACATATTACTTCAAATTTTCATTTATGTCTTTATATAATGCAAAGTTATTTGCTCTGTCAAGTTGGTTCACGTCAATAAACATTTCTGCTTTTAACATTACTGATTTTTTGGTGATTATTTGAGCTTTGATTTCCCTTCAGAAGACGTATTGTATACATCAGAAGAGACCTTTAATGGACAAATTGTTAAAACAAATGTTCTACTGGCCTGGTTTTGAAGGGAAAATTGCTTGAAGTCTGTATTATCCACACTGTGTTATTCAATCAGAAACAGACACGCATTTTTTTTCCTGACGGCTGCTCTATACCATTGGTTTCACCGTAACGGGCTGCTCTATACCATTGGTTTCACCGTAACGGGCTGCTCTATGCCATTGGTTTCACCGTAACGGGCTGCTCTATACCATTGGTTCCACCGTAACGGGCTGCTCTATACCATTGGTTCCACCGTAACGGGCTGCTCTATACCATTGGTTTCACCGTAACGGGCTGCTCTATACCATTGGTTTCACCGTAACGGGCTGCTCTATACCATTGGTTTCACCGTAACGGGCTGCTCTATACCATTGGTTCCACCGTAACGGGCTGCTCTATACCATTGGTTTCACCGTAACGGGCTGCTCTATGCCATTGGTTTCACCGTAACGGGCTGCTCTATACCATTGGTTTCACCGTAACGGGCTGCTCTTTACCATTGGTTTTACCGTAACGGGCTGCTCTATACCATTGGTTTCACCGTAACGGGCTGCTCTATGCCATTGGTTTCACCGTAACGGGCTGCTCTATACCATTGGTTTCACCGAACGGCTGAGAAGTTCAAGAAACGATTACAAAATTTCATGATGGAAAAGTTCGAAAGTCAGAAGACATTTTCTCGTACTTAAGTGTGAAAACGTGAGGGCCGACACAAAACCTTTCGTACAGATAATCTTCCATAAATAAGCATATAACATATTCTACCGCTCCAATTTTATTTCGATATAAAAAGTATCTAGAATACGCAATAATCTGATGTTTATCTTTGATCCTTGTTCATTCTCGTTTACCACAATTGAATATGTATGGAGTGTACATGAACATCGAAACACGGTCCCTCCACACCGTGATAGAAAGTAATCCCCTCTACTATCTATGTTCATAGACGCATATACGATGGCGACAATAGAGGGAGTTCATCTAGGTTCATCAAGACAGAGACACTGTGGTGAGCCGACTGGATTTGTATGTAATTGAGGCTTCTCCATGTCCAGGTTTTTTCAGCAGAGGAGACATTTAACTGAAAAATGGCGAATATCCTGTTTATATACTTGACCAAGCCACTTGTAGAGTTTTAAACAGAACAAATTAGGGACTGGTCAGTTTCTTCGGCCTGGGGGGGGGGGCGCGTTGGATTATTTTTGCCGACGTCAAAAAGTGGCTGACCCCCCCCCTATTCCAAATTTTGAAAACAGGGCGACCCCCCCAATTCCAAATTTCTAAAACAGGGTGACCCCCCCCCGGGCGCGACAAAGGTAAAACAAAAGATGGACATAAATTATATATATATATATATATATATATATATATATATATATATATATATATATATATATATATATATTATATTTTACATTTTACATATATTTATATTTTAAATAGTCATTCTATGTTTTAGTGAAATTGTTGACATGTCAGTTGTAAGATAGGAATTTCAAAGTGTCACAGTACATTTTGAATGAGCTGTATTTTGAATGAGCTGTGAATGTATTTCACACTTTCTCTGCTTAACCAGATGTCCTGAACTGTTGTACAGAAATGGATGTCAATCATTAATATCAAAGAGGAAAAAGCAGTGAATCAAAAACTTTGATGGGTGTTAAGACTTGCCAACCATCCAATTAAATCTACTGAAGAGCCATAGAGAGCTTTTTTAGCCAAATCTGATGTGTACAGTGTCTGAGAGGACCTTTTCTTGTGTAACATTGAAACCATAAAAGCACAGCTAATAATGACAAAAACTGCCTTTTTTAACTGTTATTTTGTTCATAAAAAAGCATCTTTCTACAGAAAACCTATGAAACAAAGGAAAATAATTGCATCAATGAGAAGGAAAGATATCTTGTCATTTTTCTATCTCTAAAATAAGTCACTGTATCAAATATATATTGTGAAATATTTGTGCATGTTGCTTTCTCATACTGAATTCTCACAGAGAACAGAAAAGTATCAGGAATTTGTCATCCTTTTCATATGAAATGCAGATTTCATAATGGTACACTTTCACTTAGCAAACATCAAGATATCTCTGAAAGTATGGCGCCCGAAGGGCGCGCCAAAAAATATGAAACATCCTGATATCTCTGATATATATGCCTTGTATATTAAAGTCATGCACCTGAAGGGCATGCTGAAAGATGTATGATATATTAAAGTAATGAGCTTGAAGAGCACGCTGAAAAATATTGAACATACAGATATCTCTGATGTATGTATGCTTGATATGTTAAAGTTGGGCGTGCTGAAAATATGACTGATTATTAAAGTTACGCGCCCGAAGGGCGCGCCGAAAAATACAACTGAATGATGAATTTTGTGGCTGACACTAGCATTTTAGGCAATGATGAGCCTGTGTCAAAATTCAAAAACACACTGACCCCCCCTATTGGGCATTTCAAAACATGGTGACCCCCCTATCACCAAAGTCAAAACAGGGTGACCCCCCCATGAATCCACCGGCCCCCCCCCTAGGCTGAAGAAACTGACCAGTCCATTAGCCGTTTCTTTTCTCTTTCCCGTCTTGTTTTCGTTGTTCAAAACAGAACATGACGAAAGAAGTCGAAGTGGGTGTTGCTGAAGTTGCTCGCTATAGAGCGATATCTATGAGTTGAGTACTAGTTGTATGACTGGGCACTCATTCAGGCTTACTGCTTTGTTATACAGTGGTTTGCTTTGAAGAATTGGCATTACGCGAAGTAGACATATTGTCTAAATTGAGGTGTTAACGAAAATGCACAAAGTACAACTTACACAGGGGACCCAGAGATCTGGTTGTTGTTGTTGTTGTTGTTGTTTGTATTGTTGTTTATGTTTATATCAATTGTGTTATTGTTGTTTACCAATAAAATTCAACGAACATAACTATTGTGTTGTTGTTGTTGTTTCAAAAGTAATTTAGGTGTCATAAGAAACACAACAATACACTATCATATTTGACCCAATCACTGTCCCGGACCGTGACCCAATGTGCATTTATTTTATTTCTCTTTTTACTCGGTCCATTTTTGCTATTTTTTGCAAAATCGAGTAAATCAATTCAGTTAACATAGTTTATTTATTCAGTATCACACTGATTATATTTCGCTTCGTCTTGATGTTACTCTGCGATTACTCTGCTTTTTCATATTCTGAGTGACTGGGTAAGTTGGTGTTTGCATGTTCATCCACAATTAACCGTAGGGGGCGCTATTCACCTGCACATTGTTGCTCAAAATGGTGGCGTAACAGGTGTCGTCTGGCGGCTGCTGTTTTGGGACAGTTCACCGAAGTAACCTTGGTTAGTTTCTTGCCGTTTAGTAGTTTTATTGCCTTCCTCGAGTGACGTGACTGTGTAGTTCGGCACAATTTATGATAACTTTTAATTATTTTTTTTCCAAAAGTGACGCTGCCATGCAGAGCTCGCTCGACCAGGCTTCGCCTTTTTGAAGTTCTTCACAGAATGGTCGGAGCGGCAGTGAACAGTACAAAAATTTTGCAGATGAGCATGATATTGGGATAACACATATATTACATGTACTAACTATTTGTTTTGATTTTATTCATAAAATCACATGCTAAATTAGCGACTGAAGGAATATTATTACAAAACGTGTCGAGGGCCAGGATCATCTACATCTATGTCAGCGCTTGAACTGGCATCTGCTTGACAACTGTCCGTGCGTGGCTGATTCTGGAAACGTTTGCATTGGTTGTTTGCAGAGAAAAATGGCCTGCCATCTAAACAAAAATTATTTGAATTTGTACTCTATAAGTTCAATGTTGTAAAAGATGGAAGAAGAAGTGGCTGATATACACTCACAACTGTTACAAGTGGGACAGCAGCTTGCCTTGAGGTATTCCATACTACCATATTGACAAATCACTGATATTATTATGTCTTTTATATTATAGGCCTGAATCCGAGTGTAAAGCCATGCCAAAGATTATGAAGAACAATGAGAGACTGACCGACTCTACGGAAGACACCTTTGATGTCTATGAGTTCAATGAACCTGATAATGAAGTCAAAAAAGGATCAGGCAAGCAATACAAACACAAGGTGAAGGTAGGTTACAATCCATCTACCAAAGTTGTTATTATTGCTTTCATACAAAATTGACTGCAAACTACCAGACAAAATTTTTTTGAATATTCCAACATTTCTCTGGAGCATCAAAAAGTCTTGAGGTGATTTGGCCGTGTGTGAGATTATCAGAAAAATAATATGTAAATCTGCTAAGTCAAAAGTACTGATAAATTTTATTCATATTGCATTTAGCATGTAGCTACCACATATAGGTACTTCCATGCAGGGTCTGCAGGTCATACATGAACTGTCCTGTCTCAATTGAGAGAAAAGTTCTGTTAAATGAAAGATTTTTTTAAAGAAATTAATCTATTTAACTGAAAAGCCATAACTAGACAGAGAACATAATATATCAATAGAAATAACAAAACCTATAAAGGAAATGTTGCCACTTTTTTCCTCAAAAGAGAACATTTTGACAATACAAGGATGTTAAACACATTGGTAACACTAACAGGTATTTTGACAGTCTAAAGTTTGTCAAGATTGGACATGAATGTTTGTGACAGAACGGGTAACAGCCAGTTCAATACTATCCTCAATTAGCTTTTGAGTAGGTGACATTCTGTCCACATCTAAATATTGCAACAATGCAGTTTGAAAGTAGTATTGTCCAAAGTTTTCATTTATATGTTGCATCAACCCTGCCTACTGAACTAATACATTGAGATTGCATGTCTTATGGCTTGCATTTGGCATAAATTTTGTCTCTTCAAACGGGTTGAAATTTAAACACAGGACTTGTCATGGTTGTTGTACACACGGTCCCTTGGGGGACCGTGTTGTACACGACTGCTTTGCTGCTGATCAGCTTGTACAGCATCACGTCCTCTATGCCAAATTGATGTACTACTTATTAACAAGTACTTTCTTTCAGTGTTGCAGCCAGGAATTGTAAAATCGGGGACTGTCCCGCTACCATTTATTTTTGGGGACATTTTTGCACATTTTGGGGACAACATGCATCAGTTGTCAATCAAATTTTGTATTATTTTAGTTTCACAAAACAAAATTCAAACTACCGGGACCGTGTTGCTATGCTTTAATTTCAGGCAATTGTAACAGTATACCATTTCTGCCTCCAATCAGAGCTCAGTTGGACTACAACCAAGTGCAGTGTTTTAGTTACCTTTAATCTGACACAGCTTCAAAAGTTCACAAAGGTCATCTTCAGTAACAGATATTACTTGCAGGCTACACCCATTGAACAAAGTCGACTCATGAGTGTGCCCGAGGTCACGTGTCCTGCAGTGCGCGAGAATGCAGGACAACAGGTTCTGTTTTGGTGACATTGTCGCAAGGGCCTGTCATGGCTGCAACACTGCTCTCTTTGACTCAAGACAGTGTTACCTACTATGTTTCTTGGCATAGGGCTGACACAAAACATTTCAAGAAAATTTTTAATGTGCTCAAATAGGTTGGAAATCATGTAGGTCAGAGGCCAATCGGCAGGGTGATTTGTCACATCCCTCATAATGTGTGTATGCTAAAGTATATTACAAGAGTGGTATTTGTTGAACTTTCAGCCTGAAGTGGTCCAGGGTGTACTTAATTTGATATTCAAAACTCAGCAAAGTATACAACATCTCAGAGAGAAGGAATATAAGTTACTTCAAGAAGACAGTGAACAAGGTAAAATACCATTCATTTCACATTCATGAAACTCTTTGAAATTCAGAGCACTTATAAGCATTCTAAGTTACCATTTGTATGGGACAAAATTCTTATCATAAAGACAAGGCTATTGGTGAAATATTGGTATCTGTTACTGTGTTTTCACATCAACACTATGAAGAACACACACTATTCTTTCACTTTCTTTGACATAGAATAATACCTTACTGCTTTCGTTAAGTGATTGAATGTAAAGAAATCATAACACAACCATCTGCTGCCGTTATCTGTATGCCAAGTGTGTTGATTTATGGTCATATGAGGTGTGTCAAAAACAAAAGTACTTCCAAATAGTCAGCATTTGTTAATGGCGCTGCACTGCCTCTCCTGCTTTCTGTAAATATCTGTCAACTAGTAGTACAAATTGAATCTTTACTCCAAAGTTTTCAGTATTTAAAGAATAGTGAGTGATGTGACAAACCAAAAGAAAATTTACGTTTTTACACCTTTGTTTTCATGTATACAGTGTGCATGAGTTCCTGTATGAACTTTACTGAACACAATTTCAGAATTTGTATCCATGGATATTATTGCTTTTCAGTACATGTTATGTGAAAAGGCCCAGTATGAAAAGGTCTTTATTAGAAACAGCTTTTTTGACCAAAGAACATGTGTTTGTGAGTAGCCTAACAGTTTCTTCCCTGTAGCCACTGAATTTCACAGTGTTTCTGATCACAGAACCCTCTATACAACTTCTGTTAAAATGTATGGGTTACATCTCTCTTAAAATCATAAATAGGAAATGCATTTTCAACTTAAAAATAATAAGTTTCTCAACTTGAACCTTGCTACTTTTGTTTGTTAATGTCATTTCTGAAAAGGAATCTCTTAGAAGTGAGAAAAATCGCCATTGTCAACATGAAGTACCAAGCTATTGTGAGCCCATAGTTGTGGACCAACCTTTCCCTTTGAATACACTTTTCCATTTTGGGCCCAGTTTTAAAAATATGTATGCCTAAGTAGTAATAAGATGCCTTAAGTTCGTACACAAAACTGAAAGATTATAACTTTTGCTCAGTCTTTGCTCAATGAACTTTCAACCAGTTTCTTACTGAATCTAGAATAAAAATCAGGGGTCGCTGTGCAAAGTTTGGTTCTAGAGAGACAAATTGGTTCTAGAGAAACATATTACCTAACATTTCTTATACATGTATTTTAACTTCAAAATGGCCACCATTCTACCGGTAGTGTCAACTCTATGGGGAAAAATAAAATTTTTGAAAAATTATGACGGTGAAAATTGTTCTTGTTGCAAGAGCCTTAAGAGGAGCCCACAGGTAATAGACCACAAAACTATTAAAAAATTTTGAGAGTCTGAATATCTGTCATGAAGGCACATTATAACTTAAATGGCCAACAGATACAGTGTAAATGAGTCTCTCCTTAAAGGGCCAGTGTCTATAACTTTTGATTATTTTATATCAATATTTTTGCTCTTAATGTCATATACAGTTTCTTGTTCTACTCCCCATAGACACTGTATTGATAAGCTGTAGTTAGTGTTTTAAAATGCTTTACGGAGTAAAACAGATACAACAAATACATGTACTTTGGTGAGAAAATCATCAAAAGTTACCACTAACTCTCATAACAACACTACACCTTAAGTTTTATGTCCCTTGTAAACTTTTTGAACATTGTAATATTTAGTTTGAAACAAGAAAGATTGTTTTAATTCAGATTGTTTTAATTCCAACAAAGATAAAGCTTTCAAGCATTATCTCAAGGAAATGTACAACTGAAAAGTTACAATGGATCTAGCAAATGTTTTCAGTCTTTACGGAGACACTGCTCATACTTGAGGTTGCTTTAAAGTAAAGATCAGAAACAGCACATCATGTAGATCAGATAAATTTACCATGATGATATTTTCACCCATCCATAGTCACATAACCTATATTCAGTCTATCGTTACGAGAACAAGGAAATGTGCAGTTTTCACCCAGTTCTTTGTTTTCACTTGACTTTTACCTTCTGCTACAGAAACGTTGTTCAATGAGCCGTTTCCATGAACTTATCATTGAAGATGTGTTTACATTTAAAGCATTAAGATTGTTTGAATTAAAATTTGGATGGAAAGTGTAAGCTGTTTGCAACTGCTCTGTCGTTATCAATTGATTTTTCTCCTTCCTGGAGTCATGCCCATTAGTATTTCCCAATTTCCACTCACCATGAAAAAGAGCTCCACATATAATTAGTCTCTCCCAGCAGTGTGCCCTCTAAGGGACCGTCTCAGATTGTCGCAGAAGTTCAAGAAACGAAATTCCTTCGTTTAGATCAGAACCCCCTCCCCCCTCCCCCTAAACGAAACTTCAAAAGTGCGAAATGTTCATGTCTGCCTGAGAGTACAATGTTGCATTTTGCTATAGCCACATTACAATTAAAGTAATCGATCAGATTTGAGTACTAACAGGGCATTTTACCGCATAAAAGTTTCATTTTATTTTACTTTCCCTTTTTGCATCTCTTGTGCTGTTCTTTGTCTTTGTGAACACGCAATCTGTACTTGGTAGGGGCGGTAAATAAGCGAGAAACTTTGACAAGTGGGCCCAGGCATGTTCAATCATATTAAAACGACTATGACCAGGTGCATAACAAGTTACAATAAAGACATCTAGTGGTTAGAGCAGACGCTTATAAACAGCCCATTTTAAAAAATGATACTTTTTGTCTTTGTTTAATTTGATAGATGAAAGGTTTAGGATACAATGTTACTATCGGTAAATTGTGTTTGGGGCACAAACGAGATGGAAACAGTTACAAATTTGTTGGCATGAGTGTGCAGTTTTTCTTTTATTTAAAATAAACACGAAAACTTGTGATCACAAAATAAAAGTGCGAAAGTGAAGTTCACTAATTGAATGGAGGTCAAACCCCCTCCCCCCCTAAACGAATGAATTTTGCTTTTTGAACTTCTGCGACAATCTGAGACGGTCCCTAAGCCTATTTGGTGCGCCATCACTCATGAATATTTTCTGTAACAGTGTAATGCAAGAAAATTTTCAGTTGAATAGGAAATTATACATTGTGACTCAAGAAAATTTCACAAATTTTTCAATTGACACAAAAGTTTCCTAAAATCTCTTTTGTTAGAAGGCACACTGTCTCCCAGTACAAGAGCCGTTGCCAACTACTAAGCACATTGTCTTTGTTTTATTAAAACCAGCAAATGACTGAATCCTGCTTCCTGCCTACCTTCTGCTGGGCTTTTTTTCCATGTTTGCTGTAAAGCAAATGTAAAATTTGCCTGCCTGCTGTTTTGAGAGGAAATTTACGGCTAGCTTGCCGTGAAAGTACTTGTGAATAGCTCTTTTTATGAACAGCTTAGGTTGCTGTCCCTAATCGTTGCTTCGTTTTTCTTGTCAACTCACATGAATAAATTGGTTTCCAGCAGTGTATGCATCTATATGTCAGTCCTGCTATACTGATTACAATCATGATTTTCTTCAAATATGATAAAAGCACACGTAGACTATCTCTCAACCCAGTTATTTTGAACTATATGAGTGAAAACATAATGACTATAGCATCGGCATTAATGTCTTTTGGGATGTAGTAAAATATGGTTTCAGGGAAGGCTATTACCCAGAGAACAAGTCATTATCCTGGAATGGCAGCTGCAAACTGAGCTGATTATTTTGAGATTGCCATGGGTACAAGACTCCATGGCTTTGTTGTGTATCTCACTCTCTGACCAACAGTCAATTATAGCAGACTGTAACAGCCATTTCACTTATCTATAATCCTAATTTCCATATTCACCATATGCTTTTGACTGATGTCAAACTTTCCTCAAGGACATCATGCTATGACTTGAAACATGTACATCAATAAACGCTATCAGATTATTGCCTTTGGGTTTCAATAACTTCATATATTTTTACTTTGGCACACTGATGATAATACAGAAAGTAAAATACCAACACTTCATTTAAAATTGTCACTTAATGATAAACATTATCAGTGTACAAGATGAAACTGTATGTGTCAAGAAGTCTATTATGATTGACCCTGTGGGAATTGAGTCAGTCAAAATTACTTCTTCCATTGAATAAAGTTACCTTTCCAAGAATTGCTTGGAATATTCATGGAACTCTGGCATGCATGTACAGTTTATGATAAAAACTGTACAATTTCTTTTCCTATGAGCACGAAATGCGTGTGACTTCATTGCTATGTTGTCAACAACATAACATAGATTACATGTGTATTCCTGCAATCTAGATCAAATGGCATGGCACATTTATCAAAACAAGTAAGATATCACTTTCCATCTTATAATATAATATAATGTTTACAAGAAGAGCCTAATGTTTTCTTTTTTTAATATTTGTTATGTCAACCAAGCATTTAGATAGCAGGTATGTCTAAGATTGGAATAGAGTGAAAATTCTTTAATTGGTGCTGCGTTGTCTATGTGCATCTTAATAGTGCTTTTTGGAAATATTGTATAGCGATTGCTTTTAATTCTTCACTCTATTAGAATTTTTATTAGTCTTAGTGTGTCATATGAGCTGGTTCTGGAAATATGGTATTATTATGAATAACCTGAAGTTTGTCGCATCTGATCCTGCCCACTTGATTGCAATCATTTGGCTGTCATAGGGCATTGAGTTCATGTACATGACATTATTTCATTACATATGGAAGTCATGAAGACAAGTTTGGTAAAAACTATTCAAAATGTAGATACCAATGTAGATTATGTGATTATTTGGACTGAGTTGAATTTAGTACTCCCACAAAACCTCCAACTCATTCTTTGGAAATTTACAAATTTAAATTATAATAATTCAGTGATAGGAATGTATAAAACACAAGAAATTAACGAAACGTCTTGAGTTCCTGTTTATATTTTCATAAAAAACATGAATTGTTTGTTATCACAAATCATTTACACACAGCTATAGTTTACATCTTTTCATAAGTTACAATAAAGACAGTTTCTCTTGGAATTTATTGATTCCTTACAATTGGAATACTAATCAGTTTTATCAACTCAGTGCCTTTACACAGGCCTTATCTTGTCAAACAGTACCACAGGATTGCTCCATATTGTGAGGTTGACGTGAAGAGAAATGTAAAGATCTTTTTTGCATTTTCAGTGTGAAGGAATTTAACCCTTTGACCACCTTTGTTTGTCCCAAACTCATTTTTATCAACGGTGATTGTGGAGCTGTTTACAGGGATTTAGGGATGAAGAGCCACAATTTTCCTTGACGTGTTTATGGAAATTGCAGATCCTACTCTATACTGGAGATATCCTATAATCCACTTTCATTTGATCAGTTTTAGATTTCCCGACAGAGTCTGGCATGTCTTACATATGTAGACAAATAGGCGAGTTTTGCAAATTTTGCAAATATACTTTGAAGATTGCCATTCTCCAAAATTCTCATTCTGCCTCAAAACCTGCATCCTAAAAACTCCAACTTAATCAGGAATCTTCCAATTAGTATTGTGTGAAGGAAAGATAATTTCCATTCAATTTCAATTTACAAGCTAAACACCCACAAACTAATCAAGATTTTTATCTGACTTCAACTTGTGACAGCTAGCATATTCCTTCATTTACGTTGTTTTTCAGAAGTGACGGGCACTGTTGGCAGCAAGGTGTCAGCTCTAAGGAGCACTGTTGGCAGCAAGGTGTCATCTCTAAAATCAAAGAAAGATAAAACTGAGAGCAGACATGGTCCAGGTAACACTAATAAAAGAGTACTTGATGTATCAGTGTCTTCGGCATCTTGTATTCAACTCAAGAAACTGAAGGTAGGTTGGTATAGAACCTGCTGCAATAACAGTAAATGCAATTGGTGTATCTACAAACGACTGGCAGTATTTATTCAAAAACTTGGTCTATACATTAGTATCAATACCTTCTAACATGACAATAGTAATAGTAGAAGCAACATTCATGATTGTAGCAGAAATTGTAAGCATAGTTAAATCAGGAGATATTCACTTTGTTTACCGTCAATGACAACTCAGTATTGTCAATACTGGCGTAGTAAGTAGGTAGTAGCTAGTAATAGTTGTTAACAATGATTTGTGGTTTGACAAGTCAGCAGCTGATTCAATCCTGTGTTTTATGCCAAAGTTATGTCTTATTGTGTACTTGGATACCGAATGAACACAGTAACAAGGTGAATGAAAACATGAACATTCATGCTTTCTGTCATCACATTCCATTCCAAATCCAAAATATTCTCAATAATTGTATTAAAACAGTTGTGCTTTTTCCTTCAGTTTCATGATTTGCAGAGGACCACATAGTCATAGATCTTGCCATAGATGTCTAATTTAACAAATAGGTTAGAGTGACAGCAGTAAGGGACTTTGTCAACTTTGTCATGACAGACTAACAATGAAATGTTTACGTGCATCTGATGATAATGCATTGTTGAGATATTTTCACGTTTGATCAGAATGGAAAATAACTTATTGTGTGCCATGCATTTAAGCAATAAAGCACACCCAGCGACGGTATACCACGAGATTTTGACCAGTTCATGACATATATGCACGAGCGATAGCGAGTGCATATATGAAGTGAAATGGTCAAAATCTCATGGTATACCGTCGCTTGGTGTGATTTATTGCTATTACATCATACAGTATATTGAAATTCTGGCATGGAACGTCATAAAAGGAATTTTCCTCAAGCTGAGAGCTAGCGTGCATGCCAGCCGTGGTATATTGCCAATATACCACTGTTCTTTTCGTGTCTCGACCAATCAGATCGCTGTATTTGCACCATCAATATACTGGTATGATATAATACACAATATATAACCATAATGTTGCCATAATAAGTTTCAACCAGGATTTATGTTGACTTGACAACTTGAACAATAATTTATAAATTTAAATTAAATATAAACTGATGGTTGGCATTTTAGTATTCTAAAGGGAATATGGTCAAAAAATGTCATTTAAAAGGTAACACTCAGAATAAAAATACTGACAGAATTTTGTTAGCTAAGTCATTGTACTTCACAGCATCTGTTGTCATAGGAAAGAATATAGCGTTTGACATCATTAAAACTTTTGACATTTTCAAAACCTGCCCTAAGGCAAAAAGCTTTCTCTGGGCTGTCTGTGAAATAAGATGGAACAAACTAAACTTTTGGGTGATTAGCCAGGGTGGCTATTCTTCTGATTTGAATAATGCCACATTTATAGTGTCTTTCAGACATGCCTTCATTACATCTGGCGCCACTGAAATGATTGAATTGAAATTTGATACGAGGAATGTTTCTGTACATCAGCCGAACTACAGCAGTGATTTTTGTATTCACATTAGTGTACAAGATAAAGTTAATACCGTTAATTATATCTTGCGGAGGAATTTTCTGTAGCATTCTATTTTCCCAAGAATTTGTCCAGCATATCCAGGATAGGATGCATTACATAGGTGCTATGGATTTTTTCCAACATTTTTGAAACAGTTCAATGACATTTTGATCATACATGTACCCTGGTAAACACTCAGTACATTGTTCATACAACAAAGAACAGCATAAAAATTTGTTTGACCTCAGTGTCCTGGAAAATGACAACTGGTTCATTTATTCAGCAATTTCTCCAATTCCTGTTAAAATGAGTTTTTACTGAATAACTGCTTCACTTTTCCTTTGTCTTTGGTGATATGAAAGTCATTTGGTGAAACACAGTCAGTGGTACATCTTACTGTCCAAGATCTTCAATGTGGAATGTAAGTCCTGTAACTCATGTGACATCATCATCAGCTGTCAGCTGACTGACAGTTAGCATTTCAACATGAGATGAATTTGCCATACAAGAAAGCCGTGAAAGGATAATGCTTGAAATTTAGGGTCTCTGCGTCTCTGTGTTTAATTGAAAAAACATCACTCTGACACCGATTCCATATCTCTCATTAATGATCACAATGACGAATTAGTTTCATGCTGTTGTTATATGTACTAACCATCTCATGAGTCCATAATAGAGACAAAGTCCATCTTTTCTGTCATCCAGGTATCTGTTTTATTTGTTGTCATCCGAGTATCTTGTTTTAAATACTGCTCATCAGACATACCGAGACTGATTTCTTCAGATCATAACACATGGATGTAACCTATGACAATGTCAATATTGTATTGATGTTTGTTTTGCAATAGTATCAATTGGTATGGTATCAAGTTTTGTCATAATTGTCTGGCTGTTCAGGCAGATATTTCAGACATTCCTGAGGGGATTTCTTCCAAACCTTGCACAAGGCTGTCACACCATGGAGTACATAATGCATTTTAGTTTGTTTATTGATACAATCTAAAATGCACCCAAGCAACCTATTCATTTCTTGGCATCTGTTGATGGCAAATAGTGAATTCACGTACAAATCTGAATCCAAAAAATTGTCCTGCATTGTCAAAAATGAGTAGAAAATACTAGGATTAATGACATACCCAAATTAGGTCAGGTTACTGGACAAAGCATTTTATACCAGCATTTTATATTTGGCCACAGCAAACCATTTGGAAATTTGAATACATCATGAGACATATACTTAGATACTAAATGTGCATATTGTAGACAAATTACCTCTGCTCACAAGTTTTTCCTGACAAAATACCACCAGAGTCTTACTGCATGGGGACTGTGTCTTCAATGATGACTCGTTTCTTGCTTGTATTTCCCATCAATTTAGCTTTCTTTCACCGCCAAAGATTATCTTGCACTTAGTTGATTACAGCATGATTGAAAACCTACAAGACATCACCAAATCTGTTTCCAGTGTAACATGATATATCCAAGTGATGTTGGCAGATAAACAGCAAAATCCCAATTCAGAAGAATATGGAATTGTCCATCTCATTTTTCCTTACTATTTTCATATTTTGAATGTGATAACCATGCAGAAAAAACGGCAGTGTTTGTGCACAACATAATATGACAAGACAAGTACATGCATGCACTCATCAATGTTTCAAGGTGCTGTGGATCAAAACCCTGCCTCAGTCTTAGGTTACCACCTCATACCCCGGATAATACCTGATAAGATAATTCAATTGTCAAATTCATTTTACCATAACTTATTTCACAATTGGACACAAAACAGAAATAACATTTCAAGGTTCATGTCCTTGAATAAACCCATTACATTTTACATTGCAACAACATTTGATGAATGCATGTTGCCACATAAACAGCATTTTGATAGAAATTGTATTGCTGTGACAATGTACCCTGTTTCATTAATAGATTATCACTTAAAAGTGACATTCATGATACTTTGGAAAAACCTACAGGGGTCTTAGTAACTAGGCAACTGTCACCGCACTGATGATTTCAAAATACATATAGGGTTGTACTGGGGTATACATATGAGAATGAACTGGTAAAGTTAATTCTGCAAATAAGATACGGAGTTCTCAAGGATGTTTTTTCTATCTTAAAAATTCACTTTGCTGTAACAACCATCTTGTAATGTATATCAGATGTATGCTTCATCAGTTTTCACTCTGTGTAATCTACATGCAGGAAAAGTACGTATGCTATGTAGTTCAATTTTATGTCAAGGACAAAGAATGTTTCATGTGTGCTGAGAAATAAACTGCATTTCTTTTTAATTATGCACTTACGCTGCATGAAATGACCGATTAAGTCTTTGACATTGTGTAGATTACAGTTAAATCTGTAGCTTGCCTTGGAGGAACACAGTTGGAGACACACTGTTGTCCTGCTCAGTAAACCAATGCACTCACGTACCCTGACATTCAATTTGAGCTGAGTCGTGTCTTTTTAAAGAAGATTTTGATGAATTGTAGAACGATTGGATGAGCAGTAATGGCCATCCTATAATTAATCACCTCAGTGTCAACCTGAGAACTCTGCAGGCTAACGGAGAGATGCTCTTTGGTCATAAAATCTTCACAGTAATTTGTCAGAGGAAGAATAATTTAATAGATCAGCCGTGAGTTTGGTTTA
Organism: Ptychodera flava; assembly: GCF_041260155.1. Classification (NCBI taxonomy): domain Eukaryota; kingdom Metazoa; phylum Hemichordata; class Enteropneusta; family Ptychoderidae; genus Ptychodera; species Ptychodera flava. Next base: position 3,847,425 of record NC_091936.1, read on the forward strand.
ATTTTGATGAAAAGTATTACAATACTATAAGCTATACAAGAAAACTAATTGTAGATATTGTCATCAATTTTTGAGGATAGCATGAACAACACTGCTTTAGCCCAAGGCTGAAAATTAATGACATGTGCTATGGGAGACTGAACGTAGATTTTCATGGTATCAGTTAACTTCATCTCTAGCTCTAGGGGAAATAAACTTACAGGCTGATATATAGCATTATTTTGTAATTTGGGGGTAAGCATTAATCTGTTTTATTCAAGTCTAATTTTGTGGAGTTCATCTGTATCTTTGATTTTACTAAAATGATAAATTTGAGTTATAAACAACTATAAACAGCTTGTAATTTTGATATTTCAAGTGAAGATTCATATTCTGACTGTGAGTAGGTGAAATATTCTGCAGATTCTTCAAAAATTGAGCAAAAGTTTTAGACAAATAAATTCAGACTGGCATTAATGAACTATAATCCCTTCAGAAAATATATAAAGTAGCCTTGAGGTGTAAACTAAGTACAATACATGCTGGATATGACTTTAATTGTGCAGACAAGCATGTACCAGTTCATTAATGCATGCATGTTTCTTTTTCATCGCCAGTATAAAATCAAGACAAGTGGAAGTGTTCAAGATGAAACCATAGGACTCATTGACAGACAATCCAGTAGAAGAAAGTGACACCCTGTTGAATAACTATTCCAAAGTCTTCCAGTAATTTATTAACTATACTGGAACAAAGTGTATTCTGTTGATATTCTCTTGTACATCTCAATAAAACAATTACAGATAGCCTACTGATAGCCTTTGATGTGTCAAATAACCTCATATCTTGCCAGTTTGTATTTTATTCTTCAATTGTCTTCGGACATTTCATCTATTTCTGTGCAGTCTATTCTTACAGATTGAAGTATCAGTATCTCTGCTCAATTGTATTCTCATCTTTCATTTGTTTTTTGAATAAGAAATGCGTCTTTTTGTTATGTGCATTTCGACAAAAGGATACAATTGATGATATTGTGAAACACTACATTTGCTTATGCAATAGAAAGTATATGCAGTATTGTGTTTTGATTAAAATTGATCGTCTATAATGTGATGTATGTTTCATTTCGCCACCTAGAAATTGTCAGAGTAAATCAGTTACCAAGTTGAAGAAATAAAGCTGACAGACTACATCAAAACAATCCTTGGTGTTTTATTATGGTGTCATTGCAACATGTTTTGTCACTATGATGGTGTCATTATGGGTACAGAAAATCATATTATGCATGTACAGTGAAACCTGTCTAAACCAAACCCTGTCTACTGTCAAACTCGAAACCTGTCTAAACTGAGCCCTTTTCCCAGTCCCATTCCAATAGAACTCTATGTTAAAAGGGCCTCTATAAACCAAACACCCTCTACAAAGCAAACACTTTTCTTAGTCCCTGAACGGTTCATTAGTATGCTTGATAACGTGATTCATGTCTGGTTTGACATAGATATCAGACTGGTAGGTCGTATCTTCCCCATGATGGTGGATGCTTGCTGTAGATTGCCTCAGACAAAGAATAATTGGAAACAACCCCCTAGGACATCATATACTGTGAAAATAAGCATGTGCCTAGGGAGGCTAGTGCCATGTCAGGGGATGTGTCCTGTGTAATCCGAAGTACACTTTAATCTCAATGTGAATTTGTATAAGATGGGCCCCACAGATTTAGATTACTTATCACAGTGATGCTGATAAAAACTAGGCAAGAACTAATACTTTCATCATCAAAACATATCTAAAAATAGGTCATTTTATTCTGATGAAACCCGTGTAAAATTCATTGTTCAAAGCTGCTTCTATTATAACACTTTTCTTGATTTATTTAATGTGAAATTATGTACTCTCTTCAAATCTTGTGATTTTGACATCTAGAGATTAAGTTGGCGTTCATTTTTAAAATGATGGAATACTCCGTAACATCAGTAAAACTAGTCAATGTCTCACACACAATCTAAAAAAATCCTTGATTTTATTGACTCTGATGTCTCTGGATCAGGGCTTATCACCAAGACTTATATCATCATCCTACATCTCTTTATCAATATTTTAAAAAGCAGTAGCAAGATACATTGGAAATGTACATCTCAAGGGAATAGGTGATCCAGATTTGTTCATTGTGAGCTTTCTGCACATTGGACATATACAAATTACTAACAATTATGAACTAGCTTGCATTGATATTTGGATTTCAGTGGATGGCATCACTGGCATGATTGCTTGCAAAATTTATAGTCTTATTTTCACGACTGCTTTTAGTCTTGGGTGCATACATAATAGTCACATTTAGGACACCAACTGGCCAATCACAATTGGCATTTACCTCTTTATTCCTATCATGAAATGGATTCGTTCTCAGATTATATGCGACAATTACCGGTAAAGCTTAGTAACTGACTACATAGTGTGTATAATGAAAGTTGCTGAATACTCTTCCCTAATGCACCATTGGTAGACATCAACAAGCAGACAATTTAACTATTACGAATTTTTAAAAACTGTGACCCCTCAGAATGACCTCAAAAGGCTTGGTCATGATACTTTTAAAAATATTTGGTTAACTTCTTTCACGGAAAATATTTGTACAAGGCAGTAGCATACTTTATTAGGATATTTGTATCTTGATTCATACAGCTGATACGTCATAGATAACTTGAATAATGATAATGGCTTTTAAGTTTCTACTGAAGAGGAATGATATGTGCATTATGGTTCAGTGTGGCCTGTGGACTCTGTAAGGAGCAAATTTCAGTGGATGTAGTGTCTGATTGGTGTAATGATACTGTCAGTTCCACGTACATACCTGCAATAGTGACCTACGGGCAGAAGTGAGATCAAGATTTTTGAAATTGCTCTACAACATTTCCGTCTTAAAAGAAATCACTCAGCAATTTGGTTTATGCATAGACCGTCTTCTGCGACAATTATTATGGTTTATGGTATAGATATGATAAGTATTATATTTTAAAATAGTGTTAAACATGTTATGCGATTTGTGAGAATGACTGCACTAGATCAGATCTTTACTGCATTCTTGAGGGGGAGTTCTGAAAATATTGGCTAAGGTTGGGGAGGGAATTGAGACAAAAACTTGACGAAATATTTTCTCTTCCTTCACCCTGCCGTTTATTGTGCTCGTTCCCTGATGATTAGAATCATTGTTTTGAGTTGAATACCCGGGAGAGAGTCTCCACTTGGACAACATATATATTAAGCGATACTGCACAGTTCAACACGTTCTCAAATAGGATAGAAAGCTATATAAAAATATCCAGCATAGCAGATACACAAGCAACAAAACTTTCTGCCAAGACGTAAAGCGCATTTACTAACTTTGTACATCGGGACACCCACCTTCACGATGTTTGAAATGTTTCATTCAAGTATTACGCCATTCTGTACCTGAACAATGTGAAGGGAATATGTAATGTGACAACACTGACTGCTGTGGCGAAATTTTAACATCCCTTGAAACAAAAAAGGTAGTTTGATAGTATAGAAACTTCATATACTAGATATAAGAAGTCGAAGAAGTAGCAAATCCCTCGTCAGGCCGCCCCAACATAATGATGTGACCACAAGGTAGTGAAGGTACTAGGTGGGCATCGCAACACGCTTTGGAGTGTACGTGTCTTGTATCACGTTGCACGTTGACGGTGAAATAAATCTGGGTCATCATGATCGTACTCCACTGATTACAGTACATCTTGAAGTGCGATGCAAGCAAAGCTAGATCTACAAAATCTGTAGGCCTATATTTTGTTTGCTCTTCCAAGTCAACAGTTTTCTTCACAGCTGTCGTGTCTCTGGACACATGGTTCTTCATACAGGTGACTATTGGACAGATAAACCCTAAATCTTGAATGGAAGAATATTTTACATGACCTGGAATCGGATTTGCCATAGGTGTCGCCGTGTATCATCGTGTGCTTTCGGATGAGGAAATTTCATGTTTTTTTGGTCGCAATACAAACATGGCACAAATGCTATCATGTCAACATTGAATTGTTGGGACTGAACGTTACAAATGTGATATGTGATCTCCACACACAATTTTTAAGAAACTTATTTTCAACAAGTCGTTTGAAGAAGATATCGGGAATATTTCAAACGTTTCACCAGCCAGAGATGATACGTGGCCTTTGAATCAAAGAGATACCGTGAACATATCTTTCAGTGGAAACTAGTAATTCCAGAATGCGAGTATCAGAATGCGATTGCTTTTATTGACTGTGCGCGCGGGCTCCAATTCCCTAAATACATTTCAATACGATCTTATAATTCAGAAATTAAGATATTTACCGCTATAAGTTGCCCTAGTTTTTAATACGATTACTTTTTTTAAAGGACACATCGTTCAATCATAAATTAAATGTTTAGAAAGATAGTATAAGCGTTGTGAGCCATGCATTTCAACATGAAACGTGATAATTATGTCTTCATTGGCTCGATCATTTCTTGTATCTATTTTGCGACATAGCTATTAATTGCCGTGAATCGAACAAAAACAAATGAATGTTTGATAAAGAAATAAAATGTATGTAAGGTAGTCATCACAAATTTCCTCGCAATATACATAATCTAATTTTTACTGCTGAACTACAACATCTTATTCAACCCGGCAACAATATACACAATCCACCTCAGAGGCATTATCAAAAATGTGTCAGTATGATTTATATCAATATTCATCTGGTTAGTAAAATGATTCATGTTTGTCTAATATATTAGCGAACAGCAAAGTTCATCAAAAGTTCAAGCAATAGTTAAAGCAGCATTATATCAAAACTCAGTTGCAAATTATCAAATTTATTAAATGTATATTCACCCTTCCAAAGATGTCCAGTAAAGCGTACTTGGCAGAAGATAGTGACGTAATGTCTTCACATTCTCCATACAGGAGATGTATAGCTAATGATTGGTGAACAATAACCGGTCTGCTTTAACTGTGTGATGCTCTACATGAACTAACCCATAAGGTCAAACTTGGACGATTTTTATAGGGTTGACTATCCAATTAACGTAATTTAACAAAATTTATTTTCCGAAACTACATGTGTTATTATAACATAAATTTTGATGTTGAACACATGGCTACGTCACCGTAGCATGATCTATGTCTTTGGCCAATATAGTTCAATGGGATGATACCATGCTTAGCACTGCCTTTTCCCAGTTCCGATGGCAAACAGCTTCGCGTAATCACGTGACCTAAGACAGCGACGCGCCTCCAGTTTGCGTAGGAGAGTCAGTCAAAATAAATGTGCCGTGCTGAAAGCCACACATAATAGCGAAGCAGTCTTCAATTCTGAAGATCGCTGAGCAAAGGGATAAGACACATCAACGTAGTAAGTATTCTCATCAGGTCTCGTTTTATTAAGACTAATTCTCTCTGTTTTCAACAAGTGACGTTCAAACCGAGTTTCATTACATTCACATATTGCTATCAATCTATTTCAAAGGCTTCTCCGTTGCCATTATTTATCATTGATGTACATGATTAAGCGTTCATACTTGTAGCACACGATGTTGAAAATCGCATGATGCATCCATGCACAGCGATTGATAATTTGTCGTCGTTTTCACCCCAAAACTAACCTTCAAGCCTGAGATAGCATCCCGCCCGTCCAATATAATTTAAGCCATAGAAATGTGATTCAGAGTCGTTGACGACGGTTTCTGTAGGTGTAATGTTCACCAGTATAGGGTAAGTAATGTTACTTTGTTTTCAAAGGAAATTTACCGTGATGAGATATTTCCAGATAAGCTTGGACGCAGCGGGCATCCTGGTAGCGAAGTGTCATTAATCCATCGCCCGATCTCACCGGCGAGAGTTTAAACATCTTCTCATCAATCAGTAAACTCGGATTTTCAATTTTCTTCAACCACCACTGTAAAAACAAGACTATCTATCGGCATCATTTTCAAAGCTATTCACTAAAAACTTTCGACACCTTATTCTCAATGGTTTTCCGTTGTCATGGCAACAGAAGAGGCAAGCGCCATCAATTATGTCAGACAGGTATCCTCCGGTGTAATCGCGGCTTCCAGATTCGAAAATTATCGAAATACTGTGATTGCTTGACTTCAAAACGTTTTCTACATTCTACTCTCCACGGTTCCTTGTCTGTACCGAAATGTATTTTTGAAATGCATCAATGATACAATCTTGTCGAAATATCTGTGAAAACACATTACATGAAAACAACGCGAGAAGTGATTTGTGATAGGCATTGCGCCAAAGGTATTCTGTATCCTGTTTTTATTTGAAGACGCCTAAATGTTAAACGAGACATCTATGCCAGATGATAGTAGATGAATGTATTGAGGTTGGGAACGTATTAGACGCTATGGCCCGGGAATGTTTCTGCTTTTCACCAGAGTGACTTCTTATCGAAATATCAAGTTGGAAAAATGATTTGGTAGCTCCAGTGTGATTCGCAGGCTAACTGACTGCCCTTGGATATACTATATGTAAAGAAAGAGAATGAACGGCTGCAGGCATTTCACTCCATTAACATCCAAAATGATGACATGTTACGTTAATATCTCAGCTCGGACTGTTCAGGAAACGATGGTGTGTATCATATTTGCCATAGGAAATACATGAGTGCGGCATGAGACACATTCTAAATGGAGAGAACGCTGAAAGTAATGGGAAGATAGACGATTAGTCTCTAATCGCAAGATTCTTGGAATCGGGCCTGACTTTCAGGAATTACCTCATTTTGACAAAACTGAGAGACATGAGGGTTTATGTTATCGAAATGCTGGTGTAGCGATTTCTCGATGCCTTGCCGTCTCAATGGACCAATTCCTGAGTTCTCAACTTTAGGGTATCTTAATTGAATTGGTTCAGGTAATCTTTGCCGACCTTTGCATTTCATTTAAATAGTAATTGTTATTCTGCAAACGCTGAGTATGGAATGGTGCTCATGTAGAGTTACAAATTCAGAAAGACACTTCCATGACCCAGCTAGCCTACCTGTATAGGGCCGAACGACGTACAAAGATGTCCAATGTACCGACTCGGAGCGTCATTTCACTTTGCTTATCGGATGATCGCGATAGCAGAGGGATCTTATCATTTCATAACTAGCCTGGATTGAAAGGCCTTAGAATACAACATGGCCGACTTGATGAAAATTCAGAGATTGTAAACTTTTGACGCTGTCTTTGAATCCCTCGTTCCCCTCACTGTTTATTCCAAGCTTCATCAACAAATTTTAGTTTGACTCTCATATTGATGCAATGTGCATATTCCAATGGGCGACGTGTGTATACACAGTGTCTGTGCACGGAGGTTCTAGAAGTACAGGTACCTCCATAGTATGCATGTTAAAGGTATACAGTCACCTGTGATCTAAATATGCCCATATATGGTCAAAAGGGCGTTCCTTGGTATTCAAAATCCCCATGTGAGGGCGCTGTTTTCAAAAAGCGGCCACCGGCGTAAAATCTGTGATTGGTTAGATTTTCTCTTTCCATGGTAACTGTAGCAAAATTGGAACAGGAGACAGTATACCTTTAAGGCCTATGCTCCGAACAGTAGACATGGTTCAGATATGCGCGATGGTGCATATGCATGATTTTTAGTAAGTACAAATAATACCCCATTTAAAAAACAAAGAAACAAACGAACAAAACCACCCCAAAAGAAATATAAAAAATGTCAAAATAAAAACACAGAAAACATGACAAAGATTAAATCTTTGAATACACGCCATTGCGACAGTTCGTTGTTAAAGGGAGCTTCCAGTTATAACGAGGGTGGACCGGATGAAATGTCCGCCATATTAAATTTGACCCTCCCACAATAATCCTATCTAAAATGTACCCTACCTGTTTTCCTATTTCTAAAACATGACGCGTGCTATCCCTGTTCCAAATTTGAAAGATTGAAATGCACGAATGAAATCCGTGAATAACCTTGACAGAACGTAATTTATGTACTGCCGGACAGCTATTGTAATTCTCATGGTATTTTTGAAGTTTCTTAACACTGACAACAACACATTGAGATTTTGCATTAATCTCAAAACTAGCCAATATAATATATGACCGTCTCTCACTCTAAGATTGCAAAATCTGACCATCCTCAAAGTTAGATTTGTAAAAACCGACCTCTCCCATATTCTTCCGGCCCACCCCTCATTACAACTGAAAGCTCTCTAACCGACTTAACATGGTGACTTCGTTTACTGTACCAAGCGAATATCTGGAATCCTACCCACAATAGTTCTATTGATGTTTAATGTTTGCTGATAAATTTATGGTTTTAAATGGTTGTCCGATGGAATGGCATAACATATTGATGCCAAAATTTTTGACATGATTACTGTTACTGAAAGCAAGACGAAGTCTGTCGTGAAGCAGAATACATCAAATCGGCTTAAAACGGAGCAATAGGGATTGGATGTGTCAGGTCACACACGGATACAGATAGAACAACATTGAACAAGTATGACATCTGTGTAGCGTACAAGTATACAAGTCTCAAAAGGTTTGGCCGTTAATTTCTGTCATTACATGTTTCCCTTTCGATGGGAATCCTTAGCTTTCCTTAGATGACATATCTGTTCTCTATCTGTCCTTGACCGCGTTACCATCTTGTTAAGACGGTTTGGATCTCAATGGCAATTAAATGCCAAATCCACCTATCGATTAAGAGGATTATTAGTTACTATGGTAATGGCACACTGCATGAAAAAACTATAAACAATGTGACAGAAATATTTTCTGGGTACACTGAAATCTAATTAAAGGTTTAACATGAAGTTTGTAATTGAAAACTCATTTTCATCGGCCTCGTGTGACTTGTATCTTTAGTCGTTGAGACAGTGTATTGTCTATACAGTGTATAGTGTGGCAGCAATCTTCATTAGAAGGTCATAAGACTGATGAAGAGCGTGTAACGTCCGTTGCTATATTCCCTTTGGTATCGCCTAGGCCAGCTATACACTGCGTGCCGGCATATAAACATAACAAGTACATGATGTACATGCATGCATACACACTGTCAAGTACATGTATTATGCATGCATATATACATGCGTGCATACGTAAGGGCACATCCACACACACACACTACAGGGGAGCGATCTTACTTAAATGTTTCAATCCATCGAATTAAGAAATTCTACTCATCAACGTTGCGATCACATTCTATATTTGCTCTGCCTCGAGTTCATTTTTCCTAAAATACAAACATTAATTCGCATGATTGTGTCGTTTAACCTTATAAAGAGTGACCCTTTGAAATTTGCTTACACTATAAAGTGTTTTTGTAATATTTTGTATCGGACATGGGTGATTGTGATAAATATCGCCTTAAATATTTCAATACAAAGACAATGAATGCAATGTTTTCCTTAACTTGCAGAAAATAATATTCATTGAATTATGAATTAATTGCAGTTTTACTGCACGTTTTATTCAATTATTAAAAAGATACGACATGAATCAGCAAAATTATAAACGAAATATGTTTGTGTACAAATGCATGTTTAATCGAATTTCGCGGAAAAAATTAAATCAATAAGAGTAATTTATAATTATTTCATGATCTCGTCAGTGTTCACTGTAAATAATAAATGAATAGTCATTCACAAATCCAGTTTAAGACTTGTCCGCTCATCATACACTTATATACCATGTCAGGGCGACCCAGTCTATTCAGTGTATTCTAATTACTTGTTAAGGTCTCACATTTAACTTCCACAGGGAGTATCACTTTGTCTTTGTCTTTCTCAATTTCATGTATAATCACAGATCACAAAGGTCTTCTATCACTTGAAGACTAATATTTAAAAAATTCATCCTTGTAAACCATGCCTCAGGCAATATGACTACAGTTCTGTGAACAGGGACTAGGCACTGTGACATATTTCATCACGTTACTTAAACGTAAATAAAGTAAATTTAGTTTTAACGTCGTATAATTATCAGTTAACGTCAAAGACACTCACACCTCTCCTGTCTCCTCCTTCGTGGTATTGGTCTTTGTTCCATGTTTGCAAACTGCTAGGAATTCCTGTTACCTAGCAACTTGACAACCAAATTCAGTGGTTAACCCTGGATGACTGGGTCAACCATCTTAAACAAGGGCCTGCATCCGTACCACTGTGTATTCCGACTATCCACCATCTGTATAAAGGTGGCCATCAGTTTAAGTGAGGGAACTGGACTTTACTCTCAAAAAGACTAAGTAGATCAAATGCTTAAACATGATTATTTGACCCCGAATTCGTTGCACATGAACATCTGCGGTCGTTGCTATGGTGATGCTGACATTGGTCATACACAGTTAAAAAGTGCAGAGTATTCATCATTTGCAAAAGAGACTTGTAAGATGTTGAACCACCTCTCTCCCGGCATTTACCCGCATTCTCTCTGCATATCTTGAGAAGGTTTGCGACTTTGATGAAAATTTAATCGCGACGGTTTGCCTTTTTATCGTGGAAGATAAAGGTAAACTTAAACAACGATTTCTTGGATAAAAGTATTGCCTGTGTCAGGCATCATAATACACAGAAAAAAGCGGGTTCCGACAATGACTGACAAATTGTTCCTCGTTTCCCCCTTCGTTTTATCAACATTTCGATCTCCTATCTCAGTGAACTCAACATTGCAAGTATCATGATCAAAACAAGAATATTTCCTCGGTCAATATTTCAGTGTTCCGAGGTATCATCAGCATTTTCTATTCGAACCATGTATCCAAATCTTACTTTCATTTCACCTTTTTCTCTGTTTCCAGGGATTCTGAAAATATTGGCTAAGTCAAGAACTTGACGCCACCCCTTCATATGTCGTTGACCATTTGATCGATAACACAAATACATCTGATAACCATATAAGGAGTGCTTTGTCAGTGACGTCGACGGTGGGTCAGACTGGAACGAAACTATGGCTGATGAAAATGGCACTGTTCGTCGATCTATATCGCAAGCTGATGTTCAAAGTTACTCACCTGTAAGGTACGTGATGGGTAACATTGAACCGTTGAATGAATGGCTGCAGGATAAACCATTTGTAATGAAATTCGTCAATGGATGTTTCCGAGGATTCGGACAACCGATATTTCTCAGCAACCCGATCAGCGGAGTCGTCATACTTGCTGCATTATTTGTACAAAACCAATGGCAGGCAATAAATGGAATTTTGGGATTGTTGACAGCCCTCTTCACGGCTATATTACTCCGTCTAGACAGGGCCGGGATAGAAGATGGCAGTATCGCTTTTAACGGTTTGCTGGTCGGCTTACATATTCCATTGTTCTCCGCTGCTGGGGACTGGTACGGCTATTTAGTCTTTGCTGTTATCTTATATTCAGCTTTAAGGTGAGAGAAATTTTAAAAAAAGCATTTCCGAGACTTCATCCTTAAATACACGGAACAAAGGAATTCATGATAATTTGACATTGCACATATGGTTGTATAACTGTTGATTACAGTATTTATTTGTTTAGGAATCTGGCATACACGAATATGTATACAGAGTGGGCGAAAACACGGAAATGTCTGATTTGAAGCAAAATAAATCGACAATTGAAATCCCGTTCATGAAGTACAAGGCAAAATGTGATTTTTAGCCCAATACCATCATTACCGACGACCATTATAGTAGCAATTTTCTGTTACTATCCACCGGCCAATCCGAGTACCGGGTCAAAAACTCGTACAATATGAAAAGATAAGAATCCCCATTGACGAAGAACCAATGATTGGCGGGATTATATGATTATTTCGGTTAAGGACGACTCTATTTTCCAGGGTCATCGCGAATCGGTATATATTGCATTTTATCACCAGGCCCCCTCATGTAATTTTGTGATGATTTAACAAAGGAGTAGCCATGGCGCCAAAGCAAAAAAAAAAATGGATAAAATGAAAAAAAATAAAAACAAAATAAAAGCAAAACAAAACAAACTGTATGATAACTTCTTGACATAGAGAAGGAAGGTCTACGATTTCTCATCAGATACATGTAAAAAAATGGTTTATGTTGGCGAAAAAATTGTCAACATTTTGGCCTAATCTGGAGTTTTACAAATTGTTTCGGTGTAATCGTGTAGACCTGAATACGAATTTTGTCGGGTATGATGATAATGATGCAGGATTTCATTGCAACTTGATGGGGTATATATATGGAAATATGAAATCATTTGTTCGTCCTGTATCCACGTGAAAAGAAATATCATTATTCTGATAGTATTTGGTTATCTCCAATTATGACCGCAAAGTTGGTCGTACTAACTCCCGCTGAATATGGTGTACGATCATCAGTCCGTCATCATTCTGTATTTCTATTATATCTGCCTTCGGTTACATTGATCATTTAATTCTTTACACCTTGTAAGGAGAACGTGAATTTCTTGAACTTATTTGATGTTGATTCTCTATGAAAAACAAAACGGCCTGTATTTTCCGGCAAATTTAAATTAAAAATGATAAACGTCGATTTCGATATACAAATTATTAGTTTATTATGCCATGAGTTTTATTTACTTGTATCAGTTTTTTTTATAAAATTGTATCAGTTTTTTATTAATTGTATCAGTTTTTATTGATTTTATCAGTTTGTTTTCATGAAAGGAACTATTCAAGGACTTTGCATAAGTTACCTTTGCCCTCGTTTGCTGTGACGTCATCTCAAGTCTGAATTACTTGCATGACGTCACCAGGGCAAAGAGTTGTAATGTAATCTGGTGTCGTTTACCTTTTACAAAAATAACGCACCTATGTATTAATGTCTAAAACACGGCGACGCTTTCTAAGATAGGCATGAACGTTTGACAAAAAATAAATATGGTACATTATAAATTAAATAATGTCATATCATGATATCATGTGAAACGTGAAACACATCATGACATTGTATTAATCCTAAAAGTGGGACACAAACCCGTCCTAAAGTTTGGTCATTAAAATCTCGATTAGTGTCATCTATTTGCTGGTAAAAAAATTTCACAGGATTTTCCAGGAACAAAGAAATGTACATGTACATACTGAATAATTTATCGGTGGTTTCTCTCCATATACTTGTATATACTTCATGTCTGTTATCTCGGTGGCGCGGGAAGATTTTTGTTATCGGCTTCGTTGAAGGCTGAATATGGCTTCTTCAATTCAACTTTTAACGAAGTTCATAGTATTTAGGGCAGGTCTGCAGCTTGTTAGAAGAGAAATTGTATGAAGTTACCGGAAGGGATTTGTTAAAGAAGACATAGTTGGACTGCAAAGTAGCTAGTTATGATGGATCGGTACCGATGAGGATCAGATGAAATTCTATACGTCACACCTGATTGTCCATTGTACTAGAGCCATGAAACACGCACAAAATAGACATAATTCAACTCAGTCCTTTTCATTTTGCTTTTCAACTGATACTATTTATCAGTGTACACACTTTATGCCAAATCAGTAAGAAGTCACGTTTGATGTAAAGTTTTGCCCAAAGGCAACACATAGGAAATACGATCCCAAGAGACAGCACTTGGAAGAAAAACTCCATTCCTTTCAATGATTTAACTCGGGGACCTGATAAGTCAATAAGTCAGAACTAGCTCATGTAAATGCATATAAAATTTAAAAACATGACATTTGTTAAAATTACGTAACTTTACACTCTAGTACTTGCTTCCGTATTGCTATGTTCGGGTTGTAAATTAGAACAACTCTCAGCTATAACCTGTATATTCACATGATAAGCACAACTATGACACCAATTATTGACCCTTTCCGAACGGCCTTGCGTCTTCAGTTTGAATCTAACCTGGCAGGAAATTACACAATGAGAAAAAAGATGACCGAAATGAAATATTTGAATACAATTGAGGATTCAAGAATTGTCGACGGATAACATATTAATTTTATCCACATAGAGCTGCGATAATATTTAAGTGTACACGCTTCATTGTGGCAGACAATGAAGTAAACCGCTAGCGATATTAAAGAAATGTCTCTTGGGATATGCCTTTCTTTATACATACAAGTACTGTCATTTTTAACGCGACAAAAATATTTTCAAACTCCAATTGATAACTGAACACCTGGAATCTATCAGTCCATCTCAAATGTTCTTAAAGAGAATAAAGTGACTGAATCCCATATCACCTGGAATCTATCAGTCCATCTCAAATTTTCTTAAAGAAAATAAAGTGACTGAATCCCATATCAACATTTCATAGACATTTTCAAAGTCTTGACAGAGTAGCCTGTCGGCATGTTCAGGCATCATTACCTGAAGATAATTTTCTTTGAATTCGACAAATCCGCAAATGTTGACCTTGAAATAGCTTGGGTTCATTCCGATAATGGTTGAAAGTGGTAAACATGGTGGAACATACTAGTATTTAATTTCATTGCCATACTGCTCTATAGTAATTTGGCAGCATTGAATTGACTAAAGTCTTCATTGTTGCAGTAGGGAAGACTACATTCAAGTCGCCATCTTGTCAAATGGCTCACCGCCCTTGTAGTGTCGAGTCCAATGTAACTTCCGAGTCGTCAGCTGTAAATCTTGACAAAAACTGCGATGTCTATAGTCTGCACTTGCTGATAATTTATATTTCCTCTCGGTTAATCGTACAAAACGACTTAATTGACACCAAAACCTTTCCTTCATAACACGTCTTGTTGCTCACTGGTCCAAGAATCTGTTACAATTCTCTGTGATTCACAGGTCCACATCCAGCAAACCTGAAAGTTCAAAACGTTAGGTCGTTGACTTTAGTGATAATAAGTATGCCGATGAACAGTTTCTTTAATAAATAGTAAAAAAACTAAAAACAACGCAAATGCTTCGGTTTTTGAATAACCATTTCAAATATTCTGGTTAATACAGGGTTACGTAAACTCTGTGCAAATAATATTTCTATTGAATGATATAGTTCCTATTATATATGCTTTGATTTAAAACCTTGATTGACTTTTGGCTTTTTATAATAATTACCTTTGTTGTGTCCAATAACATGATGTTTTCGCACGTCCCTCTGTGGTGTTTTGAAATACGATCGCTCAGCAAACACCAGGTATTATGTACGATAAGCAATATATTGTTGATAATTTAATTAGTAGTCAGGACTAGAATTCAATTACCAACACCAACATTTGGCATTCAGATTATTTCGACAAATTGAACACTATACGTATTTCGCCATGATGTTTGGATTAGGACCAAATCGTTTCTTACAAACAGAACAATTATACTTGAAAATGCATGTAAAGTTACAGCTAAATGAGTTTTTATAGGACGACACAAGTATTATGTAAAATGATACGCTAGTTCAGTAAAACAAAACTTTACAAAATAAACAGAAGATCAGAAGTTACAATTTATTTAAACGCAAAGTGTGTGTTGGGAAGTGAGCTGTCAGCAAGCCTACTCCCTTGAATTGCTATGTCCTCTCATACAGCAGATTTTCTAACATTATTTTCCCTGCGCTGTTATTGCAGTACATTACTAGCCAGTGGTCTTGGCAACTTATGTGGACAATGGACATTACCAGCGTTTAACCTGTCTTTCAACATCACTTTGCTTATGTATATAGCGGGGACGGGCTCTAGCAACGCACACTTTCCCACACACACTGTCTCGCCTTCAACAGCTCTGGAAATGTGGGGTGTTCGCTCACTCGACTGGGCAGAGGTAAGTTGTTCATCCTATATAGCAATGTTCTGCAAAAAGAAAACACTTCATTGAAGCCATGTTTTCCATGTCAGCGTTAAGTTATCGCTTGAATGATAATATTCGATCACATCGAAATACCGTATATCTTTGGGTAATCCATTTCTATTTTGGTTTGAAAGAGAGAAAACAATTACTTTCACGAATTATAAAGCACCCAATGGAAATCGGAATGTTAACAAGAATATTCTTGAAAAGAACGAGAGATAATTCAAAGGAAAAATATATTGATTCTTAGAGCATGGGGTGTAGCCATGTATCTGACATAGCGTACAGCGAACTGACACCCCTTTGCCCAATACATCCATGTATTTGACATAGCGTACAGCGAACTGACACCCTTTGCCCACTACATCCCATGTATCTGACATAGCGTACAGCGAACTGACACCCCTTTGCCCACTACATCCCATGTATCTGACATAGCGTACAGCGAACTGACACCCCTTTGCCCAATGTAAAATTCTTTTCAGAAAGGCGTTGCATTACGGGTACGGTGTTCGATCTTTAAAATTCTATTTTAATCTTCCAAAATTAACTTAATACTCCACAACATTTCAAAGACGCGTTGTTAAAATTAATTCACTGCAGTCATAATTCGTAAAGTATTCTTATTTTTTATTCAGAGGCGAAGAATAACGTTATTACAATGTTGCCTGATCATTACATGTAAGACATGGTTGCAATACATGTAATATTTAATACATTTCGTGTTTAGGTTTTACAGGGTATTCCCAAAGGTATTGGTCAATGTTATGGCTGTGATGACGTCATCACAGGAAGTCTCATAGCTCTTGCTATGTTGATCTCCTCGCCTATAATATTCTTACACGGTGTTCTTGGTTCTCTGCTCGGCGTATTCACCGGTAAGTATCAAGGGCAAGACTCAAGATTACTGGGTTCAACTGTACAATTTAACAAATATAGATAATCCTAGGGGGTCCAGATGCTTTGCTAGCGACGGGAGGACCCCTTAGAAACCGACCTTTGGCATAAGTAAGATTGGGCCAAGTGTTCATCAAGTGCTTATAATAGTGAAAGGCCAATAAAGGGAAGAATATCTGGATATCTGGATTCCTACGGCATTTCCATTCATTTTTCTTGAAGACTTGTCCAGAAAGTTTATCAATGTGCTATATACAGCGTGTCCTCGTTGTCAGATAACATAGCAATAAACAAGTTTCAAAAATGAAGGAATGAATGAATAGAATGAATAAATAAATAAATAAATAAATAAATAAATAAATAAATAAATAAATATACAAGAAAAAAAACAAGTCCTAGATGACAATGGTCCGTTCACGTTTCTGTTCGCAGGTATGGCACTGGCTGCACCACCAGCAAGTATATACGCAGGGGCATGGGGACCTAATTCAGTACTGCCTTGTGCGTCCATCGGTGGCTTCTTTTACGTTCTAACAATAGAATCTCATTTACTGGCATGGTTCGCAGGTAATATCAGGATATCGTTATAGTCAGTCGAGATTTTTTATTCTCTGTTATTATCTTCTGTAGTCACAGTTAAATGAAATAAGTTGTAGATGAGAGAGTTCACGTTTTAAAAAGCCCAAACACCGTCATCGGTGACTTTAGGGGTCGACTGTTTGCTCTTTACGAAGTAATCAAATTCGAAACGCGGTGGTTTTGATGTGAAAATTTTGTGTAAACTTACTGCTTAATTTTGAAAAAAAGTATCATATGACTGGAAAATTACTGACTTTTGTAAAAAAAAATATGAAATGCTCAGCCAACTCCTAAAATCATCTAAAATATCTCAACTCTTTAAACTCGAAAAAATGCACGTCGTTATTCCAGTTAACCCTCCTACGATCTATTAGACCATTAAACAATTTAAACAATCTATTAATCCTATATTCACACTCAAAGTGTATGTTTGATGTGTTCCATTTAAGCTTATGTTCTTTAACATATATATACATTCTAATATTTATTTATTCTTTAATCTTGTATGTCACTCCTTTAGTGTCATAAAGTGAATACCATTCGTTCGTTGAATGAAATTAAGGGAAAATGATGTTATATTGCAACATTCATCGTTTCTGGCTCAGTGCAGTAATCAATAACTGGTTTATCTTCAAAGGGTCATCGGACACGAAGGTTCAAACCCGGACAATTTCTTGAAAGTGACACTGTCAGAAATCAGACTGAAAATCGATATATTTCTATACATTAAATGGGATCGTCTTATAAGATTTTTCCACGTTTTTTCCCTAGCAATCTGTGGGGCTTTAGTATCAGCTGGAATGGGAGGACTTCTTGCATCTGTTGGATTACCAGCGGCGGCGTTTCCGTTCTGTTTCGTTTCATCCATGTGTTTGCTAATAAACAGTACAAGTCGATCTCTAATTCGAGTCCCTCTGGAATCACTCACATATCCAGAAGATCATAGGAGAAAGCTGAGACCAAACCTTGTCACCAGTCATGGGATAATTACCTAGTTAATTACTTGCAAGTAGTTCTGTCGAGGGCTTTTTAAGCATTGACAGGCAGACAAGCACAATACATTCACTGATGAATGCCAAGCACACAATGTCAAAAAACGTATAAAGAGCAAAACATTTCTCTGAAGTAGCAGTGTAGTGGACATCAAACGGAGAAAGCAAGGTTAAAAGTGATTCATTGAAGGTAAAATATCCTAGGGAAGCGTGATGCTGCCAATCACAAACGGAAACAAATGTATTCTCAAGTGTCCAGAGAAATAGCATGACGTTCAGTGTTGTGTATCACTAAAGCTTTTGTTTATACTTATTTATTGCTTAGTTTTTGTAAACACTAAACTGATGCAGTTTCTATGACGTCATTTATTTCAGTAGAAATTGTCCGTTAAACCGCACAGTGATGCATTTATATAAGTTGGGTTGGTTGATGCGTTTTAAAGTCCATATTAATCTTTCCGACATGACTGAAGCGCTGTGTATTTATTCCCAGAGAGTGTCATCGTGGTAGTGAATTAGGAAAGTATCAATGGAGGTTTAAACGTATCTCTACTTTCAAACAGCACTTTATTGGGGAATGAATAGACGTTTCCATGGGCACGTACAATAAAAGGAAATGGAAAATGAAATAATTGAGACGTATTTGAACTGTACTTTTTCCTTGAATATTTATGAGAATTTTCATCGGTGAATATTTTCCCTTTTACATGTTTACTCTCAGATCATATGACACTGGCGTTTCGGTTTCGAGAAGGACTCTTCTTCACCGTAAGAATAGGATGAAGAGCTAGATTTGTACACTGATCAAGACTTAATATGTGACACGGTCACATGTTATACTATTAGTGTACTAAAACACTGTTGAGTGAGGACAAATATCAACTAATTACTACCTCGCCACCAGACGTAAACATTATGAGTGGTAAAGGTTCTAATCTTTGTCTCTTTTACAATGTTGACATTTACACTTTTTCTGAACTTGAACTTTCTCCTTATTTGGGAACAACAAGGCCAAGTGTGTTTTATAAGTCATTTTCATCAGTATTTATTAGCAAGTAGGCTCGTATAAGTGGAATTTATTTACCATCATTTAAATGCAATGTGTTATTTATTCATAAGATCTTTTTACAGTCCAAGTATAATGCATCACTAAAATCTCTTTGTACACGACAACAGAGTGTGATAGCTAGATATGGTATGCAACTTTCGTGTTTGGAACTCAGATCCTCGATGTGAAAGAAAGACCAAAATGTCGACATGACTTTGACATAGGCTGAGGTTTACACAGTTATGTGAATCTAATAACAGTTCCCAGAACATCAAAGTTGTCGTAACTGGTAAGGCTTGGAAGGAGAACGTTACCAAATTAAAATCACATGTTTTATGTTTGTCCGAAATGCAAAGTAAAATTAAATAGTAACATTATGAAATTATAGACAAAGATAATTGTCTTTGCTGAAACAGCATTTCAACTACCAGTACTTTTTTGGAAAAGGTAAATTTATTCCAACAAAGTGGCAAATAAAAGAAATCTACATAGCTGTAAATGTATCGAGCGATTGAACAAAATCACAAAGCAACTTGTCTGAACAAAAATCAGTCATTTAACTTAAAAGAAGAGAAAGAGCAAATTTAAATAAAAAACCCACCATATCATCATATAAATGTGTTCAGGACGCACCCTTCTCCTTCAAGTCTTACAAGGCTTCGAGTCGAAATCTTTTTGATAAAATCCTCTACTTTGTTCATCATCTTATAAGTGAGATATAATGAGGAAAGATAACATTTAACTTGCATAACATAGGAGTTAAAGGAAACTTTAATCCAATCAAGAGTATGAGAATTTCTAATATTCCAAACCGTGTATTTAACAAAGGAGGTGATACAGTATATAATGTCTGATGTTCAACTACCAGTACACTGTAATGACTTGGAAAGCACGCCCTCACAAGATAACAGCAAGAGCAATGACCTTTAGGTCACCCTTTTTATCTATACAAAAAAAATTGAGAAGAGCAAAGTTTAGTTTAGTTTCTGTTCTATTAACAAATTGGTTTTCTTGACTGAAAAATCCCAAACTAATCTAAGAAGGAAACATTACAAAGAAAGAAGCAATACGTAGACAGCACTACTTTGAATA
Organism: Ptychodera flava; assembly: GCF_041260155.1. Classification (NCBI taxonomy): domain Eukaryota; kingdom Metazoa; phylum Hemichordata; class Enteropneusta; family Ptychoderidae; genus Ptychodera; species Ptychodera flava. The sequence goes on from NC_091936.1 coordinate 3,867,738, forward strand.
TTAATGAAAAAAACGAAGCCTTTTAAAGACAGGGAAATATAGTAATATATCGAAGCAATTGGAAACACGACACCGCAAAATCCTTCGTTGCAATTTCAGGACAGCCACACAATTAAGGTTATCCATGTACGGGCAGTTTTTTTGAAAGTCAATGTTTGTGTAACGAGTTCGATGTTTCCTATTCATATTTGAATTTATCTCTATTCCCTATATATATAAAATTGATTGATTCAAATTTGTTATAATAACATTAACTATTGTTTAATAAGCGCTATATAAGCAAGTATACAAATAATTTAATAAACAAAATAAATGTATATCTTTTCTTCTTTCTAGATGTTATTAGCAACATGTTTCCGTCTACGATGACAATACAATAGACTGGCGATAGTAAAAAATGACATTCACAAAACAAACAGAAAAACAAACAGACAAACAAAAAAATACAAAACAAAACGCAAAGTGCGAGTTTGTTGAAAACATGGTGAGATTCGAATCAGTGTTGAGTGCAAGAGTTCACCCTGAACAAACTAGTGTAGATATAGGCCTACACATGGGATGTCTATTTTGTACATCCATGATACACAGGAGCATGCGTGGTACAACTGTCACTTCACACTGACACAGAATCGTGCCAGTAATGTTCTTATCGGTAAAGACTACCTTCTTCGCCTTGAAGCTGCGTTTGTATACACTTGGCGTTTGTGCACTTTTATTTTTGAAATAAAAAGTAAGGCCATACATATGTTTTCTTAGACTTGGTTCAAGTCTGTGATTTGAGAATGTTTGAGTGGAGTGAACGCAATGATTTGTATTTTGCTTTCATGTGAAACGCGCGCGTGAGTGGAGTGGACGCGATGAGTTGGGTGAACGCTATACAGGCAAGTTTCACCCGGATCCGGCAGAAACTAACTCACCATACTGCGCAGACTCAAAGGTAATGCATTCAATCGCTGGGAAAACCTGGCCTGGGCTACCAAATTCCGAATAGGTCTGTACGAAATAGGAGAGACACAAGAGAAACTATCATAAATGATTTTAATTTTAAAAATTCACCGACTTGAACCAAGTCTAATGTTTTCTCTAAAATGTCCAATAATAGTGTGTGCCATGGTTTCAGGTAGAATGCGCCTTGGGGACAGATATCTCAAACTTTTACAATTCTTTTCTGATATATCACTTGTGAGGGTTCATTTTAAAGCTCTTGGAGTAAGAAAACTTTTCACTGTCTTTGTTTTTCGCAAATCGAAAATTTATCGATCTAGTTAACACAGAGATTGCGGCCATTTTGAATTTCAAATAACGGTAAATCTTGGGTAATTTGTTTCTCTAGTATCAAAAATTGCATGGTGACCCCTGATTTTTATGCTGATTTTGAAAGATAATGGTTGAAATATTCCCAGAGGAAAGTTCGAGCAAAACTTTAAGTCTTTTTACCTTAAACTTATTCAAACGAACTGGATTCAATTCCACACACTTCCTATATGACTTGTCGTGCACTATGGAGGGTTGGGATGGCTAACTCATCGCCCGGTTCGCATCGCTTGGCTAGGTCAGCGTAGCACAGTCTCCCTAACCAAGGGGAGGGGTCCCTGCCAAAAGAAACACCCTTGTTTAGGCCGAAAAAATGATTCTGGTCCTTGACATTCAGCAAAAATAACAATTTAACAATGCTGGTTTTGCACTATTGATGCAACGCTTATTGCCTTTCGTCACTGGTTGCAAAATACTTCCTTTTTCTTTTTTAGTATTTTTGGACATACAAAATAGGGATATCAAGGATAACTGTACTGATGAGTATGTGCCCCCCCCCCCCCCGCACTGAGTTCCTGAATGACGCGCGCGCTGACCAGAAGCAAATCGTTTTATTGGTTTTAGTGAAGCACGGTCCCTCCACAAATTGTGGAGGGACAGTGAGTGAAGTTGTGGCAGCTCGGACTGGGATAGGCCGAGTTTTAACAGTACCAGAGTAGCCTAACTATGTTGTCAAGTTATATAAAGTTGAAATTGACATATCGGAGGCGTTCAAGCTCGATTTGTGTGAGAAATTTGAAGAGCATCTAAATTTTGTCTAGTGCAAAAGGCTTTGTTGCGTTAAATTTTGCCGGGATGTTTAAAAGCATCGCTTTGAAGCCCAGAATTCGACTCCCCACCTTGTGCAAGCATAGAAAGCGGGCCTCTTCCACTTCACTGTCTATGGTGCGACACCAGGCATGGTGCGACACAACGTTTACGGTATGGCACAATTCTACAACCTGTACAAATGATTCAATGTGTCGGCCGTCAAAAGGCCGATTGGCCGCTAAATCCTGTTCTTATTATTTTCACTTACGCAAGTATGTTGTATTTCAATCATGATTTTGAATCGGTCTTGTTCTTGTTGACTTGCATTGACCGATTGATCTTACATTTAGGATAGACGGTGGACCATGGATGCCGTTTTTGCCTCCTTTAGGTGAACCCATGATCACTGTACGATGGGGTTGGCATCGGAGACTGAGACAATTCATCGCGACTTTCTTGTAATAACTCACTCCAAACAATTTCTCACCGTTCTTGTCAACTTATTCTCTACAATCATCTATCGCTAAATCTTAGGGACTGGTCAGTTTCTTTGGCCTGGGGCTGGATTCATGGGGGTCGCCCTGTTTTTGACTTTGGTGATAGGGGAGTCACCATGTTTTTGAAATGCCCAAGTGTGTTTTTGAATTTCAACACGGTCTCATACTTGCATAAAATGCATTGTGCAAGCCACAAATTTAAATTCATCATTCAGTTGCATTTTTCGGCGCGCCCTTCTGGAGTAATTTTAATAATAACAAGGCAGTATTGCTGAAGGCAATGAGTACTTGGGCCGTGATAGAGTAATTTTGAGGACAATATATACTACTATTCAAATATGGTCTTGAATTTCCTCCTGTCAATGAGGCATTTGATTAACTGGTTATTAAACGAAGCAATGGCATGACAACGGCAAAATATGTCTAGCAACTTTTGTGGAGTTTGAGGCAGGGGTTCTTTATTTATAGCGGGAATTGCTTAAACTCCTTAAATATTCAAATTACAGCAAATTTCTTTTGTTCTCGATGGTAGATGTCTAATATTTAGATGGGCATATTTAGATTTCTACCCTATAGTTATCCCTATATACCAAAAATCGGACATCCAGCTCTATTGGCTTGCTCAGAATTAGATATGCGCATAATTAATGAGGTACAATATGTGGTGTCATAAGGTGTCCCATCATACCATTTATGAAGGGTGTAGCACTTGTGGTTACTGAGTTGTGGACAAATATATATATTGAGGTCAAAGGTCATCGAGGTCACGTGACATTTTGTCAAAGTAATTGTATTGCTAAGTTATTCCTATATACCAAAAATCAGACCTCCAGCTCTATTGGCGCGCTCAAAATTATATATGCGCATAATTAATGAGGTACAATATGTGGTTTCATAAGGTGTCTTATCATACCAAATATGAAGGATGTAGCACTTGTGGTTACTGAGTTGTGGACAAATATATATATTTGAGGTCAAAGGTCATTGAGGCACGTCACATTTTGTCATAATAATTGTATTGCTAAATTATTCCTATATACCAAAAATCAGACCTCTAGTTCTATTGGCTCGCTCAAAATAAGATATGCACATAATTAATGAGGTACAATATATGGTGTCATAAGGTGTCCTTTCATACCAAATATGAAGGGTGTAGCACTTGTGGTTACTGAGTTGTGGACAAATATGTACATTTGAGGTCAAAGGTCATTGAGGTCACGTGAAGTTTTGTCAAACAAATTATATTGTTAACTTATCCCTATATACTAGTACCAGAAATCAGACCTCTTGCTCTATTGGCTCGCTCATAATTAGATATGCACATAATTAATGGGGTACAATATGTGGCGTCATAAGGTGTCCCATCATACCAAATATGAAAGGTTTAGCACTTGTGGTTACTGAGTTATGGACAATAATGTATATTTCAGGTCAAAGGTCACCAAGGTCACATGATATTTTGTCAAAATGTCTGAGATATCTGCGTGAACCGATGGGCTCACTGATGGACTCACGGACGGATATGAGCCAATCTATAAGCCCCCTGGACTTTATCCGTGGGGACAAAAAAACTGTGTCACTGCATCCTTTAGGCAATATGAATACAATGAGAAACTAAATTTTTATTTTTCTTGGCATCATACATGCGAGTCTATGGAGAACTGCCTTATACATGGGAGTCTATGGAGGTGTAAACTAAAAAGTCCTCTAACACGGCCAAATTTGATAGCATTGTGAAACAAATCGACGTGCATCTGTATGGGGTTGGGTACTAGGCGTGAACGGACGGACGGCGCACGGACATGACCAAACCTATAAGTCCCCTCGAAGTTCGTCCGTGGTAATTAAAAACAACGCAACAGTTATTACAGCTACACCGGCGGTAGATATCCAGAGGCCCGTACGGTCCGCCGCCGTCGCTTGAAAACAATCTCATGCACCCGGCCATATGGGCAGCTGGCCGGATGCATGACTTCCCGGAGAAGGCGAGCTGTCACGTTCAAGCTCAGGATTATTTGTCGATCAAATTTCAATAAATTTACCTTACCTAGATGAAATTTTGTCTATAGGCTGAAATTTCGCCGAAGTTTGACAAAATTACATCGATTTTTCAGGTTCATATGCGACATTTTTGAGTTTTGAGTGCAGACAGAAATAAGTTTTGAGGCAAACATGGCTGCGACCCATGTTGACCCCTAGCCCTGCGTACGATGCTATGTGCTACAGCTAACACACAGCATCGTACGCAGGGCCAGCGAGAGAGTTGCCGACATCGACGGTTATTTACGAGAAGTGAATAAAAGACTGTCATTTTTGGAAGCGATCGAGTAGCTGAGGTAGGCTGGGATACGACTTGGGCCCAAGAACGCTGAATTTCGGCAGTAATTTGGCTTTTTACGTCAAGTTTCAAAATGGATTTGAAGTCACCGACCCAACGTACGGGTCTTTGCAGGGCTGTGGTGTGCGGGGCGGTTAGCTGTAGCGGAACACACAGCATCGTACGCAGGGCTAGTTGACCCCCAAGTGAAAATGTGTTCGCGATCAAATCTTCCTATATTTTTTTCAGAATTTTCAACAAAATCATTGCTTCTTACATCTTTTGTAAAATATAAAATACTAAAATAAAACTGCGATGCGCAATGTCTCCAGATTTCTAAAATATCGTTCGTTGACCGTTCGACGCAAACTTGTGACGCAGTTGAAATTCAATACTGACTGCCAAATAATCTTAATGAGACGAGATCAGTCTAGACATCCTCCAAATTATCCAACCATTTGCATTGGAGTTCAGCTCGCTTAGAGTATCATAACATTTTCGGCCTTCTTTTAGATCGACCCTAATATCTCCCTTTAGGAAATAAATACACAAGCTACCTCGACAAAACTTCGTGCACCATCCAAGACCAAACGCACTACAAATCTGTCTTGACGTCATCATCTCCTTACATGGTAATCGGCATACCGTATTTTTAGCAAAGGGGACACAGAATACGTCGGAGTATTCAGTTTCAAAACGTATTACATTGTGTGATGTTGTCAAAAAAAAGTCATGTTACTGCAGTGGTATAAATTACAAAACACAAAAGTTCAAATCAGTTTATTTTGGACTGGCTTTACCCAACATTTCATATTGTTTCTTATGCCAGATTTGACCACGTGCTTACTGGCGACCCCTTTTCATGCAAATTTTGTGTCAAATGATGTGTTCCCCTGGAAAAACAAACGTACGATTTCTAAATGAAGGAGGCGAAATTTGCCCTCAAAACTCGAAACCACCCCTTTATGGGGTGTATCTAGCTATTTTTAACGAGCTTCTCGAATCTGCAGCTCTATTTCGAAATGATGGTCTGGTTTTCTCAGCTCAAGGATAAGTGTTCTCCATCGCTGTGGGCATTACTATTCTCAACTGGGGTACAGTTTCCAGTCGTAATGTTTTTCATTGTGTCCGGGATATAAAACCTTTCCTTTTCAAACTTTCTGTTTGATTAACACTAATCCACATCTTGTCAGTGATTAAACATGTTTCAAGTTTAAATGTTAAATTCTGGTCTCGAGCCCTCCTGTTCGACCAAACCGAAATTACCCCTCCCACTTTGGCTCGTCCAGTGGGTGTAGCAAGGGTCGTGCCATCGCCTAGGAAACGGAGGGTGCATTAATTGTTGCATTTCGATGCACATTTTGATTATATTCAGAAGATTTTGTGGCAAACTCAGATAGAGAAGCATTTATATTCACATCTCACTTATTCAAGACTGGCTGAGAGCAGCACTTCCATTCAGTTAACATCATTACGCCATTTTTATGCCAAGAAAGATGAAGCCAATACATTTTGCCCTCCCTGGTCTCAGCCAGAAATGGTTATACCTTACAGTTTTTTCCCACGGAATGAAAACAAATGTACTTGGGCTGAGGCCCAAGTACAATAAGACATATTTTTCAAAACCCCCTCCACGCGCGAAACTTTAATATATCAGACATATAGGCCTATATATCAAAACAGTCCCTCCACACAAAGATATCTGTATGTTTAAAATTTATTGGCGCGTCCTTTGGGCGCGTTAAGCGTGCCCTTCAGCCACATGACTTCCATATATCAGACATATATATCAGAGATATCTGGATGTTTAATATTTTTCGACGCCTTTCGGATGGGTGCTTTAATGTATCAGATATATATGTCAGAAATATCTTGATGTCTGTAAATTGACAGTCTGTTTTGCAAAGTGTACTAATCATTATGAAATCTGCAGTTCATATGAAAAGCATGACAAGTTCCAGATACTTTTCTGTTTTCTCTATGAGAATTCAGTATAAGATAGCAACATGCACTAATATTTCACAATCTAATTTTTCTTACAACAGTTCTGGACATCTGGTTATGCATAGAAAGTGTGAAATACATTCACAGCTTATTCAAAATACTGTATTTAAACTTTAAAATTGAAACTTTAAAATTGCTATCTCACAACTGACATAACAACAATACAACAATTTCATTAAAACACAGACTGACTGGATGTTTAAAATATACCCCAAAATTATATATATATATAATATATATATATATATATATATATATATATATATATATATATATATATATATATATATATATATATACTGAATTATTGAATTTATATTCCATCTTTTGTTTTATCTTTGTTGCGCGCAGGGGGGTCACCCTGTTTTCGAAAGTTGGAATGGTTGGTCACCCTGTTTTCGAAAGTTGGAATGGGGGGGGGGGGGGGGGTGGTCAGCCACTTTTTGACATCGGCCGAAGAAACTGACCAGTCCCACGCATCGGACTCATAGGCCTGCCAGTCAAATGGCTATTAACCAATATAATTAAGCTTAGGGCCTAATCTAACACATTCTTGGCAAAGCGAACGGTGACGTCGATTATACTTTCAAATTTGTGCAGTCTAATGTGATTTAGGTAGTTAACGCAATATTGTAAAATTTTCTGATATAACTTCTTCGTCACGATTGGATGTTATATTTATACGACTATAAAGTGCGTAGCATTCATATCATGCTGGGTATACGGCTTTTTATCAGTGTGGACGCCACCAGCGACAGACTGGACGAGTCGAGCTAAGTGGAACTGAGGTCAAAATTCCCATTGTATGACGGGTAAAACAAAATGGCTGCGTACATGATCAATGTACAGTTTCAAAACAAAACCGAAAGTTGTGCAATTTCTCGTCAATAATCAAATCTCAGTGGACGTCGTAATTGACCTTCGCCAGACACAATAACACAAGTATAACACAAGTAATAACAAAATGTTGGAAGGTCTTTTTGGTGACGAGGACGAGTTGTTAACATCGGATACCGGTCCGAGACCAGGTGGTGGTAATGGCAAATCTCTTGCCCCCCCAGCCCCTCGCCCGTCCAGCGGACTTTGTGGCATCAAAAACCAAGGATCTACGTGTTATTTAAATTCTCTTCTCCAGACATTATTGTATACCCCTGAATTTCGAGGTAAGTCACTTGAGCAGACAAAGGGGCGGGAGTGCTGCCGGTAAACTCGCAAGTACAAAAACCGGATCACAGCGAAATTTCTCAAGTTCGATATAGCTTCCGGGATCTGATAATAGTAGAATTACAATTACCGGTACTACGCCGGTAGGGAAGCATGGCAAAAGCATGGCAGGTATTTGTGGTTACAAGTAAATGATATCCTAGCAGGGGAACTCGGCCTGACGAAGATTCCATCCGTGTCTAATACATGCAAACTGTGACTGAGACCATAAAACATTGCTGACACCTATCTGTGCAGGGATCTGTGGTACGTCCATGCTGACACTTTACCTGTAGTCTGTAGTCTGTAGGCAGGGTGGGAAACTCTTCAAGTGTACAACGATATATTGCACGTGCATTCAACTATTGGACACTATTGGAGTATTGGTTTAGGGTCTGGTCACTTCACACCTAAACCTGGTTGCCATCCACAACTTTATCCCAAAACCATTTTATCCCAACGCCACCTTGCCCCAAGTACTACCTGGTCCAGCACTGCTCCCCCCAAAGTACCACCTTGTACCAAAACCTTTTTCCATATTGTTCTAAAACCACCATGGGTCTCAGAGTAATTTTTTACATGTAACTTCCATCTTGGATGCACAACTGCGTCAAGACATCTTGGCTGTCGTGAAACTTTCCTTCTCCCAGAAACCATAAATGGTAGACCTAGAAAAAAGGTTCAATTCAAATGTGCCTGCAAAAACTCGTTCAAATGCACAATTTTAGCTCTACAAGTAATAGTGTGGCAAAAGGGTCTGGCTATGGTAACATCATCTCCAGATACATTCAAATGGCTAGTAGAAGCTACAGAATTGTCAGCACAGAATAAGGCAAAAAGATCATATAGCTCTTAAATAAGCTGTACACCTATCACTGTACCGGTATCAGTCCCGAGAATATTTTGTGTATAACGATCTGTTACAACTCATAGTGAACAAAATACCAGGCAATAGGGACTTGGTATGAGTTTCTTAATCTCAGTCAGCTTGAGAAATGATTTGACAAGTCCTTGTGTCAAAATGTATTTTCTGTTTTTAAAGTGGATCAGTGCATAGACCATTTTTTTAAAGGGTCAATGATCAGTATTATGTCCGTCTCTAATAGGAGATAGATTGAAGTTTGGATATAGCATAAACCTGTTTAAATTTCAATATGGATGGACACTTACACTATGCAATAACATTCTATAGTTTCGCAATATAAAGCATTCATTGATATTTAATACATTTGTAATTTGTAAATGTTGATAAGGTCAAAACTCTGAAAATAATGTATTGTTACATTAGGGAATTGAAACACACAAAATGCAAAGTTTGTAATTTGGCAAAGTCTGATTAAACATCATGTCATAAGAAACAATTGTAATACAGAAGAACAAAAACAATATTAGAAAAAAAATCACCTGTCAACGTCCTTGTGTCAGATTGTGATGGTGTATTGTATTTGTGACAACCAGCTATGAACTACACAAAGTAAAATGTGAAATTTGTCGATGTTGGTAGCTATAAAAAATTCTTCCTTTGATATGTAAGGTATGTACTTTAGAATATTTTGTCTCACATAGTGTATCCACACTTTGAAGCCATTTCCATATAACAAACATGCCTTTCATGAAAGCTTGAAAAGGCCCCTATTACATTTTGTTTGACTGGTAAAATTATTTAGGCTGAGTTGATTTTCTATCAATAAAACTGTTTCAAATCATAATTACTATTTCTGGTCCAATGATAATGATTTTATTCTACACTCTTCTGGAAAAAGTAGGGCATTGAAGCTGATGTGAGAAATTTTCAGCTCATTACAAAACTTCAAATATTTGATGCAGTTTTTTTCTGTTTTAGAATCTTTGTTTCAACTTGGAACCGAAGAACTAGGAAACTTGGCTGACAAAGAGAAACCTGAAGCAAAGGTAAAGATGGTTTTATTCACCAATGTAATTAATTCAGCTCCCAATTTTACTGATCCATTTTTCAGTGGATGTGCATTCAGTTGTACTGCTGGAGACGTGTGTAATAGGCAATGTATTGACAGAATTGAAAGATTTTCATTGATTTCAACCACTGTTTTTAGAAGTCCTTTTGAAAGTTATTGTGTATACTGGTACTGATCATACCGGTATACCTAGAGCTATGTTCCTGTGCAGCACTATGGGAAAGACACCCTCACTTTTGTGAAATAATTTGTTGTATCATCACACCCCCTTCGCACTTTGACTGAATATTGGCCGTCACATGCATTTCTGAACTACCTTCATTCTAGTTGCTGTGCAAATTGTTATCTATAAATGTTCCATTCGTATACAACCATAGACCCTAGAGAAAAACGTTTCTCTACGATCTATAATACAACCAGCGCAAGATGCAAAAAACATCTCAATTTTAGCTTTACTATAGAAGCTCTTGGGATGGGTATCCATCCAGGGTCAGGCATCATGTATTTATGTATGTATGTATGTATGTATGTATGTATGTATGTATGTATGTATGTGTGTGTGTGTGTGTGTGTGTATGTATGTATGTATGTATGTATGTATGTATGTCCGTTTGTGAGGATGTCGATCCACTTAAATATCTTAAAAATCGCAGTACATATAGGTTTGATATTTGTTGTGTAGATGCAAAATATGATTATGAGAAACCATCTTTTTCTATTTTTTGATATTGATGAAAATATGCAAATTAGTGCAAAAAAAGGTGTTTTTGTTAAAAAATCTTCATAACCGCTGATCAGATAGCTTATATATTTGGTATACAGGTCCCTAGGGATGACCGAACTTAGATTTGTTCAAGTTGTGATGAAATATGCAAATTTGTATTTTTAAGGAATTTTTTTTTGTCATTTTTGGTCAGAAATTTATTTCATCAAAACTGCTTGTCTGACGGCTTTGATATTTAGTATACAGGTTTATGGATATGATCTAAATATGTAAATTCAAATTATGATGAAATCTACAATTTTGTATTTTTGGGGCAATTTTTGCCATTTTTAGTTAAAAAAATTATTTCTCAAAAAGTAAACTTGTCTGATGGCTTTGATATTTGGTATACAGGGTGCTACAGATGAACTTAATATGATATATTGATTTGATGATGAAATCTGCAATTTTGTATTTTTGGCACAATTTTTGCTATTTTTGGTCAAAAAATTTGTTCCTCAAAAACTACCTTTGATATTTGCTATATAGGTTCCTAGGGGTTGTCTTAGTGTAATATATTGAAATATGATGAAATCTTCAATTTTTGTATTGTTTGGTCAATTTTTGCCATTTTTTGTCAAAAATTGTTGTTTCTCAAAAGTTATAATCTGATAGCTTTGATATTTGGTATACATGTTCCTAGGGTTTATCTTAATGTAATATATTGAAATAATGATGAAATCTTCAATTTTGTATTTTTTGCAGCTAATTTTGCTATTTTTGGTCAGCCTATCCTGAAATGAGCTGTCAAAAATATCCACCTTCTTCATGAATGCATGTGTCACAAAAAGTTATTCTCTACATAACACAGCGGAGCTCTGTCGACTGTTAGATCGCTTGTTTTTTTCAAAACAGCTGGTCAGACAGCTTTAATGTTTGGTTTACAGGTCCCTAGGATGACCTTAGTGAGATAATTTCATACAGTAAGGAAAATCTTAATTTTGTATCCATGTCTATAGTAGCTTCAGGGACATTGACCCTATGTTTATATTAGGGGCCGTGAAGGAGACAACATTGGTTGATATTTCTATTGAAATCCATCGTAAACTAAGCCTGTTACTGATGATCTATGGTATGTCACGATGAAAAAATGAACTCAAAGAATAGAATCAGATTGAGTGTTATCACGCAATGCTACATGATCAAAGCCACATCCGTCACTCAGCTTCAAGTACACTGTAACTTCATTGCAAAATGGTTACGAACTTTATCTAAAGCTATAATATTTCTCATAATCAAACTTTTTGCTAGTGATTGGATCTTTGTACTTGTTTAATACAATGTAAGATAATATACATCACACAGTTGTCTTTCTCACACCTTGTTTTCCACCTCAAATTGTTTTTGTTGGTACATGTATGTTGCTTTGTGAGTTCTACAGAAAAACAAATGATGTCATTATGAATATCAATCTGCAACAGGATGCAGTTATCACTTTTCCCAAAAAATTTACAGTTAGGGGCGCTGCACCCAACAGTGTGTATTTTGCTCAAAATCACTTTTTTTGCAAATATTCATTCAATTTTATTTAATTTGTTAACTCAAGATTAAAATATTGGTTGGGTTCACCTTTTAGCTTGTCAAGCTGTCATAAGGTGCGTGATAAAGAAGTGTTAATTTATCAAATATATGCAAATCAACTGAATTCCTGGCTTCTCTTTTCTCCCAATTTCAAGATTTCGAAAAAATTTAACTCCACTTTGGCTTGGTCAAATTCAACGACTATTTTATTTGGCAATAAAGTTCTTACATTTTAAGTTCTTAAATTTTGAATAAGAGGCATTCTAACTTTGCAAATCATGTTTTTAATCACTTTTTTAGAGTGCAAGTCTTTCAACCTGTGCCACTTTAGAATGAGGATAAATAATGGAAAATAAAATAGTCGTTTCTACACATACTGTTGTTTCAAGTGAAATATTACATTTCAGGAATTATTATCAAGTTTTTGACTTATATTAATGTTTATTATAAATACCAAAATGATGTTTTTACCCCAAATATATACAACCCCTCCATCCTTTAAGTAAACTATTGCTACCATTCTAAACTTTAGATTGTCTGCTTTTTGAAAATGTATGGTATGAGGGCGTTTCCTTGTTATTTAGATAAGCAAATTCTTTGAACTGGTCATTGACAATGACATTTAGGATTCAGATTCAGACAATAAGAGTCTGAATACCAGACACCAAGGGTAATTTTTTGTATTCAGATTCAGGGGATGAAGCTCCAAATATTGAAAAAAAAAGAGAATCTGTGAAGGCCACATTTGATTGTTTTGTGAAATCAAGAGGCATACATCAATAGACCATATGGAACTATTCTTATGCCAGGTATTTAAAAAATTGCTTTATAAATGACTTAGAAATTGGCGGTGACAGATACATGGATGGACAAGAATTAAGATGCGGATTCAGACAATATGAGTCAGAATTCCAGACACCAAGGGTAATTTTGGATTCAGATTTGGGGGATGTTGCTCTGAATATCCAAAAAAAGTGAATCCTTTGGGATCAAATTTGATTGTTTTGTGAAAGCATTTGGCGTGCGTCAAGAGACCATAGGGTACTTTATACTTATGCCAAGTTTTTACAAAATTGCTTCACCTGTGTCTGAGAAAAGGCTGGTGACGGATGGACGGACGAACTTGACCAAATCTATAAGTCCCCCCTCCAACTTTGTCTTGGGCGGGGACTAAATAAACTGTTTTGGCAACATGCAGCTCCACCGAAATAGCAATAAATTTTTGATATCACATGCATTTTTATCTCCATAACTTTGCAGATTATTATTTTTACCTATTTATTTATCATTCCATAAGGTACATGAAAAAACCTTTGTGGCCCTGACATGGGTTTTACAGACCTTGGTTGTACAGTGTACATGCCCTTCTGGTCTTCAGCCATACATCCTTGGTCTGGGAAAGCCATATCAAGGCTGCAAAATATTGATTGACGAATCTAGTTAGTGAAATCTTTTTCAAGCTTACATGTACATTGGCTGTGTTGTATGTAGTGTATGGATCTATTGTGATGACATGGCGTCAGAGTCCTGTATTTCCACTGTATTGTTGTCATGGTATTTCAAGTTTTGATACATTGTGGTTGCAATATTGAATTTGTTTCAAATAAACATGCACAGTCACCAAAGTATACAAATCAGTAAATAGTGTGAAAAAATGTCAAAAATTAAAAACCCAGTAAGTTACTAACTACTGCACAGATTTATTTCATAGTTTGTTTGTCCATATTCCAGTCAATGTAGATTTGAATCTAAATGCTGTTACGTTTTTGCCAGTATACCCTTGTCATATTTTTGTAAATTGTTATAAAATTAGCAATATTTTTCAGAATATTCTGCTATCTGTGGCATAAAATCTTTGAGTAATATTCTCACAATCCAAAGCTTTGTTTACTTAGCTTGATGGTACCAAAAAATCAAGCTCTTCTTTAGAGAATATTTATAATATGTATTAGATCAGATATAGATTTTGCAGTCAACTGGCCTCTGTTAGAAGGTGATTTACAGAAAAATAATCCAGATTGTGCTATTCTCACCAAAAAAAGTTTCAAAATGAAGTTTTGTTTCAAATTAAAATTGAAAAATTCTCAAGTCAGTCAATGATAACATACATTTCTGGCTAAATTCTGACCCTGAGACTCTCTTTCTTCAAAAGTCAAATGTATTTTTGATTGATTATATATACTGGTATCTTGTGTCAGGAATTTCCCTTCTTAAAGAAATATTTGAAACATATGAATATTCCACATGTACTTACTGTAATCTCCAGTTCATGATACGCATTGCATTCCTCTACTAATCAATATCAAAACCAAACAATTCATTTGTATGCAGTTTACTTTAACTATAACTTGTGTGAGTCAATTCTTTTTATTTCAGATGTTGCCAAATTGTATATTGTTTCGTAAAGCACAACCTAAAAATTATATTGGTACCTTGTTTGAAAGCAGTCTACCTTTCTAAATTGCAGAGATGAGATCAAAGTTCAAATGTTGTAATATTTAATTTTACAATGTCAATATGAAAAATTCCAGTAAATGTCAAAGGTCATGTAAAAAAACATTCTGTACCGTAACTTAATGATCTTTTCAATTTTGATGTATACATATATCTTTTCTCTTTTATTTTATTGTTCATGCATGAGGTGACCATGTTTTGACAAAGAAAACATACCTCTAAAATGGTTTAGAGCAATATTACAATTTTAATTTATGAGCATTATTGTAAACTGGGAGTGAACGATTTCATTGAATAAGGCGGTTTCTGAATGGAGTCACATGTCTCCACCTGTTGACCTTAGCGTGACCTTGGATTAATTACCATGTGAATGGTGTCTGCCCACGTCTGGACTTAACCGAAATTAATGCTTGACTACATAATCTGATGTAATAGACATGCCATTTTCTGTCTGGCCAGCCAAACCGATCACAGGATGTACTCGGTACTCCTCAATATTTTCCATCATGTATCGGTAGTTGGTTATAACAGTCAGAGAAGCATTGCCAGTGGATTTAGATAGGACAGTTATTGCAGGACAGTGAGTTCTTTGAGTTTCATTTCAAGTGCGGACGTTATTGTTTCTGTGAGGATAATGTGTCTAATTTGTACTCTCATATGTTGATATGGATACTTAACTTTCACAAGGCATGCCATGGTTGTTACAATGAATTTTTCTAACTACTTCCTTCCAGCCTTAAAGAATTAGGTAAAATCAACCATTCAGTATTTTTATGAACATTTCCCTTCATTTGTTTGTGTATCAAATGATATTAATGAATACTGTGGGATGTGAAGAAAATTCCAAGCTGACAGTTCAGGAATGTTGGCAGGTGGAAGTTATTGTTTGACCACTGTGCCGCATGCATATCCTGCTGATGGTTATTCTGATATTTGCCTTGGTTGTTACAGGTACGGGTGATTCCCATTCAACTTCAAAGGTTGTTTTCCAGACTTCTGCTGTCAGATGAACAGAGTTGTTGTACCACAGACCTTACTGATAGTTTTGGATGGACCAATAATGAGGTAAGCTGACAGTCAAATCAGCTAAATTTTCATGGTATTATCGCAGTGTTCATGTATAAAAGACAGGTTATGATGTCAGTCTTTTTTGATTTACTTTTCTGTCATATTAGACATTTGTAGTTGTTGTGAATTGTGTTGAAATAATTTTGAAAAAAATGTGTTTGTTTTGTGTATCTCACTTCAAAATATAAAAAGTCATTTTGTAAATATGTTATTAAAACTGACTGCTCAGAATGAAAGCTTCCTTTTTATCCTATATCAAATCACATATTACTTTCATAGCTCGTCATTCAGTCATCGAAACACTAACAAATAATGACAGTAATTTCTGAGCAGAAAGGCATTTTTCAAATAGTTTGCTGTCAACGTCAAAAGCAGCCATTTTGAAAGTCCTACAGATACACTGAAGATGAAGTCTGTTACAAATATAAAAATTTGATTTCATATTTATCATTCCAATTGGTTTTCCAATTGATATATCAGTGAAATTTGTGTCAATCTGTGTATTTCTTGTTTTCAATCTTCATGAGATATCATCCATTCTTCTTAACACTTCTTGCAGTAATTTTTCTTTAGTGTGTTTCAGTATTCAAGTCCCGCATCCCCTATACTGATTTGAGGCAGGCAGCTACAGCCAGTCTGGGCCAGCCTGCCAGGCAGACAGGCAGACAGCCACAATAGCTATGATCAGACATTCAGATAGACATCACATGTTCTCATTATCAACACTGATTTTCACATTGTGTGTAGGAGTTACAGCAACACGATGTCCAGGAACTCAATCGTATTCTGTTCAGTGCAATAGAAAGTTCCCTTGTTGGTACATCAGGGCAAGATCTGATCTCCAAATTCTACCATGGATCCATTGTTAATCAGGTTTGTTAACCTTTCAATATTATTGATATTTTAGTGTGTAAAAAAATTTCATACCCTGCTTAGTCGAGATATACTCTCAATTTTCTTTAAAGTTAAAATATTTTCTTAGTTGTAGATACTTTCAGATACTTTCAGAATAATTGTAGTAAACAGAATTTCACTTCAAGAAGCTCTGATTGCGTGAATGCACAGGCACGAGTGAGAAGAAACTGTTGAAAGCTTAGAGGAAGGCACACATATTTTTAAAGGTCATAATAATTCTGTTTTAAAGGGGTTGATGTTTCATATTGATTTGCTGTTTTTGTCTGCAACTTTTTAGCCAATCATTCACAATGATAATTTATCAAATAGATAATGAAAATGCAATGACTTGATGCTAAAATAGAATACGTGGAGTGATACTTTAGTGAGTAACATGATTTATTGCCTTCATAACACATCAGATGCAGAATTTGATCAGGTCATTGACTTTCTATACATTTTGGCAAAACGTCGACATGACAAGAATATCAATGTTGGATTCTGTGGGTTCATCCACCTCCAGTACGTCACAGACCAGGATAAACACTATTGTTACCCATGCGGGTGTCTTTACCATCTGAAAGCGGAACTCACCAGAATCAAACGCAATAATGACTTGGATACAATAGTGTCCTTGTAGCTAGTTATGTTACCCTCAATCAGGCATTTAAGTTTAAATGTAGTCTGTATGTCATGCACAACAATTTTAGAAATTTGAATGTTTTACAACAGACAGATAAAATTTTGACACAGTGATATGAATGGTAAGATTGGTACTGACTCCTTGTATGTATAGTGATAATGGCAATGGCAAAGAGAATGATGATATGAAAGGAATGTAATAAAGTGACCAGACCTTACATGTTGTACTGTTGTGTCAACCTTTCATTATTGAAACAAATTGGTTTTTTTTGATCAATATTTTAATGAAATGGAATGATTTTTCTCAATTTGCAGATTGTTTGTCAAGAATGTGGAAGAATCAGTGAACGTGAGGTACTGTAACTTCCTGGGGATACCAAGTCAGAATGACTTGTGTGGGTGTGCAGACATTTTTCTTGAGTCAAACAGCAATGTGAGAAGAATTAGAAATTGATGACACTTCAGTAACATGTTCAACTACAGACCATCGCAAGGTTTAGTGACATATCATTTGGAAAGTCATCTGGTAAAATCAACTTGTGAAAATGTGAAACTTAGTATAGAAATTTATAAAGATTAAAATATGTCTTTTTAATTTGAATTCTGGTGTATCATCAAAAGCACACACAACTATAATATTGTCTTTTTGAAAATATCTGGTTTGAACTTGAAACGTATGAATTGTAAATTTTTAAGCTTGCACAGTTCATAAATATGAATTATAGATTATCATATTTTTATATATATATTTTGACAGTCAATGCTCCGATGTGAATCTGTAATGAAGAATGTAACAGCGACATAGTTTGTGTTTGGGGGAAAGTGAGAAAATCAGAGAGTAATTAGTTAATGTAGTAGATGAATATGTTCAAGATGTTACATCACCATTACAAATCAATTAGAGTAGGATGGAATTGAATAGTCAGATAGCTGAGTGTTGGCAATGTCAGATTAACGAGTTGGATAATTCAAAACTTGTCTTCATTAATTTTATAGGAGGATTTTCTGGACCTGACAGTGGCTGTGGCTGGATATCAAGGATTAAATGATGCCCTTAACTCCTTCTACAATGAAATGGAGCTGATGTCTGGCAACAATCAATACAAATGTGAAAAATGTCAGAAACTGGTGGATGCAACCAAGGTCTGTTGATATAAATTTGACAGACTTTGATCTTTACCCTTTGATGTTATGGCGTCATTTTTACTTTAATTATGCAGTGTAGACAACTCTATGGCAACATGATAGTCATGAAAAACAGGCATTTTCATGGATGTCCAATTCTGTTATAGTCAGTGTAGTCTCATAGTTTGATGAATCATGTGAAACAAGAAGTCTAAAAAAATAATGCATAACCATACTTTATTCCTTGTTAAACTCTAAATTTCTACAAAATGTTAAACCGAACAGACTCTTTGTTAAACTTATTTACAAATGTTAGGTGAGACATTTAATGAAAATAGAGTCACTTAGGATAGATGTATGAATGCTGGACCCTTCACACTGCAATACTAAACAGTGAGTCCTTCAGGTAACAGAGTGGAAGAGTGTATTGCTGCTCTACTGGGTATTTGTTGTAATGTTTGTATAGTTGAACTGAAACATAAGAGAAGATAAGTTTGAGAAAAAACTAGTTCCAGGACTGTGACCAATTATGTGACGTCTGTCATTCACGATTGAAGTAGAAAAGCAAACTTTTCCTGTGTAATACTGTGTATATTACTACATTTGATACTTCGGGATAGGTTTTGTGTAATCCAGGCTTGATTTGTAGAATGATGCACTTCAAAGTGATGACATCATCTTTCAAAATTTGATATTGACAACATGTCTAGGTCTATTCAGCTCTTCTTAAGTTGAATAGTTCTTAGAAGTGGATTTTTAACCTGTTCAGCCCCAATTCCCTGTAAACAAGTCCACATTCACCATTGATAACAATGGATTTGGGCCAAACCATGGTGTTGAAAGGGTTACAAGATGAAGAGGAAAATCTTTGAAAACATTGACACTGATGTCTGTCACACTTACAGCTGTTACTCTTATTCATCTACATCTACACTTTTATCATTCCTCCATTACTATTCAAATTTTTTGTTATTTTGTCTTGAAAGCTACTTGAAGTACATCATCTCCACAGAAAACAATCACAAAGAAATTTTCTTGTCACAATTATTGTATGGTAAAATTGATCAGAGTTCCCGAGTCATTTTCAGCTGTTCTTTTTGTACATCATGATATAGGACAGTGGAAATGTTACTATGGTTTCCAAACTATTTATTATTTTCCCCAATTTCAACAAGAATGTTGCAAATGGATGAATTCACAGTTTAGTTAGTGGTAGTTTTGATATTAAAGGGAATAATTTCACTAACCTTCGATAAAATTTTCATGATATCTGTTCTTTGTTACAAGTGAAGTTTCTCGTCCCAAAAGCTGAGTGAAACACTCAATTACATTGCATACATATTGTTATTGTGGACAATTCAATTAGGTCTAGACTGAAATTCACCTACAAACGATTAACGATGGCTTGCTTGGTCTGTTTAGAAGCTATACACATGGGATTTTAACATGCTTTAGGGAAGAGACAAAGAAACGACTAGATTTTTAATCTGGTAGAGTCCATGTTAGCTCCAATTTACTGTATTTACATGTACTATTATGAGCTATTTGAATGAGTTTGTATCCGTCGTTTGTAGATACATACATGTATGTAAACTTCCTGTCCTAATTATCGTTGTTCAGATTAACAACCACTCAGATCTCTCACAAACCTTCCAACGTAATCTCTCCTGTCCAATTTTTCTCTTCAAATATCAGTTTTTCCACGTTGATGGAACACAGTTTTCATAAACTAATCAGGACTCATGTCCAAGGCTATCACATTGACCTGTTCGTCCATGTAGCCGACACGAACACGAAGTGTCTGTTACCGGCTACCAAAAACTATGAAAAATAGTAAAGAATGAGTTACAAAAGCACTATCAGTTTTAAGTTGAAGGTAGAATAAGTCTGTGCCTTTGTATAAAATACTATAAAAATAGTAGAAAGTGAGCAACCAGCTGAAAGTTAGTGGAGGAGACCTTTACCGCATATCATTTGCATCTCATTGTCGGCTACATTGACTGTGTGCCTCACATTGACCCTGTCTCTTCATCTTGAAGACAGTTGAAATTTCTACATGTGATATGCCATCATAGAATCAGCAATCTTTGTTGTTGTACATGCCTTACCTGATGTCATTGTTTGTTTCTGATTCTCACAGGGAGCCAAGTTACGTACATTACCTCCAATACTCACCGTCTCATTGCTGAGATTCAGCTATGATTTTGTGAAGTTTGAAAGATACAAGGAAACTGGCAAATTTACATTCCCAATGGAACTAGACATGGCACCATACTGTGAAGATGTACGTACAATGTATACTGTAGTTTCTATTGAATGCTGTCTCCTGACACTGGTTCTCAAAGCATACACTGCTGATGTACTCATATTTCAAACGGATGCTAAGATTTGTTGCTTGTCCATCAAGCATTTATCATCCTATTATTGTTATCATGTTTTACCCTATCACACACAGGTTCTCTATCACACACAGGTTCTCTATCACATTTGGTTCTCTATCACAGACAGGTTCTCTATCACACACAGGTTCTCTATAGCACACAGGTTCTCTATCACACACAGGTTCTCTATCACATTCAGGTTCTCTATCACACACAGGTTCTCTATCACATTCGGTTCTCTGTCACACACAGGTTCTCTATCACAGACAGGTTCTCTATCACAGACAGGTTCTCTATCACACACAGGTTCTCTATCACATTCGGTTCTCTGTCACACACAGGTTCTCTATCACAGACAGGTTCTCTATCACACACAGGTTCTCTATCACAGACAGGTTCTCTATCACACACAGGTTCTCTATCACATTCGGTTCTCTGTCACACACAGGTTCTCTATCACAGACAGGTTCTCTATCACAGACAGGTTCTCTATCACACACAGGTTCTCTATCACAGACAGGTTCTCTATCACACACAGGTTCTCTATCACAGACAGGTTCTCTATCACAGACAGGTTCTCTATCACAGACAGGTTCTCTATCACAGACAGGTTCTCTATCACAGACAGGTTCTCTATCACATTCGGTTCTCTATCACACACAGGTTCTCTATCACAGACAGGTTCTCTATCACAGAAAGGTTCTCTATCCCATAAAGCTTTTCTATCACAGACACGTTCTCTAGAGTTACGAATGGAAGTAGCTGTGCATCTACCGTGTCTATTGAATAGAACCAACATACTCAGTCAAATCACTGAAGGTTACTCAGACAGAATAAATATGACAATATTCATGTCTACTTGAACTTGAACAAGAAATAAAAAAGTCCTTTTCTGTTATTTGCAATTTTGAGGAAATCAATGAAAATTTGTACCCTTTGTGTGTAGTTAAGAATTTGAAATGTTCAATAATAGATGATAAAACTGTTTGAAAATAAAAACTATTGAGGTAAGATGTAGATAATCACCCAGTGACTTAGATTCTCTTGGCCACAATGACTAGATTTGAACAGTATTTCATCATGGTGACTGGTGTTTATTGTTACTTTTCAGGTGTCAACGGTGACAGATACTCAATATGAGTTGTTTTCAGTTGTAATACACAAAGGAAGTAGCTATGGTGGACATTACCAAGCATACATACGTGACGTGGACTCTATTGGAAAATGGACTCTGCCTGTAAGTTATGGATTGTTTAGATGCTTGTGTTGGTGTCAAAGTAGAAAGCTGTGTGCTGTCTTTGCAGAGGTGAAGTGACACTGACTCATGATAGTTCTCTGTAACTGAAGAAAATTTGCAAGTTATGTGTACTGACATACGGCTGATCCACATTCTTAAATTGATGTAGAGAATTTCATCACTTCATTTTTTGTCATGTCTGAAATACATGAAATTGATCAATTGAAAACAAAATGTTTCATGATGTTACTATGAGTAAATAATGAGAAACATATAGCTTATATGATCCAGCTATTTTTTCTTCACAGTTTGTTTGGAAAAATGACCTGATTTGAATCTCATATTTGTTATTAAAAAAATTTTGTATCAACAGGAAGATGAACCCATACAGATGAAATCAGTTCCAAGCAGTGGTACTGTAGACTACATCGAATTAGGAAAACCTGAAGAAGTCTTGTCAGCCATTTTGATTCAAGAAGGCGGTCTGACCAACACACTGACTTTAGACAAGTTATGTCAGGTCAGAAAATAATACCTGTTTCATTGTCTGTAATGATGTTCACAAATAGCGCTCTGTGAAGTATTTTCTTTGTTTTTGAAAACTTCTAACATTAAATCTGATGGATGATCTCAAGACTAAAACAACTCTGTCAAGTACAATAAAATGAATGTAAATTAAACTAAGCAACCTACAGTATTTCATAAGACAGAAGCAATATCTTTTCAATTCTATTGGTAACTAAATGTTAAAACTAGGAAATCAAAATGTGACATACTGTGAAAGATTGTCCAATATTACATTAGTGTATGAACCATTCTGAAACTGACTCTTGGATTTGGCCATTCCATAATTTTTGTACCAGTTAAGCATATTTTTCTGTTTGCAAATATTTCAACAATATTAATTTTGTCTGTTTGTAGTCTCTCATATCTCAGACTGGAGTGTCTTGGAACAAACGTTTTAAGAAACAGTATGGACCAATAAATAAGGTAAGATTCTAAGAATAATTAATATATATTGTTATTGGTGAATTTCAAAGTCAAAATCTTCAAAACTTTGTGAGTAAATTTCAAACTATCTGTAAAAAAATCATACTGACGCATTGCCAGAACTGTAAGTTGTTTTTTGTATTTTTTAGTTTTCAATTCATTTTATGTTACTATGGCCAGTTCAATAAATGTATGTGTGTGATATTTTTGGATGAAAAAATGTTTTTATTTTTCTTATTATAATCTTTAAATGAGTTAAAATGAATCCTGAATAGATTGGAATCAGATAATCAAATTTTCACCTCAACAAATAAAATATATCAGCCAATGTATATATGATTGTACCATAATACTACCGGTAATAGATGTTGATTGCCTCTATGGCAACATTAAATGATGACAGTCAGGTCTCTGGCAGCAGAAATATTACAACAAAATTCAGCAAAAAGGTTACAATTTATTTGCATAAATATCAATTTAATCACTAGTCTAATGTATCACATCAGATTATGTTTGCCAATGGCAGGTCTTAAAGACAAACACAAAACATAGTCCTCTTGCATATAATGTTTTTGTAAAATAACTTACCACTAACCCTTTTTTAATGCTGATATGCTTGCTGAATCACCAGCAATTTAATGAATTATATTGTGTAGTTGTCACATTGACACACACAGTGTATTTATATACAACACTATATTGACTTTATTTGTTATTTTTGTCTGACATATCTAGCAAGCTGGTTAGTTTGTCTGCAGTTGCTATGACATCAAAATATTGCACTTATAAAAGAGACTCTTACGACTGTCATCATTTTTGGGAAGTACTATATGTCGTTTCATAGTTGACAGAATTATGCCTCTTTTGCATGTACATTTGTTCATGTATACTTGCTATAATCAGAATTTCTGCCAAGGACAAACTATGAGTCATGATTTGATACACGCCTCTTACACCTCTAGTGGTATTGCCAGTTACCATGACAACTTGATGAATTCAACTGACATCCATTAATATTGACACTAGATTTATATATGATTCAGACACAATCAGTGTGTTGCTCAGAATGAACCTGACGTAGACATGATACAGATACCATTGCTTCTTTGAATAAGTTCAGCAGCATTTGCCTGTACTTTCAGCCGCCCCTTTAGTCTAAATTCACTCATCTCTGGCTCAAAAATTTTATCTCAGACGCAAACAATTTTTACATATTACATGTATTTATGTGAAACTTTTCAAGAAATTCCTAAATTCTCTCATATAATTTGGAAATGTTACAGCTCAGAAGCCACAACACTGTTTTCAAGTTTAACCACAAAACATAGTTTTGCATTTCAAAATTCTGTCATGACATGATTCTGTACTGCATTGTATGGATTACAAATTTTCCCTTCTCTGCATTAGTTTCTGAAGAATCATGATGATATTTTTGAGGTCAATTCCATGAACTCTGTGACCTTGAAGACGACCAGGATACAGTCAAACATTGAGTCATACCCACAGCCACAGCCAGAGTCGCAACCAGAGTCACAGTGCGTCAAAGATGAAGGAACAAATGATAAACAAAGGACTAGAAAAGGTAATGGAATGAAAACTACAGAAAAGGATGAAAATCAAGATAAAAAGAAAGATAGATCACCCAAAAACGAAGGGAAAGACCATGATTGGAAGAAGACGAAAGCAAAAAGGTAAAGTAAAAATCAACATTACAGACTGAGCTATTTCATTTTGAATAACTATGCTTCATCAAATGAAATTTTACAGATAGATAAGACTCATTGAAAAATTGAATGAATTCAGTGAAAATTCTCAGTAACTTTACGATGTTGTCTCATGTTTGGATAATTTACATGATTTTCCACTTATTGTTAAATTCAGAAGATTTTGAAATGGTATCAGTTCTTGTGACATACTGATAAAAACAGTAATGATAAACTATCCAAAATGAATATTTTATCAAAAGTTATCATCCGTCAGAGTTGCCTAATAATACTGTATTCACAGTGGTCATCTCAAATAACATCTCCAGACATTAACAGAACTACTGTGCTTATCTGTTATGCATTGCAATATATGATTGATTATATCATAGCAGTGTATTGATGGTGCAAATACAGCTATCTGATTGGTTGAGACATGAAAATAACAATGCTATGTTAGCCATATAGCACGGTTAGCACACTCGGGAGCTCTCGGTAAGAGCAAAAATCCTTTTTGACGTTCCACGCCAGAATTCCAATATACAGTTTGATATAATAGCAATAAATCACACCCAGTGACGGTATACCACTCGGTTTTTGACTATTTATGCACTCACTACGGTACTGCCCATGCACATACCGGTATGTCATGAACTGGTCAAAATCTAGCGGTATACCATCGCTGGTTGTGATTTATTGTTTAATTATCTCATCGATCTTTTGATTCTGTGTTGACCTGACAGAGATCCATCACCTCTACCAAGAGATGGCTATTGTTGGTTTGATTTCAATGATTCAAGAGTACATCCAATCAGAGAAAAAGAAATTCAAAAACAATTCTCAGGAAAACAGAGTGCCTACATGTTGTTCTACAGAAGGAAATCACTTCACAGGCCAACAGAAGGTATGTAGCGCTCAAGATGTTACATTCAAAATGACTGATAGAAAAAATATCAATGAGTTGCAAGATCCTTCATTTCTGAAGATAAGGGTCTCTTTCGGTAATTCAAAATAATTTTCTAATACTGATGTTCACTGTGAGTTAGTTGGCAGTTTGATGATTTTACTAAAAAGTTGATGAAACGTCTTGTCTTAGGTGTAACATTTTAGGTATGAATATTCATTTATTTCTGAATCAGTGCATCTGAAACATAGTCTGCCCATTTGTCATCATGAAAATATCCAAATTTCCTTGAGGTGCCCTCCCATATTTAGTGAAAATGGGACTCCCAAGTATATTTATAAATCTGTTCTGTCGTGATCCAGTAATCTCCATATTTTTGACATATTTTGTGCAGCAAAGGGGCAACCAGCCTACAGAATACCAGAAAGATTACAAGAAGAAGTTACAATAGAAAATGCTGTCTTAGAGAAAGAAAGGTGAGAAAGTTGCAGTGGTTTCACCCAACATTCTGTCCAAAAGGGTTTTATTGGGTTTTTCATGGAAGATTCTCATACTCCAATTTGTTGAAAGTTTTACAAATCTTGTTTCTAAATTTTAATATGAATGATTTCTTTTTGAAAGTTGAGATCTTTTACATGTACAAGTTAACACTTCGTTAAAAGTTTTTGTTCTGAGAAATTTGAATACTGGTTGACAAAAATGTTCATCGTGATATCAATCAACATTGAATCATATTTTGTTCTGAGAGTACGCTGATCATCATGTGTATCATGATAAGGCCACAGAAAAAAATAATTATTGTTTCTTGGATTTTTCGCATAAGCTACAGAGGCAGTGAGTGAAATTTTTAATTTTTTTACAAACCAGCAAAATCTCACATCAGTTACATTGTTACTGATGACTTGGAATCTAGATTTTACAAACTGTCCACAGTAATAGAGGCATTATGTACACAGGCAGTGTTGACAACAAATTCTGAGCATTTCAAAGTGCTCCCTGACGGAAAACAAATCATGTAAAAAACATGCACAACAAAATGGCTTAAAGGTAAAACAGATTGCCTTTATCCTCAAGGTGCCCTGACTACCAGTACATCATGTTGGCGCTTGGAAGGAAAAACTCTAGAGATTTAAAATGTCATGATCACTGACAACAATAAAATAATTGCAGTTAGGAAGTATATATTTGCTGCAATTTCAAAAAAATTCGCCTAAAGTAGAAGCAGCCATTCTAAGGAACGATTTAATTACTTCTTGGCCTTACAAAATTTTGGCTCTTCAGGTAACTACAATACAAACCAAGTGATTGAGTAATTCCTGCTGCAAGTTTAAAGATAATTTATCAGTACTCTTTATAAAATTGAGAGAGTGATGTGTAAATTGAACATTGCACCAGCCGACATCACAGTATTTGTAAGGCTTCCTGAAATGTAAAAAATCTGTGGTTGTATCCAGGCCATGTTCTCTGCAAGATATTAGACACTTCCATTCACTGGAGGGTTGCAGTGCATGTCAGCCATGACACTCAATAGAATCATGTCAACAATACTGACAAATAGAGTTGAAAGACTGCTTGCATGCATGAGGGAAAAGACGCCATTCAAAGATTTTTTTAAGCACTTAGCTTTAGATTCAGGATGTTTATGCTGTCAGGTAGAAATATTCTTAATGATTTCTTACAATAACAACATTAACAAAACACCACCATTAGTCAGTGGGTGGGAAGGGACCTCTTTGTAGTATACCTGACAATTTGGATGTTTTCTGAAAAATGAATTACAGTGACATCTGACCTTACACTATTTCTCATCAATTGCAATCTTCCCTCCCAGCTGTTCCTTTAGAGTAAAAAACTCACTGTTTTCACAAAACTAAAACAGTTTAAGTAACTAGTGAGCAGAATATCATTGCCTTTATCCAGCCAAATGGATTTTGAAATGTTAAAGTTGGTAAGCATTATGGAGTGATATTTATCTGTTGTGTTTTGGTTTAATCATTGCCATAGTTGCTTGAAGGTATTGTTCATTCTATAATATATTTCTTTATCAATATTCAGCTATGTTTTGCATTCTCACCAAACTTTTCAGAAATTTGTTTAGATATTTTTAGCAATGATGGGCATGGGCATTCATAAATCTGTTGGTTTGAGTAGAAACAAAGTTAAATTTACTGTATCCTTGCAATGTGCTCCATTTATTGTCGTACAGTTGAATTATTTGGGTATTGTGTACTGGTGTGTCAGGATAGTTGTATGGAAAATTAACAAGATATAAAATAAGGTTGTACTGCCATGTTGGATGTGTGCATCTTTATGCAAAGTATCTGAAGAGAAGGGAATGTTTAGTTGAACTTCAGTTGCTATGTCCGTCTGACAATGACACCCATCATTTTAACATCAGTCTCTGATGTTCAGAGTATGTGCTGAAATAAATCATTGTACAGTCAAACCTGTGTACAGTGGTCAACCAAGGGACCAAGATAAAGTGACCGCTATATGGAGGTGGCCTTTCTATAGAGGATGGGTGTGGCATTACTTTCAATGTAAGTGATTTGCTGTGGTGAATGAAGTAAAGATAACAGCAATAATTTTGATACATAAATGCCTTGAGAATCACGATATAGGCATTTAATTTCTGAAAGAATTCAATGCCGATATAAATTCATTCAGCACTTTGTATGGAGGTCATTCAGAGTCAGATATGCCAACCATTATACACAGGTTTTAGTGACCACTATAGAAAGGTGACCGCTCTGTAAGGTTGACCACTAAGACAGGTTTGACTGTATTATTGATATAGTCTGTGAATGGTAATCAGGCATCGTTGCCAACCATGATGATTCTTATTGTAGACTATTGTAATCACATCAGACTTCACATGATAGCTTTGTTGAATGTAAAAGGAAGTTGTCTAAGTTTGAATAGGCAATTCTACAAATCAGAAAGAATAGGAATGAAGTATGCAATAATTTTTCATCAAATTTGTTTCTTTCAGAGAAAAATACGAGATAGAAATTAATACAATTGAAGTGAAGTTATTACAGAGTCATGATTACCAGTGTTTCAATGGTGCAATAAACATGAGAATGGATACAGATACAAGTGTTACAGCATTGTCCATTGATAGAAGGAAATCCATTGCAGAGTTGAAAACTCTGATAACAGAGGTAAGTACAACCATCATGTAGACATGCTATCAAGTCACACAACTTTTATTTTCCTATACTACAGCCATTGTTTTGCTTTACTGGTATTTGCATTTGTAGCCAAGTATCAATTTTTCACCAAATTTATGAAGTATTTGTATGCTCACAGATATTTTATCAGGTCTTAGTGTTTTCAAATGTCCGTAATCAACTATCGTTGTCTTATGTATCCAATCTAATGCTAGCAGTATAGTAAAATACATATTAAAGGAAATATGCTGCCATATCTGTCATAAAACATTATGCAAATGATTTGAAAGTGATATGAAACATTCATAGATACATGTCATCACCATGGATACATGTCATCACCATGGATACAAGTCATCACCATGGATATCCATTGATTCTATGATAGGTACTTGGTGATAGTAATATATGGGACCAAGGAATGTTACTTCATGTTGCTAAGGAAGTTCCTGCTGGCATTCATCTCTACCAGTGCATCTCAGGTGAGACATCACTATTACTTGCTAGTGTGCAAAAACTCAGCCATAGTTAAGAATGTCAAGAAATGTATTTCTACATTTTGTGATAAACAGCACAGCTCATAGCAAATATTTATTCAATAAACAATAATGTCACGAATTGAAAATGATTTCAATATTGAATTTGAACAAATATTTAATGATCAACTAAGAAGAAACAACCAGTAGAAGATAGGAAAGAAAGAGTTATGCTGAAGATATTATGACTGTTGGTGTGGAAGAATGGTAATCATTGAAACATAATATTTATATCTTTACTTTTACACCTGTACGTTTACTAAGATAATTTTGATTTTTCATCTAGTTGATGACACCATTAGGATAGAAGACACGGGAGTAATGCATGGAAGTCAGATATTTCTATGGGATGGTGAGCAGGTATGTTAAATGTTATAGGTTAGAAATTATGACTACCAAATTAGTTTCGACCAATAGGTGGCTTGTATGCCATGTCTATGTTTGTCTAAGTGCAATGGATATCTAAACACTGTGTTTGCACACTCAAATAAATTGTTCAGCAATCCCTCTAAACCTACCCTATAACGAAGCTAATGTTTTATCCTGTTTTGAATTATCTTTTTATGATTCTATTCACATGTAATGACTTTATAAGATATGTAGTGTTTCCTCATTGTTCATAGATAGTGTCATTCTTCAAAGTGAGAGTTCACAAACTTGTACCAGATGGTTACACAAAGTAAAGTGTGTGACATTTCATACATGTATGCCTAATTATAAAGTGCCTACTTGAAGTACATACATCACAGTCCCTGTAGAGGGACTGTGATGTGTGTCAGTAACTGTATAGACCCCAACATTTTATATTCCACATACTTGATCCAGGAGAATGAATTGTTGGAATTATCATTGCTGGCTAGTCATTTGGTCTCCAAAACTTACAAGTGAATTAGAGCAGTCACATGTTTTCCTGTTAGGGTACTAGTGTAGGGAATTCCAAAGATTATGTTAAAAGACCGTTTGCTTTGTCAGCTTACATAAATTTATTTTTCAAAATTTTGAGGATTGAGTGTTGTTCTGTGCGAATGGTGCTAGATCAGTAATGCACTTCCAGGTGTGTTACCAACAAAGATAATTTAGTTGAAAAAATAGTGCTGACCTTTGAGGTTTGATATCTGCATTGATGCTTCTTTGGTTTGAGCATAGACCCTTCTTGAGGGTCTATGGTTTGAGCTTGGATTTGAAATAAGTTTTGCAAAGATCATTTTCTGCTTGAATCATAATGAGGTTCATCACTGGATTAGATGCTTTCATTGTATCTTTTCTTTTTTCTGTTGATGTATAATTATTTACTTTGTATTAATTTGTTGCTTTCTTGACGAGGGCTCTGATGTAAATTACAATTCATTTGTAACTCAGATTACCCTCTATAAATAAAGAATAATAATAATAATAATAATAATAATAATAATAATAATAATAACAAGGCAGTATTGCTGAAGGCAATGAGTACTTGGGCCGAGATAGAGTAATTTTGAGGACAATATATACTACTATTCAAATATGGTCTTGAATTTCCTCCTGTCAATTAGGCATTTGATTAACTGGTTATTAAACGAAGCAATCGCATGACAACGGCAAAATATGTCTAGCAACTTTTGTGGAGTTTGAGGCAGGGGTTCTTTATTTATAGTGAAATTGCTTAAACTCCTTAAATATTCAAATTACAGCAAATTTCTTTTGTTCTCGATGGTAGATGTCTAATATTTAGATGGGCATATTTAGATTTCTACCCTATAGTTATCCCTATATACCAAAAATCGGACATCTAGCTCTATTGGCTTGCTCAGAATTAGATATGCAAATAATTAATGAGGTACAATATGTGGTGTCATAAGGTGTCCCATCATACCAAATATGAAGCACTTGTGGTTACTGAGTTGTGGACAAATATATATATTTGAGGTCAAAGGTCATTGAGGTCACATGACATTTTGTCATAATAATTGTATTGCTAAGTTATTACTATATACCAAAAATCAGACCTCTAGTTCCATTGGCTCGCTCAAAATTACATATGCGCATAATTAATAAGGTACAATATGTGGTGTCGTTAGGTGTCTTATCATACCAAATATGAAGGATGTAGCACTTGTGGTTACTGAGTTGTGGACAAATATATATATTTGAGGTCAAAGGTCATTGAGGTCACGTCACATTTTGTCATAATAATTGTATTGCTAAGTTATTCCTATATACCAAAAATCAGACCTCTAGCTCTATTGGCTCGCTCAAAATAAGATATGCGCATAATTAATGAGGTACAATATATTGTGTCATAAGGTGTCCGATCATACCAAATATGAAGGGTGTAGCACTTGTGGTTACTGAGTTGTGGACAAATATGTATATTTGAGGTCAAAGGTCATTGAGGTCACGTGACGTTTTGTCAAACAAATTATATTGTTAACTTATCCCTATATACCAAAAATCAGACCTCTAGCTCTATTGGCTCGCTCAAAATTAGATATGCGCATATTTAATGAGGTACAATATGTGGCGTCATAAGGTGTCCCATCATACCAAATATGAAAGGTTTAGCACTTGTGGTTACTGAGTTATGGACAATAATGTATATTTGAGGTCGAAGGTCACCAAGGTCACATGATATTTTGTCAAAATGTCTGAGATATCTGCGTGAACCGATGGACTCACTGATGGACTCACGGACGGATATGACCCAATCTATAAGCCCCCTGGACTTTATCCGTGGGGACAAAAAACTGTGTCACTGCATCCTTTAGGCAATATGAATACGATGAGAAACTAAATTTTTATTTTTCTTGGCCTTATACATGAAAGTCTATGGAGAACTGCCTTATACATGGGAGTCTATGGAGGTGTAAACTAAAAAGTCCTCTAACACGGCCAAATTCGATCGCATTGTGAAACAAATCGACGTGCATCTGTATGGGGTTGGGTACTATTCTTGTGCAAAGTTTGAAAGAAATTGACCAGGGCATGTCTGAGATATCTGCGTGAACGGACGGATGGACGGACTGACATGACCAAACCTATAACTCCCCCAGGACTTCGTCCGTGGGCACTAAAAACAACGCAACAGTTATTACAGCTACACCGGCGGTAGGTTCATATCCAGAGCCCCGTACGGTCTGCCGTCGTCGCTTGAAAACAATCTCATAAACCTGGCCATATGGGCAACTGTGTATGAGCAGCTGGATGCTTGACTTCCCGGAGAAGGCGAGCTGTCACGTTCAAGCTCAGGATTATTTGTCGATCAAATTTCAGTAAATTTACCTTACCTAGATGAAATTTTGTCTATATGCTGAAATTTCGCCGAAGTTTGACAAAATTGCATCGATCTTTCAGGTTCATGTCCGACATTTTTGAGTTTTGAGTGCAGACAGAAATAAGTTTTGAGGCAACATGGCTGCGACCCCATGTTGACCCCTAGCCCTGCGTACGATGCTATGTGCTACAGCTAACACACAGCATCGTACGCAGGGCTAGCGAGAGAGTTGCCGACATCGACGGTTATTTACGAGAAGTGAATAAAAGACTGTCATTTTTGGAAGCGATCGAGTAGCTGAGGTAGGCTGGGATACGACTTGGGCCCAAGAACGCTGAATTTCGGCAGTAATTTGGCTTTTTACGTCAAGTCCCAAAATGGATTTGAAGTCACCGACCCTACGTACGCGTACGGGTCTTTGCAGGGCTGTGGTGAGCGGGGCGATTAGCTGTAGCGGAACACACATCATCGTACGCAGAGCTAGTTGACCCCAAGTGAAAATGTGTTCGCGATCAAATCTTCCTATGTTTTTTTCAGAATTTTCGACAAAATCATTGCTTCTTACATCTTTTGTAAAATATAAAATATTAAAATAAAAATGCGATGTGCCATGTCTCCAGATTTCTAAAATATCGTTCGTTGAACGTTCGACGGAATACTCATTTCGCAAACTTGTGACGCAGTTGAAATTCAATACTGACCGCCAAATAATATTAATGAGACGAGATCATTCTAGACATCCTCCAAATTATCCAACCATTCGCGTTAGAGTTCAGCTCGCTTAGAGAATCATAACATTCTTCGGCCTTCGTTTAGATCGACCCTAATCTCTCCCATTTAGGAAATAAATACACAAGCTATCTTGACAAAACTTCGTGCACCATCCAGGACCAAACACACTACAAATCTGTCTTGACGTCATCATCTCCTTACATGGTAATCGGCATACCGTATTTTTTAGCAAAGGAGACACAGAATACGTCGGAGTATTCAGTTTCAAAACGTATTACATTGTGTGATGTTGTCAAAAAAAGGTAATGTTACTGCAGTGGTATAAATTACAAAACACAAAAGTTCAAATCAGTTTATTTTGGACTGGCTTTACCCAACATTTCATATTGTTTCTTATGCCAGATTTGACCACGTGCTTACTGGCGACCCCTTTACATGCAAATTTTGTGTCAAATGGTGTGTTCTATGGAAAAACAAACGTACGATTTCTATATGAAGGAGGCGAAATTTGCCCTCAAAACTCGAAACCACCCCTTTATGGGGTGTACCTAGCTATTTTGAACGAGCTTCTCGAATCTGCAGCTCTATTTCGAAATGATGGTCTGGTTTTCTCAGCTCAAGGATAAGTGTTCTCCATCGCTGTGGGCATTACTATTCTCAACTGGGGGTACAGTTTCCAGTCGTAATGTTTTTCATTGTGTCCGGGATATAAAACCTTTCCTTTTCACAATTTTACTTCGATTAACACTAGTCCACATCTTGTCAGCGATTAAACTTGTTTCAAGTTTAAATGTTAAATTCTGGTCTCGAGCCCTCTTGTTCGACCAAACTGAAATTACCCTCCCACTTTGGCTCGTCCAGTGGGTGTAGCAAGGGTCGTGCCATCGCCTAGGAAACGGAGGGTGCATTAATTGTTGCATTTCGATGCACATTTTGATTATATTCAGAAGATTTTGTGGCAAAAACTCAGATAGAGAAGCATTAATATTCACATCTCACTTATTCAAGACTGGCTGAGAGCAGCACTTCCATTCAGTTAACATCATTACGCCATTTATTATGCCAAGAAAGATGAAGCCAAGACATTTTGCCCTCCCTGGTCTCAGCCAGGAATGGTTATACCTTACAGAGTTTTTTCCCACGGAATGAAAACAAATGTACTTGGGCTGAGGCCCAAGTACAATAATAATGTAGACTGTTTTAAAAGATCACCGTAACATTCTGTAGCAATATAGGGTGTTAGCAGTGAGCACCAATTCCAGCAAAAACATCATTGAGGGCACTATTGTTATCACTATCTCAAAATTTCAATTGACTTGCTCACATGAAAAATTCATCAGTAGTCAAGCTGACATTGACCTAACACCTGTCATGAGGATTCATGCCACTGAATGTTTTATAATAGGAAAATTTAGTTGAATGCTACTGTAGTGGCCTATGGGAAATTAAGTACAGATCATGTGCCAAATAATCACAGTAATACCAGTTGGAGTAAGTTTTGATTTGTTCTTATTTTTAAATTCACATTCTGTGTTTTGAAAACGTTTCACCCTGATGTATTTAAAAGTTTGCTGGTTCAGAAATAATTCTTGGAGGTAAATGTTTGTTTGTCAAAATAGTGTTAGAAGTAAGGGTTTGACAACTTTGTTATTGTTTTTACGCAGGTAGATGGTGTGTGTATACGACCTGGTGACAACTCTGAACCTCTGCTACTAACTGTTACATACAATAACTCCAGTGGTGTCTTGGAGGAGTTGACTAGAGCATTTCCTAAAGATGTCACCATTGGTGAATTGAAAGCTATGCTGTATGATTACATTGACATACCAGTAGAAGACATAATGCTAAGTCGTGTACACTCCAAGCCAGTTATGCTGTATAGGAGTGATGATAGCAAAACACTGACAGATCTCAAGTTTGAAAATGGTGAGAAATTGACCTGCTGAAAATAGGAAAAAGAGAGGGTAAGTTAATACTTAAAAAACCACAGCTAGTTATGATATTAAAGAGAAACATAGGTATCACAGTGTCATACAGAATTGATACTCAATCAAAAAAGTATTACAAATAAAGTTTTTACCATGTTACTTTTTATAGGTGCTATCTAATATTATACTTTAACTTAATCTGTCACAATTGTTTCCATCACATTATTTTCACAATATTACAAGAGCTGCCAGAATGTTATTATGATAACATTGATCTGAACACAAACAAGTATCAGCTGGAATAGATTTTGAAAGATGAGGAAGAAACTGACATTAAGTTTTGAAATGCAAGCATCAAGAAATCAAATTTTGTAATTACATTTATGCCAAATTGACAGTTGTTCACTACCTTTGCTATCCACGAACAGATGTTGGAGACTGGGAATAATAGAATCTCACAACCCCAAGGACCTGGGATCAGATTTCTCCCACGAGTTGGGGATATTTTGTCTAACACAAGCTGCAGGTGAGTGTGAGACAAAATATCTCCAATGAGTGTGAGAAATCTGATCCCAGGTCATTGGTGTGTGAGATTCTTTTTCTCACATGACCACACAATGTGTTACATTCACACTGGAAACACTGAATGATTATTTCAATGTGGCCATATATTATTCTGTAGCACTAAATGTTGTCCCAAATTTGTCTCAGGTCACGCTATGCTATTGGCGATTTCACAATGTTCTTCTACTTCTTTTAAGTACTGTTTGAACAGTTATTTGGAAAGTTTGACCGTCTTTTATGAGTCTATCATCGACAAAGTACAACATATTCAAAATTAGGCAACCGCATTGCAACCTGCTTACTTTGAAGTGCCGGTCAGTGTGCTACTCATCACGCCATTGGATAATAGTTTGCACCTGGAGCAAAGGCCGTTTATTATCCAATCAGAACTTGTGTAATATATACCACTTTTGTGTATGCACATTTACTCACAGTGTGAGATGATTTCTGAGACTGTAAAATCGATTTTTCCCGCACTGTCGATCCCACACTCCTAGTGGCCAGGAATGTGAGAAATAACATTGACTCGCTGAACAGCATTTGATCACAAGAATCATACGTGTATTTCACATTCATGCTTTATATTCATGTGAAAAATCTTTTTAATTTGTGATCTTCTTTGTGTGTAATGTCAGGAATTGCATCAGATTAGCAGAGGCAGAGGCAGAGAAACAGAATAAGATGATGTCACTGATTGTTGAAAACAGATGTTGTAAGAAAGCTATTGGTATGGATAACTGGCCAGTTGTACCAGTTGAAATTCTTCGAGATCAGGTGAGTATCAGAGGCCGTGGCACTTCTGTATGAATAATACAACAAATCTATTTCACCAATGTCATTCTAGTATATACATCATTAATATCTTTTGTGAAAACCTTGCATATTATAGAAAATTGCAATGTCTTTGCTACGTCCAGTATTTGAGTCATTTAGTAATTTCACCAGACTTTGTATGCAACTGCTCATTAAACTTACAATAGTACTAGTGCTGATATAATAAAGTGATGTTTAAAATTATCAACACACAGCTCAAGGACTGCTGAGTTTCATTTTGTGATTGATAACATTGAATCCATCATTATTATGTCCATGATATAATGCATGTACAGTATTGTATATGTATACCTTTATGAAAATGGAGTTTAAATTTTCTCTTTCTTTG
Source organism: Ptychodera flava (assembly GCF_041260155.1). NCBI lineage: Eukaryota > Metazoa > Hemichordata > Enteropneusta > Ptychoderidae > Ptychodera > Ptychodera flava. The sequence continues at coordinate 3,904,784 of NC_091936.1, forward strand.
GAATGAAGATTTTATAGACATATTTATTAATGTTAAAGGAATGTAGAAACAAGTAAAAGCAATTTTATGCAGTGACTCTGATAACTTGCGTAATGCAATCAGGTTTTAATGACTTTTTCCGCTTCAACAAATTATTCTTCATTCATAAGTTTTAAATTTTACATGAATCTTAGGTGTTAAGAAAATGTAAACATTCATTATTAAAAAGACAGGATGTGGCAGGTTGTCAGTTGTATGTTGATTTCACATCAATAGTGAGTTTATCATTTCTAGCAGTGTTTCTCTGGATGGTAAGGAACTGAAGAAAACTAAAAATGGCAAAATATCAGGCATTCTTTTAAGCAACGGTGTATCATGCTTACTGTTGACTGTTTACATCACTGCCATGAATGACACGTAATAAAATTACAAAAAAACAAGCACAGAAAAGAGAGTTTTGAATATTCCCACACATACTATATGGCAATGTATCTGTTTCATCTGTTGTCATTCACAGTCAGTGGAAGCTCTCAAAGCCATCACTGTCGCCAAACTCGGACTGAGCCCTGATAGTTTACCAGATGGAGGTGGACGACTACGCATACATGATGACAACCATGGACTCAGACCATCGCGTAAGTTTTGAAATCTTATGATCATATCAGCAATGCATGGTGGGCAGGCTAACTTTCAATGTCTGCTGCCATCTCATGATTGATGTTTGTACCCTAGACTGATATACTAGGTCAAATAGTAATGATCTTGTTTATTCATACAAGGGGTATTTTTAATGAATAAACCCTGAAAGTGGTGGCATTTGATTGGACAATGACTGGTATGAAATACTTGTAATTTGCATGGATGACTGTCGTTTGCAGAGACAAATACATATACAAAGGTTGTTGACTTGTAGTAGATCATATTCCAGCCAGTGGTGGCGCTGTAACAAGGTGTATGGTGGCGCCCTTACACTAACAGCACTGCAGCTTGCCAAGATGTAGTGAATCACCATATTTTCATGAAATGATAAAATAGTAAAATAACGAAGGTAGTCAAAGATTGATGCAAAACAATATGTTGTAACTTTGTATAGGTCATGATTTGGCAAAAAGCTGTGGATCTAACTTTTCTATTTTGAGAACATCACAAAATGACTTGAAGCAGAACAATACATTTGCCCTATGGCAATGGTGTCAGCTGATCTGAAAGTGACATATCTACTTATACAATGCAAGATCCGAGGTACATGAATATTCACATTGATTAAGGGTCATTAGCATAGAATTTAATACCGAAAACAATGCTCATTAATGTAATCTGCATATTTGAATATCATTATACCTCGCATCTTGCACTAATAGTATCTACTTGGAGTATGGTACTTGGTATGCAGAGATGTAGTATTTGATGTCTTACTCAGATAACACTGAAGATATAAAACTAAAATTTGAAATCCATAATTTGTAATTCCTTTTGTTGGAAAGGGTTTTATTCAGTCATGTTATTTTTATAGATGTTTTTGATTTGTTATATCATCATTCATTTTAGTTCATGAAAACCAGAGCATGACTGCAGCAGGGATAACACAAGGACTGCAATTGGTTTTTGAACCAGGTGCACCACCAAGGACGAACCAGGTAAGATGGTCAGTGTACACTCTGCTAGACACTCAACTAACGAATGTTATATAAATGGCAAAGACAAATTTCTACCACTACTTTACTGATGTTAATTTCAAAAAAAAAATCATGGCAAACTTTGCTCTGACACTTTGCAATTTGTGTCACTGCTTAAAGGCCTTTTTTGCGATCCCTGGGATTGCCTTTGTTCTAGTGTGTAAGAGGATTATGGAGGTGTGATAGCATTTTGTTTTCCATTAAAATTGTAATCTTGTGGGTAAATTTTCTGGTGAGACAATCTGGTGCCAACACAGGCCTTTAATATGAGTGATCATGTTCTTGTTGTTACATTATAAAGTGAATACACTGCGTTGGCACAAACATTTAGTGTTTCTTTAGTAACATATAATATATATATCAAATTGTGACTTGACAAACACTTATTCTGCCATTCCTCGGATGGCACTAAATCATGGATGTCATGGAGAACTGCTCAGCAGAAATATTGTTTGTGATACTTCTGGAACATTTTAGGGTGTGCAATGAAATGTGTGCATGAAAATGTTAACAAAACTGAGCACTTTGTTGTCATTGCAAGTTTTTAATGAAAAGGAAAATCTATGATGATTGAAAATATCAATTGGTTTGATGACAGCCAAAAACAGGTTGTGACAAAAACAGGGAAACCAGTTGAACCTGTTTTGCCAATATAAAGGCCAGCAACATTTTTATAGGGATGTAACAAAAAAAAATTTACATGTCAGCTGCTCTGAGAGAATGACCCTCATTCACTTGGTCAAACTGTCCCTCAATCAGTTTCTCAAACATCTTGTCAAACTTTATAAATTAAAAAAGGGTTTATTCTGTAAAGTAGAAGTTATTTTGAATTCAATCATAAATTGTGCAAATTGAAGAAACTTATGAATGACTTCATTGTACTGTGCGATGCTGGAGACTGATAATTTTGACTTTCATTCATACAGTGCCCTCTATGGTGAAATTTTACTTTCTGTACGCAACAATTATGCAATGCAACAGTATGCTTTATCATGATTTTGTGTTCAGTCCTTTGAAATGAATTTATATTCCAATAACCTTGTATCATTATTCTATATTTAC